>NC_064645.1:611655797-612255797 GCF_023864345.2 Schistocerca serialis cubense | reverse complement strand
TGACCCACCCTCAGCCTTGATTCATCGTCCCTCTCGGAGGTATACGTTAAACCTGGTGCTGGGAGGTTTCTTGCGGAATGACAGCCCGTTATTCACTGAGTTCTGCACTCAGGAGAGGTTTCGATGTCGGTCGGTGCGGCCTGTTACGAAGTCGGTGTTCCAAAACATCCAATAGGTGTCTATAGGATCCAGGTCAGGATTCTGTGCAGGCCAATCCTTTACAGGGATGTTATTGTCGTGTAACAACTCGCCAACGGCCGTTCATTATAAGCAGGTACACGATCGTATTGAAAGATGCTGTCGCCATAACCGAATTGCTCTTCAACAGTGGGAAGCAAGAAGGTGCTTAAAATATCAATCTACGCTTGTGTTGTGATATTGCCACGCAAAACAATTAGAGGTGCAAGCCCCCTCCATGAAAAACACGACCACACCATAACACAACCGCCTCCGAATTTTACTGTTGGCACTACACACGCTGGCATATGACGTTCACTGGGCATTCGCCATAACCATACCGTGCCATCGGATTGCTATGTGGTGTACCATGATTCGTCACTCCACACAACGTTTTTCCACTGTTTAATCGTCCAATGTTTACGCTTCTTACAGAAGCGAGGCGTCGTTTGGCAATTAACGGCATGATGTGTGACTTAAGAGCAGCCACTCGACCATGAAATACAAGTTATCTCACTTCTCGGCTAACTTTTATAGTACTTGAGTGGATCCTGATGCAGTTTGAAATTCCTGCGTGATGGTCTGGATAGATGTCTGCCTATTGCACATTACGACCCTCTTCAACCATCGGCAATCTCTTGTCAGTCAACAGACGAGGTCGGCCTGTACGCTTTTGTGCTGTACGTGTCCCTCCACGTTTCCACTTCACTATCACATCGAAAACAGAGGACCTAATGGTGTTTAGGAGTGTGGAAATCTCGCGTTCAGATGTTTGACTCAAGTAACACCCTATCACCTGAACACGTTTGAAGGCCGTGAATACTGCGGAGAACTCCATTATGTTCTCACATGATGCCTAATGACTACTGAGGTCGCTGATATGGAGTACCTGGTTGTAGGTGGCAGCACAATGCACCCAATAAAAAAAGAGTATGTTTTTGTGGGTGTCCGGATACTTTTGATTACATAACGTACTACACGTGAAAATAGAATGAGAAACTACACTCCTGGAAATTGAAATAAGAACACCGTGAATTCATTGTCCCAGGAAGGGGAAACTTTATTGACACATTCCTGGGGTCAGATACATCACATGATCACACTGACAGAACGAGTCAGGTGTTGGGAAATAATAACTTTGACTGTAGTCTTATTCCAATGCATGAAGTTTCAAGATCTAATTATTAAAACACCGTTTGTTGGAAATTTCAGCTTAAATTAGTTAGCTACTTAGGTATTCCATGAGTCACTTTCGTGGTATACCATTGTGACGTAGAACAAGCTACTTTGTGGCTTTTTAACTCGAGAAGTATTTTAAAGTGTTGCATCACATGATCACACTGACAGAACCACAGGCACATAGACTCAGGCAACAGAGCATGCACAATGTCGGCACTAGTACAGTGTATATCCACCTTTCGAAGCAATGCAGGCTGCTATTCTCCCATGGAGACGATCGTAGAGATGCTGGATGTAGTCCTGTGGAACGGCTTGCCATGCCATTTCCACCTGGCGCCTCAGTTGGACCAGCGTTCGTGCTGGACGTGCAGACCGCGTGAGACGACGCTTCATCCAGTCCCAAACATGCTCAATGGGGGACAGATCCGGAGATCTTGCTGGCCAGGGTAGTTGACTTACACCTTCTAGAGCACGTTGGGTGGCACGGGATTCATGCGGACGTGCATTGTCCTGTTGGAACAGCAAGTTCCCTTGCCGGTCTAGGAATGGTAGAACGATGGGTTCGATGACGGTTTGGATGTACCGTGCAGTGTTCAGTGTCCCCTCGACGATCACCAGTGGTGTACGGCCAGTGTAGGAGATCGCTCCCCACACCATGATGCCGGGTGTTGGCCCTGTGTGCCTCGGTCGTATGCAGTCCTGATTGTGGCGCTCACCTGCACGGCGCCAAACACGCATACGACCATCATTGGCACCAAGGCAGAAGCGACTCTCATCGCTGAAGACGACACGTCTCCATTCGTCCCTCCATTCACGCCTGTCGCGACACCACTGGAGGCGGGCTGCACGATGTTGGGGCGTGAGCGGAAGACGGCCTAACGGTGTGCGGGACCGTAGCCCAGCTTCATGGAGACGGTTGCGAATGGTCCTCGCCGATACCCCAGGAGCAACAGTGTCCCTAATTTGCTGGGAAGTGGCGGTGCGGTCCCCTACGGCACTGCGTAGGATCCTACGGTCTTGGCGTGCATCCGTGCGTCGTTGCGGTCCGGTCCCAGGTCGACGGGCACGTGCACCTTCCGCCGACCACTGGCGACAACATCGATGTACTGTGGAGACCTCACGCCCCACGTGTTGTGCAATTCGGCGGTACGTCCACCCGGCCTCCCGCATGCCCACTATACGCCCTCGCTCAAAGTCCGTCAACTGCACATACGGTTCACGTCCAAGCTGTCGCGGCATGCTACCAGTGTTAAAGACTGCGATGGAGCCCCGTATGCCACGGCAAACTGGCTGACACTGACGGCGGCGGTGCACAAATGCTGCGCAGCTAGCGCCATTCGACGGCCAACACCGCGGTTCCTGGTGTGTCCGCTGTGCCGTGCGTGTGATCATTGCTTGTACAGCCCTCTCGCAGTGTCCAGAGCAAGTATGGTGGGTCTGACACACCGGTGTCAATGTGTTCTTTTTTCCATTTCCAGGAGTGTATTTCGTGCGAGGTGCCCTCAAATCAAGTTAGATATTTTCATGATAGGCCAGACTGACGCAGATACATGAAACAATTTTGGAATATAGTCATCAGCCTGTATAAACATCTCTTGGAGCCTTCTGAAAGACGTTCAGTTACCCGACGATAGAAACCCAATTGTTGGTCACAGAGGCATTCCAGAACCGCCACGTGAATATCTTCATCGCCGGAAAAGTGTGACTGCTTTGAAATAGTTCTACAATTGCATGGACATTCGTGTCTGTGGTCGATGTCGGTATCAATGGCCTTCCTTTCTGATCAGCGTCACCCACGTCTGTGTAGCGTTGGTCGTTTCAGTACGGCACGACGCGATATCGCATTTTGCCCACATGCCGCCAGAACTGACTGTCAAACTGTACGCAGTTTAGACGTTTTACTCACACGAATCCTACTCTACCGCGCACCTCAACTTTCGAGTACCTTTCCAGTCGCCGCGCCATTTCAGTCTCCCACTGTGACACAGTTATTATCCGTACCTCGGCGGTGCTGTGTCTGCAGGATATCCTGGATATTCGCTCTCATCTGACAGCAGGCGCCTCTTGTTTCGCAGTGACCTTACAGGGGACGACATTTGTGACTTACCTTCTGAAGCAGCTGCGTGTATGGGACATTCCGCTATTTTTTATGGAAATGCAAAGAGAAGCTCCATTTTTTCCGTGAAGCAAATATATGTAGTGCACTGCATAACCTGAAATACATCCATGCGACGCACTTTTGAATCGACTACTCCAGGTTTTATTCACTACCTCAGGTGGACAAAAAATGGTTCAAATGGCTCTGGGACTTAAAATCTGACGTCATCAGTCCCTTATAACTTAGAACTACTTACACCAGACTCACCTAAGGACATGACACACATCCGTGCCCGAGGCAGAATTCGAACCTGCGACCGTAGCGGACGCGCGGTTCCAGACTGAAGCGCCTAGAACAACTCGGTCACAAGGCCGGCTCAGGTGGACAAGATACATTGCATGGAACATCTTTGTTGTTAGTATTGGCTGAGGGTTTGGTGTTCGGGGTATTTCCTCATTCGAAATGCGTCAGCTTTGTCATCACATTCTGCATCTTCTTCCACACTTTCTTCTACGTCTTTTATCCTGTATTGTGACTGTGAATCTATATGTCGTTGTTGACTGTGCAGCGACTGCTACGAGGGCGTACTGAACCGTAATGCTTCCGACATTTTTATCTGAAACTGTTATAGATTTTTAAATAAAACACAAGCTTTTAATGTTCGATATGTGTATTTTTCATGCCTACATATTTCTTTCTCATCGTAGTCCCTCCAGTGACGAACGTATTACTCCCAACGAGAGATCAGTTTGATCATAACGTCACTGTACAATGTTTCGCTTTATTTGACGGAGCTACAACCTCACCTTTGCTTGCACCGTTTCTACACTACCAAAATGGAGGCCTCGAAGGTAATGTTTAAGTTGTGAAAAGAGATGCAAATGGGATGGGACCCAGTCTGGACTGTATGGAGGAAGGTCGATGACAGAAAACACAAAGCGACGGATTGTTGCAGATGACGCAGCGCTCGTTTGCTTTCCATGTGTGGACGAAATCTTAAAATTCTTGCTTTATTGTTTTCTGTGATTCTGTTTCTCACGCAACGACATAGCTACATGACACACAGCCACGTTAAACGCTAAAATCCGGAGCACTCTAGCGCCAGAGTTTTGCAACTTGCGTCAGTGAAGTGGACAAGTCGACTGAGTAATACACATGACATGTAGTACCTCAACCGACATTGAGAACAGAATTAAAAATTCGGAGGCGTTAATACACATTACGATGTCGTACATCTAAAAAATATATCGTTTAATTGTTGTGAGCCAGTAAACATTCTCTTATTCTACAGCGGAGGATGTATACTCACATACAGCCTGAAATTTCCTTCATTTCTCCAAACCATGCAATCATTTTGATAAATTTCTGTCTTCATCTAGATACTGAAACTAACTGGAAGATTACAGAAAAGGAAACAAATGATGAACAGGAAACGCATGGTGTAAAGTATAACCCACAATCAGACACAGCAAGTTCTGTTAATTACCTGATTCAGAGAAAAATAAATAAAACGTCGATGCCGAGTATATGGTTCTTTAGAACGGAGAAGGATATTTGAGGATCTCATGATACAATAAAACAGGAGCACTTGATGGGACTTCATCGAGATTTTGCAGTAAATATTTGGCTGTGTTTCGATGTAACTGTAGGAAAACAGTAAGCTGCTTATATCTCCTGCTTCAGTCTTGTGATAGTCACTGGAAGGGTTATACTTGACGCCTATCCGACGTACGTTGGAAGTAGTTGAACTATGATTTGAACAATTATCAGCTTCTTGCACTCTGAAGTTTCCGAAACCAGGTGGAGCTTCTAATTAGTGCTTGTATCGCAATGTAGTATTGTCTTCTATAGTAGGCTACACTAAAATGCCCCAACATTCTGCCCATTCTTGCTCGGCGAGTTTCCACCCCCATAATGTGAAATATGAGGATGGTAAATTGTCATTCATTACATGGTCAGAAATACTGACCTTCTTCGGAATCTATTCGGCCTTCTCATTGTAAACTAATCCTAAATGACCTCGGCTCCTCAACAAGGTGATTGTCGTACCTCTTCGCTTATTTTGCAACATAATTTTCAGGTCCTGAATATTCATTTTACTTATCCACAGTCAATGTTGAATACATTGGTATACGCTTTTGGAGTAAGACTCCACAGAACGTTCTGGAGCACCGGAGCACGACCAGATGCGAGAGTCTCTCGAATTACTGTCGCCTCTGCTGTAAAAATGGAAAATATGGGGGCAGACAAAACTGTTTTGAGTATTTCAGCTTCGTATTGGTGAAATCACTTAGAACAGCGTGAGTCCAGTAAGGATTAACGTAAGCACAGACACTTGAACTCATTGTCACAAAGCAGTTTTTCATAATACTGTAATAGCGAATTTCGAGTTTTACAAACTGATATAGGAATGGGATTGGAAATGCGTCTATGTAGGTATCTGTTTGAATCCAAAGGTTGATGACATACACCGAGTCTAATACTTAAACCAATAGAGAGCAGACATGACATATTTTCGATGTAGATCCTATGTGCGGAAGAATTTCTTTCATTTCCCCTAGGAGAGAGATTCATCTACAGTAGGACTGAGACTTCCTGACAGATTAAAACAGTGTGCCGAACCGACACTCGAACTCGGGACCTTTGCCTTTCGCGGGCGAGTGCTCTACCAACTGAGCTACACAAGCACCCACCACGACCCGTCCTTACAGCTTCAAATCTGCCAGTACCTCGTCTCCTACCTTTCATACTTCACAGAATCTCTTCTGCGAACCTCGCAGAACTAGCACTCCTGGAAGAAAGGATATTGCGGGGACATGGATTAGCAACAGCCTGGGGGATGTTTCCAGAATGAAATTTTCACTCTGCAGCGGAGTGTGCGCTGATATGAAACTTCCTGGCAGATTAAAACTGTGTTCCGGACGAGATTCGAACTCGGGGCCTTTGCCTTTCGCGGGCAAGTGCTCTACCAACTGAGCTACCAAAGCACGACACACGACCCGTCCTCACAGCTTCAATTCTGCCAGTACCTTGTCTCCTAACTTCACAGAATTCTGCCGGTACCTTGTCTCCTATCTTCACAGAATTCAGAGTTATTACGGACAGGCCATTAGACGATATGCACCTCTGAATGATGTTTGAGCAACGAGAAAAACTGAAGGGGTACCTTCTTTCATAGGTTGTCCACATATGACCACCCTGCTCAAAGACTTTGGCCTAAAGGAACAGATTCTTGGTGTGGTTACTAAAAAGCAAAAGAAAGTGGTCAAATATACCATCAAAAGCATTCTCTTCCTGTGCTTGTTATGAACGAAATAAAACTAATTTTTAGAAACCTCCTATCTTCACAGAATTCAGAGTTATTACGGACTGGCCATTAGACGATCTGCACCTCTGAATGATGTTAGAGCAACGAGAAAAACTGAAGGGGTACCTTCTTTCATAGGTTGTCCACAGATAACCACCCTGTTCAAAGACTTTGGCCTAAAGGAACAGATTCTTGGTGTGGTTACTAAAAAGAAAAAGAAAGTGGTCAAATATACCATCAAAAGCATTCTCTTCCTCTACTTGTTATGAACTTAATAAAACTAATTTTTAGAGACCTGAGTGACCCTATTTTGCTTAGTAAATGTCTTCATACGGGCACTCTGAATACAAATTAAAGTTTCAACCATTTTATATGGGAAACATTACCCAAGGCTGTTTTTGTAGGAGTAAATACATTAAAAGTTGGTGTACTAGATGCAGTGATATGTTTCAATGATGGAGTGATAGAAAGATTGGAAGTCCTGAGAAATTTAGGCATAAAATCTGTCTCTAATTTGGAAGATGAGTTGCTTGCGTGTGGCAGACAACGGATTAATGAAGCTGAAAGATTCGCTCTTCAAGTTACCAAAGAAGCAAAAAGTGCTAAAAGGAATGCCAAGAGGAAGCTTGAAGATGAAGAATTGCTGCAGGACGAAGACTATGGTTCAGGAATGTTCTGAGGCACAGTTTAATTTTACTCACATCTTCATTCGAAATTTCCTGCAAGTTGTATTTTTGAGAATACAGGTACAAATATTTCCTACAGTGTATAAAGCATAGCTCTAATTTTTTCCTGTAACTTGCAATAGTCAATACTTATGTAGTAACCTAAGCTTTATTGCAGAATCTGATAAATTATAGAAAGATAACATTTTTATCACGGAAAAAGCTGTAGAAATTAAAAAGTAAGATGCGATTTTTTTATCCTTTTTATATTTATAATAGGTGGAATTAAATAGGTCTAGTGCCTCAGCCATCACGTCATGCGCATCTGGTAAAAATTTGGTCTTCTTCAAATGTATAACATCGCATTAAATGGTACCTCAATTTGAGGAAGTAATTAGGAAATAAAACTGCACCAATTTCTTTGTAATTTTTATAATAATCCTAAGCAGGTTCAAAAATACTTCTAATTTGTTAAGAAAGTCTGCTGCATTACCTGTTATCAACAAAAAATCTGTAAAACATTCACACTATAAACAGTGCCTGATAGAAAAAGGTGTTGATTTTTACATAACATTGAGCCGGAAAGGTACCCTGTATCCTTAAGCGCTAGTTGACGTTATGGAATAAATTGTGAGGATTCCGTTATTCAGTACGCAACAGAGTCGTTAACCTGTAACGAAGTACCATGTTGATTTTGGGACAGAGAGATCAGTCACATTTAATACACTGAAGAAAGTATACTAGGATATGTGCGCTGGATCCGTTTCTAGCACCACGGCTACTGTATTTTCCATTATGTTTTGAAAGGGTGCCACTTTCCTCTGTTGATGTTCGAAAAACTGATAGGAAAGAATTTTATGTCTCTTGCTGTCGGTTCGTCCTCGGAACATTAGGGAAATTATCTGATCTTAATTCGTCATGCAGTATTACGCAGAAATCCTGGCATCTGCTGACGAGCATAACGAAAGGGCCCCAACAGAGCAGCATTTGTGTGGAAGAGACATCAGGACATCAGGATACGACAGGCATAGTTGGAATTAAGAATATGAGAACAATAATATCGACAGCAATGCTCGTAAGACGTTTATAATTTATTACAGCAAACTCACTTTAGTCACTGTGGGACCATCTTCAGTGCACATACTAAACCCCTGAAGACTCATTTAATAAGAGCACTAATTCCAACTTCAGTATGACATCAACATAGAAGAACACAACAGTTAAGTGTTCTTCTATTACGTATAACCAAAAGAAGCATCGTGTTAGTGTTACTACGATACAGTAAAGTGTCAAAATATGAACTTAACACACTTCAAAATTTTTAAGGCTTTCATCGCCACTTGTTGACAAGCTGCCTGTTGGCTTCTTGCTCGGACTCTTCGGCCGACGTTTGTCTGATGATTTTTCTGACGTTTCGCCAGTAGGAGTGGCTGACATTGTCATAGCCTCAACCTCAATTGACGGTGGTGGACTGGAGCCGAGCTCGCGACCGCAGACAATATGTAACTGGCTCGCCAACGACCTAGTGCTTCTCTGCGGTCATTTCCGGTGCGCTTCTCCTCTTGCTACCTGGAACGCTCATACGCTGCAACACGGAAATCCAGGATCCGTTTACCTTGAGGATTTGTTCTTTCTTGTTGAATCTAGTCTCGTGTTTGCGTATTACTATAAGTTCTCTGAATAACCGGGTGTGCTAGCTATTTTCTACAGCCAGAACCTCACTGTCGGCGAATTTTACTATGTGGTCGGTCTAACACAGCGCGTGCTCTACCATGAGCGATTTCTCCAGTTGTCTCAACCTGCAATGTCGGTTATGTTATGTGATCCTGGCGTTGACTGAGTGCTTGGATGACTAGACGATCAGTCAACACCAGGATCAAATGGGTCTTAATAAAACTTTCAAGTGTTCTTCTGGCTGAAGACGACGTTGTAATTCCGGCTTTGCTCTTGGTCAAAGAGCTGGAAGCATTATTTGAATTTTTCAGTGAGGAAGAAAAGTCGCAGCCAGACATGTTTGAAAGGTTGTAGAAATGTTGTCAACGCACGATTTGGCGGGTTACACAGCGCAGGACAGTAACTATGATGCACTCCAAGGAATGAGTCCGTCGTGGACTTTAGCATTTACTTTAGCTCTTTCAGCTGAAACGGAGATCACAGGATACGGTCAGATACTATGACTAATGATGGAATAGGGGCACTGCAGTAGTAAGAAAAATCTAGTTGTCAAGCACAACAACTAACATATAGTCCAGGTTCCACTTAATATTTATGAGTTACCTTCTTGTACTCCACGCAGCGGACAACTTTATAGTATTTATCGTTTTACAATAATTTATCTTGTTCAATTTTTTACAGCCTGTTAGTTTTAGCATCTGTATTACAACAGTGCAGGATGTCTACTCAAGAGGAAGATATCTTATATTGCATAAGCGCTATTTGACGCTGCGCAATCACGTGTGAGGATTCCATATTCCACCATATCACAGATTTGTTAACCTGGAACGAAGAAGCGTAAAACTGTGCGAGTCGAAAACGTAGTTTATAAAGTAGCATAGAACGGATAAAGTTTCTTCATCATCAGAGTTCTGGGAATTCCACGTTGTAGTATTGAGGCACAGGGAAGTTATCTGCACGCTAAATCCTGTGTGAGGTGTAAAGTCAGATGTGCGATATTTGATTTTCACATACGCATTCTATCAAAATTTTACTGACCCACGAAGTTCTCGTCATATGAGTGATGTGCCCCTCTGTGTCCGCCAGAAGAAGGGAAATAGCTGAAAGATGCTCCTACTGGAGGACAAAACAATGCGAATATGCTCCTGTTTTAAAGACTCTGACTGAAAAGTGGGGTACCAGCTACGTCATTCTACCTTTCTCGGCGCCATTAAAAATTTCCCAAAACATTTGGAAACACGAATAGAGAAAGAGAGTGAAACAGTGGCAGTGGAACAGCAAAAAGAACGCGTAAGAGGAAGTGGGTTACCGCCAGTGATAAGGAGAGACAGCGTCTATGACAAGGACAAAGAAGAAAAGAGAGATAGTGACAGTGAAAAGGCAGCAGCAGTGGGAAGGGGTGAATGTGGTAGTAGGGATAAGAGGCCAGTGGGAGACAACTACAGTGAGGGGAAACAGTAGTAGTAGGGCAGAAGGAAGGAGACAGTGGCTGTGAGACAAGAGACAGTGACAGAGAGACACAAAGATATAATGTCAATGAGTTGTGCTGTATCAGAGAGTGGCAATGAATAAGTGGGAGTGAATGAGTATCAGCTCTTACAGCATGGACTAGTGGGTGTGAGCGAGTTACAGTTACATTAGCTTTTTGCCAATGGGTATAGAGTTGCATAATAAAATAAGCGCATTTCTGTTCCCATGCAAAACATCTGAGAAAAATATATAGGTGCTGAGCAAAGTATAATGAAGCAACTGGTACAACACACGTCAGTCAGAGTCAGTTAAAACAGGAGCGTATTCGTCTTATTGTGCTCAAATAGGAGCTATCTCTGGTAAACATTTCACCAACTTGCGATGAGACCTTTGAGAATTCCAGAGAACACCTGAGGTTGGTACAAGTATTCCAGTTCGCTTCGTTTGTATTGCATTACGGGATTCAATGTGCCGATAGCAGGCTGAATGATACAAGATACAATTTTATTTCTACTACCGATATCCACAGTCTTACAGTAGGGGAAAGATCTGCGCTTCCGAAAAAGTATCGTCTTTCCACAGCAGGACAGGGAACCCGTATTTCCACCCTGGTCTGCTGGACCGGGTAACAAAGAACGCTCGACAGTTCATATTTACACCTACGTCTACATCATACTCCGCAAGCCACCAAATGGTGTGCGTCGGAGGGTACTTTCGGTACCACTGTCTGATCCTTCCAACCCTGTTCCACTCGCGAATAGTGCGTGGATAGAATGGTTGTCAGTAAGCCTCTGTATTGGCTACAATTTCTCAAATTGTCTCCAGTGGTCAATACGCGAGATGCATTTGGGAGAGAAGTAATATTTTGTCCGACTCCTCCTCAAAAGTGCTGTCCCGAAACTAGAATAGTAAATCTCTCCGTGATGCACAACGCTTCTCTTGTAACGTGTGCCAGAGGAGTTTGTTTAGCATTTCCGTAACGCTATGTTCCCAGCTAAACGACCTCGTCGTGAAACACTCGGCTCTTCGTTGGATCTTCTCTATCTCCTTTATAAGTCCTACCTGACAGGGATCCCAGATAGATGAATAATATTCAAGAATCGTGCGAACAAGCGTCTTATAAGCCACTTCTTTCGTGGAAGAGTTACATTTCATTAAGATTCTTCCGATACGCCAATCTATCGCGAACAACGTTTCAAAAACACAAGCTGTTGATGTATTTGGATACGAAATCTCTTGGCAGACTCTCTTTATGGTCTATGGATGACAGATCACTGTATTGAACGATCCTGAAAACCGTGATAAGTAATAATGCTTAAAATACCATTTCTTAACTCTCTCATGTATAGCTCTGCTTCGGTACCTCGGTTGTTGATATGATGCTTGAGATGTTTTTTGTGACTTGATAACGTCTCTCATTCGTCGTGGAAGTCCTGAACACTGCTGGTGTGCCTGCCTCACGACATGACAAGGACACCCTGTTCACCTGCAATAGAGGAAGGAGGGGAATAGTCCCTGAGCTTCCATCAGTCTTCGTGTGATATTTTATAGTTTTAGGCTATTTTTATAACAAACTGAGGAAAGGTTCAACTCCACAAAAAATTACCAAATTTCCGACTGCTCTCCATTACAAGTTTTATTTGGCGTCATTTTGCTGACTTAATGTATAAACTCTGAATCACACGTGTTGTAACGTTCTTTTGTGTTCGCAGGTGCTATACAGCATTTTATGCTGTCTGTGTCTTCCCTGCAGGAGGAAGACACGTGGTTTTGGAGACAAATCAAAGAAAGCGCGTTCGACAGAAGTCTATAATGACTGTAAAGTGGACATGGAGAAGGTGAGCATTGAGCAACTCCAAGGCCTATGAAAAGCCCCACAGTGACTCGAAAGACCAGTTGCATTCAAAGTTAATATCGTCACTGCCGCAACACCACACTGAATCTCACTCTATCGGTTTCTGGACTCGGCAAGACTGTCGTAGCTTCTCTAGTCGCAGTGAAGTGATCGTCAAAGGACAGCTCCTTGTTTAGAACACACTCACTGCACCCTGTTGTCAATACATTTATAGCGACAGTGAAATAAATGTGGATCGAAGCACACATACACCTTCGTGTTCGCCAGCCCCATAAGACTGGCCGCTCACTTTCCTGTGGTTTTCGGATCACCGTCATAGCTATACCTGCTTACATAAAGAACTGATAAACATTGATAATTAATGTTTGGAAGTAAGCTAGTAAACTGAATTGATGAAAACAAAACACTAAAATTACGAACTAGATTCTCAAATTTCGAATACATTTAGCCTTCTTCCTTTTGCTTTATTAGTCTGACATGACAACCTGTTCGCGAACGGGGCTCGACTGAGATTTATCGCTTATCGCTAGTGATCGCCCTAATCATTTCGGCTATACATTCCCGCATCCCAGACCCACTAACGTTTCCTTATGTCACATATTACCCATATTTTCTATTTCCGTACTTTGAGATTCATGAACAGGACAGACAAATTTTTGCAATCGTCATTTTAGCCCATCGACGCAAGTATAACAATCATTTACACAATCTCTGTTTTTACGGAGTCTGTGTATTGTATTACGTGTATGCAGATGTTAACGGTCTGGGGGAAGAAAACTTACACTTAAGTTCGCTGTACTAGGACGCAGTTTCTATACGCAACGTCACGATCAGTTACAACGCTGGCGACAGCGGCATGCTGTCTTTGAGAAATAGTACTTTTCTTGCAACAATTAATCTATCAGAGCCTCTGATGTATATGTTATTAACAACCGTACAAGATGTACTGTTAACTCAATCTGATTCGGCAGAGGATTTAGGGTAGTATTATCACCATAAAGCTGCATTTTTGTTAGCAAGCTTTTATGTTGATAACTGCCTACATATCTGAAATTTCGTGGCAAATTAAAATTGTGTGCAGCATCGTGACTCGAACTCGGGAACTTTGAATTTCGCGGGCACGTGCTCACCGACAAAATTAACAAAACATGATCAACGACCCGTCCTCACAGTTGTACGTCCACCAATACCTCATCTCCTACCTTCCAAACTAACTTAACGGCAAAGGTCTCATGTTCGATTCTCAGTCTGACATATTCTGGCCTTCATATTTCACTAGGTGTTTCGTGTACATATCTATGCAAATTTGCTTCACATGTCTGAAACTTTTTGAACACATACAATTTTTTCCTTTGAAGTTTCTGATTAAATATTACAAAATGCTATAGCAGTAGTGGCATTAACGTTCCTATCATTCTGTTTATCGCTTTCCATAAAAATCTTACCTCACCTTTTCATTTTGTAGCTGTCAGTTCTCTAACTTATTTGATGTCTTAATTTATAACTGCCGTACGTACCACCACACTTCACATTGCAAACGTCACAACTATCGACAGCTTACTTTATACAAATCTGACCCAACCTGGTAAGACAAGTGTCTAAAATATTCACATTTATTAGAAACACAACATCCCATGTGAGTCGTAATAGTAAAAATAAACCACCCACACTTTCAGGTGTATGCTCGCTTGAGAAAGAAGAGGGTGGCAGAAGTACCGTCTGTCTTCGAGATCTTTCCCTGTCAATGGAACCCGGAATCCGCCGGTCGTATCAAGGATGGGGAGAAGAGTGTGGACTATCCGCTGAAGGACGGCTGTGCACAGGTAAGTCAACATCAGTACAACTACGTAAAGTAAACGCGAAGAAAGTATAACAGAGAACAAGAACGAAGAACAACAAAATTAAGTTCAAATTGTACCCTTTGCGGAATCTATTACTCTTCCGGATAACTCTTCCGTTTGTAGAAGAAGGACTAAATAAGAAATGCATCTGATTACAATCCAATAAGAAGATCGTGCAATGTTTTACAAGAACCTAAGGTAAATGTAAGGTGAAACGCAATTGTAGTACTCGGTCATTAAGCTTCCACTGTAACATTGCTGGAGGTTCCGAATGTATCACTCGTTTGACACGTAATACAGTTCTTCGGAGCTCGACCTTCACCAAATAAAAAACGAAGGTTAACAGTTAATTCAGTCCTACGAGGTCTCGCAAGGGCTTTCGACGTGATACCCTACGTCCGCACTCAAGATACGTCCGAAGGAAGAGTTAGTTTGAGTACCTGTTCATAAAACTAAGCAGTTTCATACACTAGTATAATTTATGCCATCCTTAAAAAAAAGACGAAATCGAAATTTGTGTGCAGTAATCTGGGGAAGTAGTACGAATCCATTGCGTAAAAATGTTGGCATGCCTGAGTGATGTAACGTAGATTACAGTTCCAATGTCTGTGACGCTTTCCAAGACCTCGTGCAGGAGAAGGTTTAGATGTTGAAAAAATAGTTGATATGAAGATAAGTAGCTGCAACACACCATAGGGAGACGTTGCAGAGAGTCATAGAGTGCGGAGACCCTTAAACAAAAGATAACAATGCTGTCGTAGAATCCCCCTGTAGTCTTCCAGAATCGGAATTCAGTTGATTGCGAGCCATCACGTGAATTCACGTGATGATGGGGAGAATAAGCTAAGAGAAATTACTGTGGAAACTGGGAGAATTATTAAAATGAATTTACATTTTCGTTAGTAAACTCTCTCACTGGCAATTCCCTGCGTATTTCAGAATGTACTTGCACTCCAAACTTTTTTGGTGTAGTGTCGTAACTACTAAACAAGAAAAAAGCATCACAAACGATAACTACGAAACATACTATACACAGTTCACGGCGTTTTTAGATCATAAGTTCCCTGACTGTTATCATTATTCGTCGGGGTTTAATCATGTCACACTACGTCGGCAATAAGCTGATTCTTCTATTCTAAGCGTTGCATATTTTCACAGTGTCACCTTTCCAGTGCCTGGCTAACTGTTCCAGGATACCTTAGCAGGAGTCGTACCAAACTAGACTTAACTCCACTAAGTGTGCTCCATAAACATCTTTTCTCGCCTTTTCGCTCTTGTACCTCTCACTTCTGTACCTTATTCGATAACTTAACTTTTACCACATATGAATAGCACCGCGTTCAAATTGTTTAAAAGCTACACTTTTGGGCTGCTTATTTAATGTATAATCTGTTTAATTATTACAGGTCAGATATCTAAACTTTTATATACGCTCTGTCTATGACGTCTTGCCTGAATTAATGCTGGTAAAAACGAAACTCCCACAGGTTGGTGTATTTGGGCGTTTCAAGGTGCAAAATGTGGCAGAAGAAATTCCACCGCTTGTTGCCGACGACGGCCAGCTGCCTGCACAAACTCGCAACCGCAGGAAGAGACGACAGAAGAAACACGAGCAGCCCCTTGATGTAAGTCATTATCATTACTGCCATGAAAAACAAGCAGTTTGTATCTCAGACGCACTGCGGATTCAGCTACTCTGCCAGATAATATTACTGAGAAACGCTCAACCTCCATAGACGCCATTCTAGCTGAGTCAGTGATGATAATCTCAAACCTCCCACAGGTGGATTTTACTTGGGACTTCGGAGAGGAAGAGGTGGCTGGTGATATTCCACGTTCTGAGGACCACACTTGCGAAATGTGTGCTGAACCAGAAATTTTCGAGACGAAACCAAAGATAGAATTGCAGGATGCGCCGCAGGAGGGCCGTACTGAGGTAAGTCAGTGTCATTAATACCACGAATAGCCAGCAGGAAGAAACGGCCTGACATGGCGACAGCGGAGGACAGGCAATTACACCTCCATTGCTTGCATTGCAGAATCACCCACTCTTCGTGATTTTTTTTTTTTTTTTTTTTTTTTTTTCGAATCTCTTTCGCTCCGGACATGGTTTCATGACTTTAAAATGAACTCATTCGTCATATTTATATGAAGGACTATACAAGGGATTTACCTTATTACAATCCAGTAATACTAACGGCCATTGGTTACAGGACGTTAGAATAAACTTAAGCTGGAACGCAATAAAACTACGGAGATGCAGTAAGCTTCAGTTGTAACACTGCCATGAGTTCGGAATATCACTAGCGTGACACATGTCAGTGTGTAAGATCTTGAGATGCCCCGATTATAGACGAAAGTCTTGGTGATTCACAACTGACCGAACTCTACTGCTGGTCTTCTGACCGTCAGTGTAGTAAGCTCGAGGTAAACGTGTAAGGTTAGTGGCTGACGTTCGCACTGTGATGAGGCGTTGTGTACGTAGTGCGATTTCGAATCGTGGGCCGAGGGAGACTGACATCGGTTGTCTCAGTATTAACGCGACTACGACGACAACTGTGTTAAGCGATTTACGAAAACGTGGAAAACTTAAATACCGGTGGCAAAAGCGAAATTAACAGCCATACTGATTGCAAGTCCTTTGACTTAACCAACTCACCAAGTTGCGGTTTCTTGCGGAAATACATCTTTGTTTAGCTTGCGTCTTTCAGAAAGATGTAATACTTTGCTGCAACAAATTTGGACTTCAGTTGCCTGCAAATAAGCTTAATTTGACTTGTTGCTACCTGTGGATTGCGTCTTTAGCCATTTTATGGAAAGAACAGATGACGTCGGCTACCCGCCTCCCTGTACAGTAGAAGTAGACTGCCGATGCACAGACTCGTCTCGCCAACACACACTAAACAGAGTTATTACTGCGAAGACCTATAAGTATTTCAGCGAAAAACTGTGATGCACGTCTGTAATTGTGTAAGCGTCGTTAGGCAAACCTGTTAGTTGAACTACTCCCTTGAATTGGATGTGATGGGATGTGAAGCCAAGAGCGGGAAACAAATGAGTGTAAATACCATAAATTAACATGTTATGTAGGAGTAGGGGACAGGTAAAGTACACAGAAAGAATTATAACACCAAAAGCATTGTTGCCGACGAGAAGGTGAATGTGCCACTTAACATAGACGATAGAAACGGAATAACTATTACATCAGTTCATTAAGCTTCATAACGGGTACGATGGTTGGATTCCTCGTAAAAGTTCGAAACGAACTTATGAAATATTCTGTGACATACACAAAGGGCACTCCACGGGAACTCTTCATCTACCTTCGAACTTACCTCCCACACAAAGTGCTTCAGTTACACTTTCGTGGGGTCTGTTTTGCCCTGTTGTGATACTGCCGACGGTTGTTCTAATGTTGAGGCTCACGCGATCTTGCAATTAGGTTCTTAATGCACAATATCGGGATGAGTACAATGTAAGAGTACAAAAAACTGTAAGAGCAGTTGGCAATGGCCAAGTGGAATCAATGGCACAAGCCATAAGGAGAGAATGAAGGGTGGCGTAGTTATCTCGGTACAGCTTATGACAGACTTACTAGCAGAACTGAACCATATGCCATCCAGTCTGTAAGTCCAAAGCGCTATTGATCATTGTTAATACCCAAGTTAAAGATAAAATGGAAATGTCGTGTGGCTAGGGCCTCCCGTCGGGTAGACCGTTCGCCTGGTGCAGGTCTTTCGATTTGACGCCACTTCGGCGACCTGCGTGTCGCTGGGGATGAAATGATGATGATTAGGACCATACAACACCCAGTCCCTGAGCGGAGAAAATTTCCGACCCAGCCGGGAATCGAAACCGGGCCCTTAGGATTGACAGTCTGTCACGCTGACCACTCAGCTACCGGGGCGGACAAGTTAAAGATGATTAGTATTGTATTACGACTTCTTTAGTAGATAGAAATTTATAAAAATGAATAAGGCATAAATTTGGTTTTCTGCTCAGAGTAATAGTCTGCCTTCGTGGCTAAGCTGTTTTTTAATGTGGATGTAACAACGTTGTGGATTTACCTCTTGTCACAGGCTGAGCAACGTCTCAGATGCAAACTCTACATCGAACTTTATAGTCACGTAATCCGAAGAAAACTATCTGCGATATAGGACATATGTAATAGTCTTTGCTAGAAGATTGCGCATCTTAGCCGCAGGAAAGTATTGTGTGTGACCAGTGTCCACTTCAAGGACTTAGTGTAAATGAATAACTTAGCAGGAGACGGAAATTTGTGTGATCAGTATTATGTAAGGGTTTTGCTTGTTCTGCCAAGCTACAGCAAGGATGCATCCAGTAGGAAAGCACACATGCTGTATCACCCGTCGTCCATTCCCATATCTAGACCGAGTTTAATAATGACCTCGTCAACGATGGGATGTTACGTCCCAGTCAGGCACGCTTTTTTCATGGCGGCTGACATAGCAGGCACTTTCCACATACTTGTGCGCCTTGCCACAGTTGCGCTGCTAGAGAGACGTCGGATAATACCTTTTCAGATTAAATATTGTGTCGTTGATGATGATACATTGGTTATCTGATATCCTAGGGAAGTCTATACTTTACTGAATGAGGCGATCTGGAACAGATGGGGTATCGTAAAAAATGCTCCTCACACATATCATCTGGATTGATTTGACTGAAGAGAGTGGCACCTATAAATGTATGGGCACTGGATGAGTACTAAAGCGTGATATAAATGTAAACAGAAAAGATTTATTAAAAGATAACAGTTGATGAGAGAAATAAATTACTCCACAATGTGAATACCCATAATGCATTTCGAAGTAATTCTATTTCGTGGAGACAAAGCATAAGAGATCAGCCAAACGCTTTTATTTATAAGAGTAATTAATTATCTGGACAACTGATAAATATACTATTACTAACTCCCAACGATATAACTATTATTGTACATATTATGTAACTATCCTATGATTCAGAGTGTAATAGATAAGGAAATCAATGTTTTCTTGAGCGAATTACTTTGTTTACAGTTGACTGCGTGCTTTACTGTGTATTTGGTGTACTTCTGTATATGCTTTATTGTAAACAGTAAACGAACAACCATCACAAACATTGCATACCACACTGATCAAAGACAATGCATGTTGTTAGATCATCACTCTCTTAGCTGGTTTCATTCTTCCGCATAGTACAATCATTTTGTATCGATGTGTGCACCAAGCACTGCGTACGAAATTACCTGCTTCTTACATTTTAACTTCTGCGTATATTAACAATTTTTACTTACAAGTGCCCATTTAACTTTTCCTCGCTGCCTTACCAGATTTCACGTCAACCTACACATAATTCGTTCCCACGCCTTTACATTTAGGGACCTCTCAATTCTCTACCATATGTGATACCCCTCTTTTTGACAGACATCTGTGGCACCGTTATTCACTTTTATTACAACCTACACATAGGGATGCTTACTTAATATAAAATCTATTTAAGAAAGTTAGTATCTAAGGTTTTTTACGTGTTAGATACATGCCTTTGTAGCTGGGTCAGTGACGATAAGGTCAAACCACCCACAGGTCGGTGTCATTGGGCGCTTCAACGTGACGGTTGTGCCGGAAGAAATTCCACCGATTCAGGACGACGATTCTAAAGTGACTGTGGAAACTGAGATTACTGCCAAGGAACCAGAGACGGAATTCATTGATCCACCACGCGAGGATCCAGTTGAGGTAAGTTAGTATTATTAGTGTAATGAAGAACTAGCAGGAATAAACGGCCACTAAGTTTGGAGCGAGGGAATGGCAGTTGAATCTCAGACTGTCTCTATTGCTAAACCAACGAGAGCTTTTGTTCAGTGAGAGGGTGGGTCGGATGGCAGACGGAAGATTCATGGATATTTTTATGACCAATCCTTAGACTAAGTCTTTCGGATATAATCTCCCATGCACCTTCAGTTTATGTTCACTCAGATTTGGCCTCTGTGGCACAGTGATAATTACCAAATGTTTCTGAAAATAATGGTTCAAATGGCTCTGAGCACTATGGGATTTAACTTCTGAGGTCATCAGTCCCCTAGAACATAGAACTACTTAAACCTAACTAACCTAAGGACATCACACACATCCATGCCCGAGGCAGGATTCGAACCTGCGACCGTAACGTTCGCTCGGTTCCAGACTGTAGCGCCTAGAACCGCTCGGCCACCCCGGCCGGCTTTCAGAAAAGGCGATGGGTAACGTAACAAGCCAAATGACGGTAAACGAGTTACCATGTGATATGACAGTAAGAACCGACAACGAATTTACAGAAGAGTGGGATAATGATAGTGTGTTGAATGTTAAAGTTAAATGAAACTACTGTTCGTGGAGATGTAAGAACAGTTCCTATATTACTTACATTCAGTCGCCACTACTACCAGAATGTAGGGGACAGAATTTTTTTCGTGTAAGGCTGTGTCTATTTAGCCTCATCCACTGTTTTGTTATGAATTACTGGGAACTATTAGAGAATCAATCTGTGGCACAGCTCTTGCGGTTAAGGTCTCCTGCCTGAAGGATGTCGCCATGCAGCTCGCCACACTAGCCTCTCCTGCGAGAGCCCCTTCGTTTCTTCATAACTATGACAAGCGACGTTCATCTGAGTCCACTTATTGTGCTGAAAACTAAATCTACCTGCACAATTTTACAACCCCTCCACCCTTCATGTCCACACTCACACATCCCTTTATTACCTGTCTGATGACCCCCGAAGCCTTATGACACATCGTATCAACAGATCCCGCCTTTTATTCACTTTTTGTCATAAAGTTATTTCCCCAGCAGTTCGATTGAGTTCCCCCATCTAAGCCACGCGTTCCGTCCATTTGATCTTCAGCACCCTCTTCGAATACCTCATTTCAAAACTATCTATTCTTTTCCGCCCTGAAATTTTTATCGTCAGCGATTACTCATCTAGAACGCTAGACTAC
Source organism: Schistocerca serialis cubense (assembly GCF_023864345.2). Classification (NCBI taxonomy): domain Eukaryota; kingdom Metazoa; phylum Arthropoda; class Insecta; order Orthoptera; family Acrididae; genus Schistocerca; species Schistocerca serialis. Next base: position 612,234,552 of record NC_064645.1, on the reverse strand, counting down.
GGACAAATACCTTCAGAAAAGACAATCTGACTTCATAATTTATATTCTTTGTTAACAAATTTTTGCTATTGGTGTTCTCAATTGTACATCTTCTGTACTTCAGCATTAGTCTGCTGTTTTGTTGCCCAAACAGCAAACCTCATATACTCCTTTCAATGACATTTTGTAATCCGTTTCCCTTCGCAGTTCTGATTTGATTTACTGCATTTTAGTGCCCTAGTTTCAGTTTTTTTAATATTCACCTAATTTCTTTTCAAGACAGTACCCATTCCATTCAACCAATGTCCCAAGTAAGTGCAGTTTCAGATAGAATTACGCTGTCATTGAGTAAAGAAAAAGTTTTTTTTTCTCCCAGAACTAAAATCTCCGTTCCATGTTCCTGTTTCCTTTCAGTATTGCTTGCCGAATTTATACACTGAATAACATGTGGAATAGGCTGAAAACCTTTCTCATTCCGTCTCGTATTTTATCCCTGTTATCTTAAGAAAAGCAAATGCTAACTGTGTACTGCGTCCCTACTTATCCTAAGGCAATTCGTCTTTCCTTTCGATAATATTCACTCCAAGTTGGTACCCTTTGTTGTACCTATCTATACACTGTATCCCAGTTTCAGTCTTTCTTCCTTTGCTTCATGCCGGCCGAAGTGGCCGTGCGGTTCTAGGCGCTGCAATCTGGAACCGCGAGACCGCTACGGTCGCAGGTTCCGATCCTGCTTCGGGCATGGATGTGTGTGATGTCCTTAGGTTCGGTAGGTTCAACTAGTTCCAAGTTCTAGGGTACTAATTACCTCAGAAGTTGAGTCCCATAGTGCTCAGAGCCATTTGAACCTTTGCTTCATACTGTCTTGCAAACTGAGCTCTAGGTATTCGCTGGCGGCATACAGTTTTCCTCAAAGTTTTCTTAAATTTTCATATGCGTAGAATCTATCGTTTACAAGGTCAAGCTTTGAATTTCTTCTCCATTATTTTTAGCCGTGTGTGTTCACATCTGACGGCTTAATTTTCTATATTTTGATCTTTTCCTCTGTCGTGAGTAAAATTCAGTATCAAAGGATTTGTTCTGGGCACTGTGTCTTTTTCTCCATTTGATACTACGCTTCTCTCAGTATATCATCTCTCAAAACTAACCATTCGCCTTTTTTTGCTATACTTCCTCCTTACTCAGTCGGTGGATGCCTAAGGTTCCCTTTGAAACAATAGACACCGAAGAATTCTTAACTTTTTTAGAACCGACTTCCTTCATTTCTTACCTTTCTGATAATCCTTCCACTCCTATATGAAGTTCAAATCTGGTTCCTAAACATCTGTCTTATCACACATAACCCATCTGAAGCAGTCTGATATCTCCGGATTTCTAGAAGATATACATCCTCCTTTCACGTTTTTTAACCCACATTCAACTGATTTCTGTGCAAATTTTACCAGGTCACATTCTCTCTAATAATTTTCCCATAGTTGCTGTTGCCTTACAATTTTTCCCACTCATGCTTTTCCTAATGTCGAATTCTTGCCCCCTCCACAGTTACATTTCTGCCTCTTTTGATGCAATGACTAATTTCTTCTAGCTCAACCTTTATTATTTACATCTCCTAATGATCTACAGAGCTGGAAGCCTATTGTACTAACATGACGTAGGTGTGGGATTCGTGATTATCTGGATACGATTTCACGTTCATTAAGTTATTCGGTTGCATTCCTATTTTGTTGTCCATAATTAGATCAACTCGTGAGAAATTTCCTCTTGCTTTCAGCTGTTGAAAGTATTCATACGACAAACCCCACCCACTGACCAAGTTAACGCTCTTGAAGAGGAATACATGTATCAATGGCCAGTGTCTAATCAGGACGCAAATCATGACTTTATCTTGCCTCGCTGGCGGGAATGAGGCTCATCTCAGCCAGGTAGAGGGCTTCATCAGCCACACCCAGCCAGTCCTCCTGCCAGTGACATGGGACTCTGCGGCTCCACAGTGAGGCAGCTGCGTTAGTGGCACTCTACAACGTGTAGACGCAGTCAATGAGTGGTCTTTCTTGGTTGCTATATCCATAATTTAAGTACATCAGACTCCCTCCTGCACTGATACCCAGCATAAATAACATATTACCGTATTTGCTTTAAATTATGTTGCGTGTCCTGAATGCAATGAAGTCACTTCGTGCAAAATGCAATCAATAAGTAGCTGTGCACAGAGGGAATGGGGAATGGGGGAATTTTGGAGCACACATAAGAGCTGCAATCACATAATGCTTATAACTGACGCGTAGTTCTTCATCGAGTAGCAGTACACCAACGAGCTGCGCGGATACCAGTAGAGAAGACTGCTTGAAAGGACTTACTGTGAAAGGACAACTTAACTGATAACGAAACAGAAATAATTTCAGTGTTTCGCTAGTTACAGCTTCATAGACAATAGGTTGATCTTCAGCGGTACCACATTGTTCTGTATACGATAACAGAAGACTACTGTTTTTAACCATTTACTTCTCTTTCATTTTTTTAAAGATATCAGACGTGCTGCCTTCATTGAAGGCTGGGCTTCTTGTTGTTGTGTCTCAGTATCATTTTAGAGCTTGTCGGACATTATCATGACATTGGCCTCCAGTCCTATTGCGCTCCTCTGGTTCTGGCTATGCTTATTCTATAACTTGAAAGCTTCTATCACTGCCTGTGAAACTCTTGCCTGGTGCCATTTTTTCGGCTGGACTGTTCCCATATATTTTAAATGTCGTGAAGTTGATCTAAGATTTTTAACTTCTTCGAGCAGTTTTCTGCTACTTTGTTCAGTCAGCTCATGACTGTATTAAGCTCACTATGCAGGTCCCTGGTTCTAGTCGAAAAGTGTTCTCTCGGAATGAGTCTCAAGCACTTCCAAGAGTTTTTTATATTTGTCTGGCATACTGTGCCGTAAATACTTCCGTATTTCATGGCCTTAACCATCAGTGCGTTACAATATCTTATTTTTGTATTGCCTTTCACGTTTCCGCTTCCTAGCGATCTATGTAGGGCACGAATTAGTCCGCTCATCTTCTCTTTCTTTGCTTGTATGTGTGACCTGAATGTGAATTCATTGCCTAGTAAGACACCTAAGTACCTGACCTGGCTGGTCCACTGTATCCGTGTATTACTGATTCGCAGTTGGACCATGAGGCTTGGTCTTCTTCTGGTGAACACGACTGACACATTTTGATCCGCACTTGGAGGTATTATGTTACAATTTGTCCGCTGCTATGTGACAGTTAGCTGCCTCTGAGGGCGGCCTGTCACTGCATTCACTCTATCTCAAAACCATTTACCAAATTCCTCAAATTTGAAGTTTATAGTTCGTAGCAATGTTGAGAGCCCATGTGTAATGGCTTTATTTCTTAGCTATTACCTATTGTGAATGTTGCTCAAACTTGCATTTCTTTGGTGCAGCACACACGAAATGATGAGGATTGTAGGCCCCATTAAGTCTTTGTTCATCACGTGTCTGGATATACTTTACTACTATTATTTTGTTACCTAAGTTATAGTTGATCAATGTGTTGTCGCCACTATAACAATCATGTCATGTTTGCCTAGGTGGACCCTGCTGACAAGCAAGAACCCCGAGGAGATTCGGAGGAGGGGGCAGCCAAGGACTCTAGCAGCCCGGCTTCAGGTGCTGCTCCCAAGCTCTGAAGAATCAATTCATTTGTTCTATCAGTTTTCGTCTGTTCTTTTTTCTTTCGTTCCAATTATTATTATTTTTTGTTCAGTTTCTTCGTTTTCGTTTTGTTCAAACTATTATTTGTTCCATTTTCTTAGTTTGTTTTGCGTTCAAGTTATTGTTTGTTCAGTTTTGATGTTTCATTATCAATCTTTGGAGCTGTTAGAAACAAAAAAATAAATCTTTTGTTTTTCGTCAGCTGTTGACTCGCTTTTTACATGTGTAACTGTAAAATGATAGTTACTGAATAGACTTTCTACAAAGTTCCGTTTTCGAGTCCTTACTAACAAGCAACAATAAATGCTACACATTTAGAAAAGTTACCTAAGTTAGCAATAATAAATAAAATAGCTTCTGGCCTCAAGGATGGCTCTTCTACTCTCTTCCTTTCCGGAACTGATAGTCTCACCTTCAGGCACACCTTAAATACACAAATAATCAATGTTAGGCATTATTCCCTCGCAATAACACCTGGCTGTCAACCGCAAGGTAAACAAGCAAGCCCCATGTCCACAGGACCACACACAATGACACCTCACTGTTTGGCCATTTTTGAGGTGTTGTGTGCGTAGGTCGAGAACACTTCTCATTCTGTTAACAGCTAGTTGCAATCCAGAAAAATAGTATCCAGAGAAGTCATATTCAACATCAATTCGATGGATAGGTGAGGTATACGTGAAGATGGGACTAGCAGTTCCAAAATTGATCATGTAATGGAGAAAAATATGTATAACACTATCCTTGCACCCACAGGAAACAGTACTTATAACTGCTTATCATGCGCAGCTGCATTCCCACCATTCACTACGATGTGTATTCAAGATAACGGTCAATTCTAGTGTGCGATTCCACACGTCGGCTTTGAGCAATGACGTCATACCTAAGGCAGAGAAGCAACATAAACGCAATCTCTGAAAGCGACTGATCATATCCATAAACAAACGAATCTAGCTTACGATAAAATTAATTAATTAGCCACAAATTGTAACGACAAGAATTAAAGGTAACTAAAATAAATAGAATTAGAATGTCGGCATTGGTCGTAATTTTGATGATTTATGAACAGCAAATTCGATTTCCGATCACATAATGATCTTCAGTGACGGCAGTTAAACATTTCACATAGCGATCAGTGAATAAGAAACAAAAGACTACAAATACACCAGAGTAAAACCAACTGTTGGTAAGAATAACCCTTTAGCGTACAAATTAATGCTCGTAGGCACTGGTGTCTTGTTGTTAGCAGTAACAGAAGCTTTTAAACGATCACAATAGCTGAAGCCGCTTTTTAGATTCACCTATACAGCAGACCTCTGTGTGACAGGGGCTTGGAATGCCTTCTATGTGACATGAGGCACGTGAAGACTTAACATTATTTGGCAAGAGATTGCCACAAAATACCAAATGTGCACTTGCAAATCATTAACTGAATATATGATTTTTAAAACTGTACATTAAAAATGCATTTGAAAACGGAAGGGGGAAATGCACATCCTGCCAACAAACATTGGCGTGTTATTTCAAAAACAACTTAAAAACCATGCAAGAATAAAAATCGACAGGTAAATTATATGGTGTCAGATTACAGGACCAGTAAAAAAGAAAAATATAGAAATAACATAACATCAAATATAACAGAATTTGTTATAGCACAGTAACCGCCACCTGGCGTGGGAAGTCTGAGGTGCAAAGTTCTTAATTTACGTAAAATATTACGTAGAAACCAAGAAGTCAAATACGAAAATAGTGGTGATTTGTACAATATGCCACGGTTTAACAGATCAAAATGTCATGATACAAAACATTCTTTATAGAAATTTTTATGGTGCAGACTAACAATTTTTTAGCGTATTTAACGATATGATGATACACGCATGTCATTCGTCCCGTTTGGGCATGTTAACACATTATAAGTGTTTCTGAGGCGTAATTACGAATACTTATGAAAAGCAGAATGATATAAAGCACATTGTGGAAGCATAGATCGTTTAGCGCACTCATCAGTAAGACCTACTGTTACAAATTGCAAAGAATTAGTGATACGTTGGCTAGAGACACAAGTGTACGAAATGCTCTAGCCTAGTAAAAACATTCACTACCACACCTATTATTTATAGGTAAAATTTCCTGATATGATACAAACAGAACTTGGGTCTAAGGAAAGAATGTTCTAATATTTTGAGGAATCAGCCTCAGTTGCACAAATTTTCTGGTCTTTACCAGGTTTCAGCTAAATTAATCTAGCCTTCTTCAGAAGCGTTAAATTACTATAACATGCCAGAGTAAGGCACAGTCAACATTAAAATTAAAGCCTATAGTGCCGTGGTACCATGTCGAATAAAACTACGTAGCTGAAGTACAGCCCGGCATCTCTTAACGTCGCGGTCGGTGGCAGCGGCAACTAACATTGGCACTGACCGTTGCACGCGGAATTGCACTGAGCACATGGCAACTCGTGAGCGTATATCATTGGCTGTCTGGGAACTGATAACCGTAATTGAAAGGTTTCCAATCTTTGTAACGTTTGGTTTAATTTATCCCTGTTACATTGACCACCATGTTTCTCTCCTGGTTGCTGCATGCCATGTTCAGACATCAAGCCTTGCGTTTCCCTTTACATTTAAGTTTGGCACACTACTCTTTCACGAGAGTTGGGACGCCATTATAATTGAATTTAACAATGATGCAACACAGTAAGTAAAATTTAGCTGCTTTAAATACCTCCCTTTTCTATGATACGATAACGTTAGACGTGTATCGCGTTACTCACAATTTTACCTATAGAAAATATTATGGATCGTAATAAACTAGAGATAATCATCGTATGTTCGCACAACCCTGGCCAAGAAACTGCCGGAACTTTACAGACAAACATACAAGGATATTCTGGTGGTGATTTTGGCCTGGTATGAAAAGCTTTATCTACGCAAAATTCATTTAAGGAGGAAGCAACAAATGAAAGGAGTCTGTCGATGATACTACTCGGTAATGTAAAGACGAACAGACAAGAGGTGTTGTTTAATCAGTAAAAAGTGTGAAGAGCGATCAGTTCCCGGAAAAGGAGGCATATCTTTACAGTGAAAGTCCAATTTTGTTTCGGGAAGAGACTTACAGTAATGAGCAGGAGAAAGCAATTTGATTATGCTACGACAAAAGGTGCGCTGAAGTTTACAAAAAGCTACTTTGTCACACTGTTGCAGTAAAATGCTATGTTGTAAGAACAGATACAGCTCTTAATGATATCAACGAAGAAGTGGAGGTGCAAGAGAGGACGATTGCTAGCAAAAGGATAGGGAGAAAGAAGTGAGCAAGAAAGAATTTTCAAGACTGTAAAACTTGGTCTTGATTAAATGCGCAGGGACAGAAGAATGAAGACATCGAAAGTATGAGAAAGGTCCAGCCATCTTCACAAAAACTAGTATACATTTAATTTTCTGAGGCTGAGTATACTTAACTGTTATCAGCTCTGCTTTGATTGAGAAGAGACAGTGAACATCAGCATTAATATGAACGGCGTTCGGGAAAGAGATTGTACACAGGCCTCTTGTATTTACATAATTCGGACTATCAGTAACCGTCCATTAAGAAATTATTTATAGGGGTGACCAAGGCATACATTATTTGAAGAGTGAAAGTATAGATAAAATTATAAACATTTACATAGATGTTTTGTTTGGATATTAACTGCTGTTATAGAAATTTAAATGACATTGAAGGTTGGAGACTGTTGACTGCAATGAAACATACATTTCTCTTGCAATTAAATGATGATGTCACGCTATTTTTCTTGTTGCGGTGTTCACTCCAAAGTCTGGTTCGATGTAGCTGTCCATGCTACTTTGTCCTGTGCAAGCCTCTTCATATCTGTGGAACTACTGCAATCCACATCCCTCGAATCTGCTTACTGTTTCATCTCTTGGTCTTTCTCTAAAATTTTTACCGCCTATGCTTCCTCCGGTACTAAACTGGTGATCCCTTGATGCCTCAAATTGTGTCCTAGCTACCGATCCCTCTTTTTAGTCAGATTATGCCACAAATTTCTCTTCTTGTCTGAACCGTTTATCGTCCATGTTTCATTTCCATACATGGCTACACCCCATAACGTACAGAAAGGACTTCCTGACACGTCAATCTATACTCGATGTTATCAAATTTCTCTTCTTCAGAATCGCTTTTTTTGCCATTGCTAGTCTTCATTTTCTATCCGCCCTATTTCGACCATCATCAGTTATTTTGCTTCCCAAACAGCTAAACTCATTTACTGCTTTAAGTGTCTCATACGCTAATCTAATCCCCTCAACATCAACTGATTTAATTAGACTACATTCTATTATCCTCGTTTTGCTTTTGTTGATGTTCATCTTTTATCCTCCTTTCCAGATAATGTCCACTCGGTTCAACTGCACTTCCAATTCCATTGCTGTCTCCCACAGAATTACGATGTCGTCGGCAAACTTCAGCGATTTTATATATTCTTCCTCGACTTTAATTCCTATTCCAAATTTCTCTCTTGTTTCCTTTACTGCTCGCTCAATTTGGGGACAGGCTACAACCCCATTTCACTCCTTTCTCAACCACTTCTTCCCTCTCGTGCTCCTCGACTCTTAGACCTACCATGTGGTATCTGTACAGATTATAAGTAGCATTTCGTTCCCTCTATTTTAACCCTGCTATCATTTGAATTTGAAAGAAAGTTTTCCACTCAACATTTCCAAATGCTTCCTATAAGTCTACAAATGCTATGAACGTAGATTACCTTTCCTTAACCTATCTTTTATGAGAAGTCGTAGGGTTGGTACTGACTCTCGTGTTCCCGTATTTCTTTGGAATCCTAGCTTATCTTCCCCGATGTCAGCTTCTATCAGCTTTTCCGTTCTTCTGTATAGGATTCATGTTAGTAATTTGTATCTGTGACTCATTAACCTGATAGTCTGGTAATTTTTACAACTGTCAGCACCTGCTTTCTTTGGAAATGGGATTATTGTATCCTTCTTGAAGTACCAGGTATTTCGCCTGTCTCATACATCCTCATCAGATCTAAACGTTTTGTCACTGTTGGCTCTCCATATACTACCAGTAGCTCTAACGAAATGTTGTTTACTCCAAAGGGCTGGTTTCGACTTCCAGTATCGTATCGTATCTTCCTTCTCACCTTACTCTACGTCCTCTTCCATTTCCATAACATTGCCCTCAAGTACATCTCCCCTGTGTGGCCCCTCTGCATACTCCTTCCACATTCCTGCTTTCACTTGTTTGCTTAGAACTGGTTTTCCATCTGAGGTCTTGATATTCCTACAGATGGTTGTCTTTTCTGCAAAGGTCTCTTTAATTTTCCTGTAGGCAGCATCTATCACACCCATAGTGATATATGCTTCCACCTTATTACGTTTGCCCTCTAGATATTCTTGCTTTGACATTTTGCACTTCCTGTCGATCTCATTTTTTAAACGTTTGTATTCCTTTTTGCCAGCTTCAGTTATTGCATTTTTATGTTTTCTCCATCCATCGATTCAGTATCTCTTGTGTTACCCAAATATTTCTACTAGCCAAATATTTCTACTAACCCTCATCTTTTTATCTAGATGATCCTCTGCTGCCTTCACTATTTCATCTCTCATAGGTACCCATTCATTTTCTACTACATTCATTCCTCTTATTCTTGTGAACCGTTCCTATTTCAGTTTATCCAGGTCCCATATCGTTAAATTCCTGTCATGCTGCAGTTTCTTCAGTTTTAATATGCAGTTCATAAACAATAATTTGTGCTCAGAGTCCACATCTGATCCTGAAAATGTCTTACAACCTAAAATCTGGGCACTAAACATCTGTCTAACTATTATATAATCAATGTGAAACCGTCTGGTGTCTCAAGGTCTCTTCCACGTGTACAACCTTCTCTTATGATTCTTCAACCAAGTGTTAGCTATGATTAAATTCTGCTCTGTGCAAAATTCTACCAGGCGGCTTCCTCTTTCATCCCTTTCCCCCAGTCCATATTCACTTACTACTTTTCCTGCTCTTCCTTTCCCTACTATCGTATTCCTGTCCCCCCATGACTATTACATTTTCGTCTCTCTTAATTATCTGAATAATTTCTTTTATCCCATCATACATTTTTTCCATCTCCTCCTCATCTGCGCAGTTAGTTTACACATAAACTTGTACTACTGTGTTGGGCATCATCATTTAACACTACAGTAGAGCTACATGCCCTAGGAAAAAGCACGTCTGTAGTTTCCCCTTGCTTTCAGCCATTCACAGTATTAGAACAGCAAGGTCATTTAGGTTGATGTTACAAGGTAATGTCAGTCGATCTTCGAGATGGTTGTCCCTGCAACTACTGAAAAGGTTGCTGCCCCTCTTCAGGAACCACACGTTTGTCTTGCCTATCAACAGATACGGTACAGTTATCTGTATCGCTGAGCCACAGAAGCTTCATCCAAGCTTCATAGTGCGGGGGGGGGGGGGGGGGGGGAGGGGGGCTGGTCATGCAGTTAAACTATTAAAACATGTATGGTGTTTGTGTAGTGAGGATTTTCTTTTTCTTTAAATTGTAACACATGCTGTTGATTATGTCCAACATAATGGCTGCCCAGAACTAACTGAACCTCAGTGTGTCTAATGGAATCTGACTACTTCTAGTTATGGTTAATATTTCCATATTAAAATTTTCACTTTGCAATGGAGTGTGGACTCATATGAAACTTCCTGGCAGATTAAAAGTGTGTGTAGGACCGAGACTCGAACGCAGGACCTTTGCCTTTCATAGTCTAGTGCTCTATCATCTTTTATTTTTGTCTTCTTACCAGACTGAGACACGAACCAATATTTCCACTTATAGTGAGCGGCTGCTTTACTATTTTGTTAAAGGGACCTTCCTGGTGCCCAAAGGAATGGGGTGGGGGCAAAGTGGGCAGGGGTTGTAACAAGCGACCTGGCCACCTCATCCAGTTCCCAAACTCCAGTAACAAAGTAAAGCGCAGGGAACGTGGAGTAGAGGTACAATGAACGTTTTTATGTATTTATTTTTCTTATCTTTCTTTTTAAAATTTTTTATCATTAATACCACCGAGAGTACCAGGAAACCGGCGTCGTTAGGAGGAGGTCGCAACAAGACATCAGGTGACTATCAACATACAGTTTGCCGGAGCAGAACATTCCGCTGACCAGAGAATATATCAGTTCTAACTGTGAAAGAGGCGGGGATCAACTCTTCAAGATAGGAATACGCAACTCTGGCGTGGGTTAAGGACGACATTGCAAAGGAAATTGGAGAGAAAATGTGTGTATTTTGGATTGCAAGCAACTGCACAGTGGTGCTCATCAAGGAAGTGCCAAAAATGAAGGATACTTATTTTGTCATCAGCAAACCGGTAGTGACCTTTGTGTCCACAAATTTACTTCACAGAGCTTTTCTTCACCTCTGGGAAGTATTCCGGGTCCATAAAGAGGAACAGTTGAGTGGAATCTGATGAGGAGGCATACAGAAAATTAGGAACAACATCTGTTGCACCAAGAACCAGACACCTCTTGCCAACCTGCACACCAGGTGGTGTTTGTCTGTGTCACAACATCACACGTGTTACACAGCGCGGTGCTTGCGATGTAAATTCTGTGAAGTTGTGACTCGCATACTTGCTTCATTTACCACACGGATTCGATGTGTGAGGATAAGGACTGCTCACTAATAGTGAAACAGCTTCCCCTCAACTACATTTAGTGACCTGTGCTACTGAAGGAAACCATAGATCGTCTTCCTGGATGTTGTAATAGTAGTAGTAGTAGTAGTAGTAGTAGTACTAGCAGCTTCATTCATCCATGGATCTCGTTTTACAGGGATATAGGACATGTCAAAGTGTTTACAAATATAGATCAACTTAAAATAAGCTAATTCATATACACATGTCTTTACAGACTTCTAGTTAGTACATCATTAGATTTACTCCTGGTATATAATACTTTTCTTTTTACAAATAACTTATTAAATAAGTTAAAGGCACACTGTACAGTTATTTCTCACTATCAGTCACTGCACACACTATACACACATTGTTCCATAACACTTCACTCACTGCACGCACAAACACACACACACACACACACACACACACACACACACACACACACACACACACACACACATACTAGTGATCTATCGGCCATTTTCAGTACTGCAACTTCCCATTTGCTATGCTGAAAAACTGATTCAGCATCCCTCCATAATGAGTGAGATGTTGAGCTCAGAAAGAGCAAAGAGGTGTTAGTATTGTACTACGCATGGCTTGGCGCTAAGTATTTCCAGAAAGGAAAAAAGAAGGAAAAGAAACATAAAGGGAAGGGTTATGTGGAATACTGGATAATTTATTTTCATTATCATTATTATTTATTTTTATAACATTTTTTATCAAACTCCTACACTGTTTGAGCTAAGTAATCCTTCAATATATAAAACATATTGCATAACAGGTACTTTTTAGCTATCTTTACAAGTAAGTGTATTATTACAATTTCTTTAATCTCTTTTGGTAATATATTGTACAGTTTTATTCCTTGGTAGAAAATGCTGTTTTGAGTTTCATGTTTATTTTTTCTTGGTAAATGTAGGTTGAGTCTATCTCTTGTTGCATGCTCATGGACAGAGCTGTTTGTGCAGTAATTAACAATGTTACTTTTGATGTGTACAACTGACGGGTAAATGTATTCACACGGAGGACTTAAAATCCCCAGTGTTTTGCAGTGTTTTGTACAGATCTTTACAGTGAGCTCGACTATTATTTTTGGTTATTATTCTTATGGTTGTTTTCTGGAGTTTGAAAGCTGTGTTTATATTTTGCGCATTTGTTCCCCAAGAAAGAATGCAATAGCTAAGAATTGAGTATAAATATGAATAATATGTCACAAAAAGACACTGAATGTTACACACTGATGATAAGATTCTCAGAGTATAACATGCTAATGACATTCTGTTTGTTAGTACCTTTGTGTGTTCACACCACTTCAATTAAGAATCAACATTCATTCCTAGAAATTCTGCATTTGTTACACAGTCTATAGATGTGCCATCTACATTTAATTTAACATTGTTATTTTTCCTCTTCAAACTGAAATTCATGGCACTAGTTTCCTTTATGTTCAATGTCACTTTATTGATTATTGACCAATCACAAACTTTGTTGAGAGTTTCATTTGCTTTCTCAGCAAGGAATTCTCTTGTTTTTTCAGTGACTATAATTTGCTGCCATCAGCGAAGAGAAATGTTTCACCATGAGTAACACTACCGGGAAAATCATTGATGTGTATCAGGAACAGTATTGGTCCTAATATGCTACCTTGCAGAACAAATTTTTCAAATGGCTCTGAGCACTATGGGACCTAACATCTGAGGTCATCAGTCCCCTATAACTCGGAACCACTCAAATCTAACCAACCTAAGGACGGTCACGCTGTTCCAGGCTGAAGCACCTAGAACCGTTTGGCCACACTGGCCGGCCCCCTTGCAGAACCCCTATATTAATGTATTTTGGTTCTGATAAGTGTTTTACTAAATATTTAGATATATTTGATGTATGTGTTATCTCTATTCCTTGTACCCTATCTCTTAGGTATAATTGAAACCATTCATTAGCTACCCCTCTTATTCCTAATGCATCTAACTTATTTAATAGAATCTTGTGGTCGACTGTATTAAACTCTGTAGAAAGATCCAAAAAATATGCCTGTAACACACTCATCTTTATCAAGAGCAGCAAGAACACTTTTGTGAATTCTACTATGGATGACTCCATATTTTTGCCACCTTGGAAACTAAACAGCGATTCGCTTAAAAGTTTGTATTTATTCAGGTAATTCATTAATTTGTCTTTCATAAGAGCTTCTAATATTTTTGAGAATGGTGACAGCAGGGAAATAGGCCGGTAATTTTCAGCATTACCTCTCTACCTTTCTATGTTTTCAGCATTACCTCTCTTAAGCAAAGGAACAACTCTTGCCTGTTTTAACTACTCTGGAAATGTCCCTGATAAGAAGGATTCATTTATTGTATTTGTTAAGGGACCTTCTATAATCCCTATGCATTGTTTCACTACACACATTAGTAATTTATCTAAGGCTACTGACTTTTAATTTTTTAGTTTTTGAACTGTTTTATTGACTTCATTGTCTGTGGTTGGAAGTAGCATCATTGTATTTAATGGAACATTATTTACAGGTGTTGAATTTGTTTGGGGAACCTTTTGCTGTAACTTCTCTGCACTACTTGAAAGATGCTCGTTTACATAGTTTGCTATGTGTTGTGGATCATTTATTACCTTACTCTTCTCCCTTAGCAGTATGTTATTCTGCATTTGTTTGGCTCTCCCCATTTCTTTTTTTGATAATATCCCAGACTGCTTTGCTTTTATTCTCTGCATTATAAATTATTTTTTTATTAAATGACTTTTTTGCGGCAATCAGCACCTTCCTATGATCTTTTTGTATCTATGATATAAATTTAAAAATTCTGTATCATTGCAAATCTTTTTCATGGAACTGAGGTGTTTAAGTGTTTAGGGGGACTTCTTAATACTGCTGCTATCGATCTGCTTTTCTGAGATGTTTATACAGATATGCATACTTTTGGAAATGCCTTTTCAAATTTCAGTTTAAACAACATGGAGAATTTAGAGAATTTCATATTCACATTGGTTTCCTTATACACTTGTTTTTCTAGTTCTTTAGTTTCTGATAGATGTCGTTTGTAGACTTTTAGTTTAGGGAATGATTCGTTCCATGATTATACTGTTGTTATTTGACAGAGATGGTCTGATAGTCCAAGATCTTTTACAGCTACATCACATTTTTCCCTGTCCATATTTGTTGCCACATGGTCAATTACTGATGAAGTTGTTGCACTATTGACCAATAGGGACATGTCAAAACTTTGAAGGATATTTGTTCAGGTGCTGCTGAATTCTCTTATGATATTAGTGTTGATGTTAATGTACCCACACAGAATTACGTTGACCTTTGTACTTGAGATTTTATCTAGAACCTCTGTTAACTTATTGAAAAAAGTGTCCACATAACCATTGGGAGATCTGTACACAAAAAAATGGCTCTGAGCATTATGGGACTTAACATCTGAGGTCATCAGTCCCCAAGAACTTAGAACTAATTAAACCTAACTAACCTAAGAACATCACACACATCCATGCCCGAGGCAGGGTTCGAACCTGCGACCGTAGCGGTCACACGGTTCCAGACTGAAGCGACTAGAAGCGCTCGGCCACTGCGGCCGGCTGATCTGTACACACACAACATGATTAATTTCTTGGTGATATCAAACCCTGTTAATTCAATAGCTGATATTTCAAGGTGTTTGTCTTAACTTACTGTACTGTGGTCATGTCTTAATTTGAACTGTGTTTTTTTCTGTGGCCGATCAGTACACACACAACATGATTAATTCCTTGGTGATATCAAACCCTGTTAATTCAATAGCTGATATTTCAAGGTGTTTGTCTTATCTTACTGTACTGTGGTCATGTCTTGATTTGAACTGTGTTCCTTTTCTGATTTAAATGCATGATACTCAACCCCTTGAACTATGTCTGCAGTAAGAGTTTGCTTTTTCATACAATGATAATACTACATGTTGGATTTCTATGTCTCTACACCAGTGCTGCATAATACAAACTACTTTGCAGTTCAAAGATTGGAGCTCAACTTCTAATAGGTGTGTTGTATTTATTGTTGATTGCATGTTTTCGAGGAGGATTGTTAAGTCTGTGAAATGTTCCATGTTACTTTTTGCAATGGCTTGTTTTTCTTTGTGACATCTGGTATATGTGATATTTGAGGTGTCAAAATCTGTCTTATGAGTGATCGTTTCAGTATTTTTAAGGTGCTGGAGATACTCTTTAGGCAGGGGAACCTGTTGTCTGGATTTATCCTAAAAAAACTACTTTTCCTACCTATGACAACAAGTATTTGACCATGTGTGTCGCGAGATCCACTCCCTATACTGTCATGAATCAGCTGTACCAATCTCCCCTTCCCAGTCCTGTAGGCCATGCCTAGTGAAACCCCATCTGTTGGTAGTCCCGATGGGCACCAGAGAAACATGAGCAAAGTGGGCTGTCCTCAAAGCCATCCTAAGCCACATTCATTCGCCTCACAGCTCCAGCAAGGTGTGGTCGATCATGACGCCGGAACAGCTCAACACAGTGTATGTTGGTGCTATGAGTTAGGGAAGCTATCTTGTCCAAGTCACCACCTATGTCATATGATTCACCCCTGTCCAAACTGTTTCCCAACCCACCCACTATCACTGCATGGTCCTCTTTTGTAAAGTCCTTACATAAAAACCCTAGGTCCTCTATGACATGACTTAGTCCTTCATTTGGCTTGAAGATACTGGTGGCCTGGTGCGCTGCCCCTAACTTTCCTGTAACTGAGGGCCTACACCTCGCCCAAGGCTACTACCTAGCACCAGCATTTTCTTGTTTCTAAGACTTTGTATATTCCTAGGCTTCTTGGCCTCGGTTGAAGTGTGCTGCACATTTCCTGCTCCTCGTTCTACCTAAAGCTCTTCTCCACTTAACTCTGGCAGTGGTAGATACCCGTTTTTGGTGTTGATGATAAAACTGTCAGATGACGTTCTCTTTCTTCCTATCCTGTGTAAAGTGATCTGGCTGTATTTCAGTATGGAAGTAGCTCAGGTGGAGGACAAAGTGGGGGAAGTAAAATAAGGGTGGTGGGATTTCCGAAAGCTGCATAGGTAGTGAGAGGGTGTTTTGCATGGTGCCATTCTCTAATTCGACTGATGTCCGAGGAAGACAGTGAGGAGGTACCGTACACATCAGAACATACATGCTTACCGTCTAATAGGCCACACCACACGGCTAGAGTTACAGAATTGGTTCAGAAATGCTGTACCAATCCGTATGTAACCTCTTTCTTCCTAGTTTCTGTCGCCATGGTTACTGAAGTAGCGCTGATCGTGTTCCCCATTTTCTATACCATCCCAACATTTCAAAGCAATGGATATTTTGCAATTAAATATTACTCATTACAAAAAAAGTTTAATTATAGAACCAAACATCATAGCACTGCTGCTAAGGCAAATTCATAGGCCAATTTTTTATTCAGATATTAGTAAAAAATGGAAAAAAGTTCCTGCTATCACAGGAAAAAAAACAAATACGGAAAAATGTCGGTTTTTCAGAACTATGATATCGACATCGGTTTTAACCTGCTGGTTTTTCCCATCGCTAACATATTGTAGCGGTTCATATTTATGTACCACAACTATAAAATTCGTGTCTCATGTAATGCCGACGTTTAGTGGGGCCATACGTTCAGGTATGAGTACTGTGTATTGAGGAACAGATTGTCTGAAGACAGCGTCGACAGTGTGGCAGTTTTCATCTAACGTTTTGTGTACGTCGCGAAGATAGTTACTTCTATAAAGTAAGTGACAATGATATCTTTAGGGGCGAATATACATCTGATAACGTTAGTTTCAGGTAGTTATGAAACTGTTCTGGTAGCGTTTCGTTTGCAGTACACTGATGAAAATAAAACTGTGACCCCGAATATAATTTACCACTATAAGTTTTTGATACTGTATCGGTATTGGATTGCGGAAAATAGTATCTACCCTAAAATATCTGAGTGTATCTATCTGGTGCCACCTTAAGCGAAATGAGCTCCTAAAGCAAATAGCAGGATAGTTTCCGTCAAGTTTGGCAGGTAGGAGACGAGGTACTGGCGGAAGAAAATATGTGAGGACGTTTAGCAAGCCGTGCTTGGATAACTCAGTCGGTAGTGCACTTGCGAAAGGTAATGGTCCCGAGCACGCCATGATATTCCTTTAGAAATTCGCATTACGAAGAAATACACGTTCTGTTTTGCTGTGCCTCACGAAGGCTTCAGTAACCAAAAATTAAAGCTCTTCAAGGCACATGGACTCTAAGGAATAGTTACAATGTCATGTTGTACCTTTTATTTTTTGATTTCGTTCTTTAATGCTGTAAAGGGGAGAAGATTCCAGTCACCCTTTGTCGGAACATGACATTTACGTTTAAATTTATCTAACTGAGTGAAGCTCGCCTTTGTAGGCACGTTTGAAGAGCTCAAGGAAGGGCTAGGAAGGGCTAGGAAGTTTCATATCAGCACACACTCCGCAGCAGAGTGAAAATTTCATTCTGAAAGTCACATACAGTCTGTTTATTTTTCTCAGGATTTCCATTCTCCCTTCTTTAAATAAAATGCCAAGAAGAGCATCGTCCAGTTGAGGATATCACTGGCAAAATAGTTTTATAACTCCTTAGACTTTAACAAATAAAACCTCAAAAGAAGTACAGTTCAGGCACCTCTCCCTCGGTATCGCTATGAATGTTTTACAACCAATCACTAATTACACTTATATGTTGCGCGTGACATCGGTACGTCGACAAATGTGGTTCACGTTATTCCTCCGAGGGTCCTACAGTGAAACTGGAATATGCCTACTTGGACTGGTTCACTCATGAAGAAAAGTTATGAGTAAAAATTTAAAATCAAAGTAATACGAGGGCGTGCTAGATAGCAATGCCTACGAATTTACAATGTGAAAACTCATAAAGCTTTTTTAAATAAAATAAACGTTATTACCATTCTACATAGTTATTCTTAATGTCTAAATATTTGCAGTCCTCTGCCGCTAGAGGCCTGCGAAACCTATGGTGAAACATGCCGGTGTGTAATAACTATGTCGGCGAGTGGAAAATCGTATATGGGATTTCAAGAGTTCGCCCACACATATACCTTCTCCTTCAGGCTGACAATGCCAGGTTACACACGAGGGCTGACACATCTGAAACAATCCGGCGCCATAATTGCACTGCCATCGACCATCCTCCATGGAGTCCCGAATTGGCTTTATCCTGTTTTCATCTGTTTCCTAACCTTAAAGAGCGCCTTCCAGGACTACACTTTGATAGTGATGATGCGATGCAAGCAGAGGTGAGGTTGCAGCTCTGTCAACGAAGTCAAATATTCCATAGTGACGGTATCAATAATCTGATTTCTCATTGGGATGGCAGGAATTTGTATGTTGAGAAATAAACATGTTGGCTTGAAGAATAAAGAGGTAGAATGTTAATAGTTTTGTTTTCTTAAAAATCTTTAAGTGTTTCACATATAAAATTCAGAAGTATTACTTTTTAGCACGCCGTCGTATATTGTTTGAATAAACACAGACATTGTGCTGTCTGTTAACCCTCTAAATGGCGGTTACGGTTATTGAACATTACTATGAGTCAGTCTGTGCAAAACACTCCACTGCATTGTCAATACTTGGTGTAATTTGAAAAAATGATTCGGAGAACCAAATCTTCACTAAAGTTAACTAAACAGTGTCTTGACACTACCAGAGTTCTTTTCCCGTAAATAGACTGTATTTTTCGATCTTGATTCTGTTATTTCAGTCGCCATACACGGCACTGTTGATGATTATTGGTCGTCAGGTATGTACTGCTCCTGACTAATCTATACTGCACAATTCCACGTTAGTTATGCGGCACCCCGAATGTGCAGACAAAGCAGATGACAGTAAGTTTGGTTTCGATGCATCAATTGATTCCAAAAAGGTGTTATTTCCGACCAGCGATCTACTATGTCTAATACGTGTCTTCACTCAGTGATATGTTCTGTGCGATGTATTTTGACGACACACCATCCGAAGCTGCTTGCACTGCAACCTCTCGAGCCGTAGAGGAGGTGGGAGGTTATAGATACGAGACGCGTACGCACTGTATAAGAAGTGGAGCAGCGTATTTCGTACGAATATTGACGAATTTATGGCGTACTTCACTCGAATACTGATCAAGAAAAAGTGATTACACGCCTCATACGATGATGTAAGCATTATACTCACAGATGTCCTCGGACTCCGGTTCTTTAAGCTTTCCGGACAGATTTTCATTAGATCAACGTCGTCTTCTTTCAAGCATAGACCCCCTCCCCCGTTCACCCATCCCAACACTTCCGTTTCATTTCGTATGATGTTTACGGCCCAGTTACGGTTCGTTCGATATCTAGTGTGATTTCTACCACATAAGAGTGCAAAGGCTGAATCAACAGTCAACATGTGTTGAATCAAGCCTCTCGTACGTGTTCTCCTTCACCCATGCGCAGCGCTTTCGCAGAATCCTCCCAACAAATACGTCTTCACTTCGCCTTCCTTACTGCAGATTTTTCATGTTCATCTCATTCAACTTCGTTTCTTAATATGGCTCACATTCAAACGATGGAAAGAGCTCCAAACTTTCGAGACTAATATCTTAATCGTATATTACCCAGTCTGCATTTCTACTATGTTCTGGAAATTACCAAGCGCTCGTCTACGTTTAATAGAACAGTGGTTCATTACTACAAGTCGGAAATTTGGTCAAGTCTTTCTGCATTTTATTACGATCGTTCAACAACGACTGTTTCCAGTACACAAATCCATCGTCTTGAATAATCTGGCCCTCTGTAATAAATATTTCATGTATAGTGGGATTGTGTTGTGTGGGTATGTGATTGTTTTGTGTGTGTAAATGAACATCGTGTGAACCTCCTTTCGACTAATATGATGAAGCCTTACAGCAGCATTTACACGCAGCATTCAGGTTTATTTATTGGATATATTTCAGTGTTTTCCTTCATCTACATACAATATTTGCCTCTATTTCCTGGTGCATATAACTAAAGTGCAGTAACTCACGAAGGACCTGTGTGGGCTGCAGTTATCGTATGACAGTGGAACTTCGTTGACACGCAATGCGTTCGTGCAGAACCGATTTACTCTGGAAAAAATTAGTTCGCGTTTTGGCTACCAGGTGCAAATTTAGCGTTGTCAATACAAATTAAGACGTATAGATATGTTTCCATATATAATGGATAATGAGCAGGACCTGGGCATGAAAGATCAAACAAGTGAGAAAAGCGTAAGTTAATTGTACTGTTAATCACCTTACACGAAAACAGTGATTTCCATATAGCTGCGCACTTGAACCACATGCTGAACGTTCGGACGTCATGGTACACCTGAGAGCTCCTCGGGTGTATTCTTTACAAAGAAGAACGGACCAAGAATACAGGTGCTTGTGAATCACGTCACCCAGCCACATGTGACGAGTGAAATGGCTCATCGTGCACAACACGCGATCTGCCCCCAAATTCGGCTGTTCTGTGTATTAACTGCGGCCTGTAGTGTAAAATGTGCCTCGTCATTCCATAGAGTATTTCCTCGCCACATGTCATCAACCTCGATCCAAACCAAAGAGCAAATTCAGAACGTTGCTGCGGACCGTAAGGTTTCAGTTGCTGCGTATTCTGGATTTTGTACGGTGTAACACTCCGGTTTATTTTACTGACTTATCCCGCTCGATCGCGATCTGATAGCAGCCCAAAACAGATATTAATTAATGTGACCGTGTACCTAATGGGGCTGGCAATCGGATTGGACTGCTACGGAGTTGTTACATTCATTTTTGTCCTTCTCGAATGCTGTAATAATGATATGTCTGGTGGCAAGAAGAACAACGACACAGCTTCATTAATCAACAACCTATAATCATCACAAAAACACAAAGTAAGGAGACAGCCACTGCCTTCGTCGTACAGAGTTAATAACTGCTAATCTCAGCACAGGCCCTTTCGTTATTCATTATCGTCACACGCAAATTTTAATCACTGTATCCAACACTGCAATCCAACACTGCAATCCAAATAATGCCGGCGCGGTAGACGCGAAAATACAAATATCGGCACTGAAATCTCACTGAATCACACTAGTAATTGTACTTGTTCACTTTCCCGTATATTTCTAACACAAAAGGGGTTAAACCGCGGCGCTGGCCACCCCCTTTGTCGGTACGGCCTTGCATTACGGCCACCGGCCGCCCCACGGCCCGGCCCGCAGCCTGGGTCCCACTCTACTACTCTCTCAACACTCGCTCTCGCCACCCGACACACACTATCGATTGTTTGTCCTGTCGACCTGTGCTGTCGCAAAACTTATAGTAAGGGCCTACGGACCCCTTACATCCCCGCCCTCGAAAACTTCTTTGAAGCCACAGGCGTAAAAGAATCGGCTGGGGAATTAGACATCACTACATTTGAACAAAACACACAGTGCAAATAAGTAATGAAATTACAATCGCCAAGAAAAACCTTGACTCCGGTAGTGGGCTGCCTCTACAATAATATTCTACAAAAAGTTATTACATCTCTAAAATATCGCATTGTTCAAATAACACACAACATCAATCCTACTTACTTAACATAGCATGGTAAATATTTTTTCTTTTTTTTTTATAACTTATCTTACCAAAAATTTCCAAAAACTTTTCACTTTCAAAGGTTTGTACGAGTCATTAACTACATATCTGTTATAACTTGCTATAGCAAACACAATAAAGGAAACTAGTTGAATGCCAGCTACCCCTTTGGTATGCCGTCCTTTCAGCGGGGTTCGTGCCGTCCATACTACTATCACTCTAATTCATAATTCACTTGGCCAACACTTATAAAAGTTAAGGAAGAAATTCACAACTTATTGCTACAGCAAAGACAAGAAAACAAACTAGTTGAATGCCAGCTACCCCTTTGGTATGCCGTCCTTTCAGCGGGGTTCGTGCCGTCCATACTACTATCATTCTAATTTATAACTCACTTGCCCAACACTTATAAAGGTTAAGGAAGGAATTCACAACTTATTTAAATCTTTAACACAAGCAAATTGAAAATGAGACAAAATATGACCTTTATACATTGAATGCCAGCTACCCCTTTGGCATGCCGTCCTTTCAGCGGGGTTTGTGCCGTCCATACTACTATCATTCTAATTTATAACTCACTTGGCTAACACACATAAAAGTTAAGAAAGAAATTCACAACTTATTCATTACAGATTCCATAAATTTAAGTGCTACATTGTACCGCAGAGCATGTCTTACATAATTATTTGCAACACTAAAACTAATGTGGTCACCCAATGAAAAATTTTAAACTACTGATCATTTCATTTTGCCAAACATTACTTCCATATGTGAATTGTTATCAAGAAAGCTTAGATGAGAGGTACAATATTTCCTGTTATATTCACATTAATTCAGATCCACTATATGGATATTTGTCATTCATTACTCAGTGCCAGAATCCTGCTTCTAAAGCTTTACCTACGTATAACCATAATTGACTCTGATAGCTAATTGGATACATGAATTACTAACTATTCATTAGTTACACCTTGTTTTATCAGCATACTTCAGATAAACATGTATACCTACAAATAACTTGCAAACAGATGTTGCTCATGTGCTAAATGACATACTTCAATATTTCAAACATCTCATACTCCATACTCTTCATTACACATAACTTAACACCAACTTCAACTGCAAATACATATATATCTTCAACCTATATCAATCCTTCATATACTTCAATACTTCAAACATCTCATACTCAATACACATCATTATGACATAACTCCCTCAACTTAACAGCAACTTCAACTGCATATATATCTTCAACCTACATCAACTCTCCATATTCGCTACAATAACCACATAAAAATACTACTTCAGGCTCCTCAGCCTCTCCATTCATCATATTTCACATCATTTATTCGAACAACTATCTCCTTGTGTATTTGTTTCTTTATATGTTCATCTACTCACAAGCTGATACATTACTTCAATTTTCTTACAACAGTTGACCTTTTCATGTCTCATAAAACAACTCTATAAGATTACACAAAATCTTGTTTGACCAATTAGCTTCCCACGACATTTTGCATACATTAGCTTTTTTATCTGATTCTCATTTTATTACTTCTGGCACTATTCACTTTGTAATGTACTCGCACTAAACTGAGCTTTCAACTTATTGATTCTTTGACACCTCACACACTACATCAACAGTAACTACTTATCCTTATTTTAAGCCAACTATAAATTTACTACATGGTTCCTGACTGAATTACTTGGATGACCACTACCAATCCTAACTACTACTCACTAACTTTCTTAACCTAAGGATAGAGAAAGATGGTAGAGGAGTGACACTTGAAATTAGAAATAAAGTCTCACCCAGCTGGGAGTGTACCAGTCGCCACTTGGTATACCAGCAAAAGAGTTGCTAGCTCCCTACACCTTAACTACTTAATCACTTCACATATTAATTTTCACCTACACAGTTTATGTAAAATGTTCTAAATAAGATAAATCATACCATTCATAAAATTTATACATATAAAATCCCCCAAAAACAATAAGCATATCTGTATAATTATCATTTAGACCACGCAGTGTGCATAAATAAGTATGCTCAACTTCAGAGTATTTTTCGCAAACTTTTCGGAAATTACTGCAATTGGGCACTTTTCCTAACACGCAATTCAGTTTACAAACGTTTATTTACCGCGAAAACTGCACATTGCAATTTAATGTTACGTCAACCAGTCGTCTCCACTCACCAACCGACGTTACCACGAGTCGCGATGTTTTGACGTTTGAAGTGGGCGTGGCGCTGTACTGCCGCCGGAACCGCGTGAAGTCGCGCTGCTCGCTGTGGTTGGATGTCGTAGTTCTCCGTCGGCCGCTCCGTGGCGCTGCATGCGGGCGTAGTTTGTAGTTCGGCTGCTAGATGTCGGGACGGCGCTTGGTGTAGTGTGTCTGTGCTTGAACTACTCTTTGCACAGGTAGTTGGGATGACGTGTGAAATCACCTCGCAGATTGAAGCTATTTGGTGCAACTGCTACACGTGTCTGTGTGACATCACTCAACAATTGCGTCGCTACACGAATTGTCGTCCACATAACAGTTTATGGGTCCACAAGAAGCTGTCCGATTTTCACTATTCAAAAAACAATTTCAGTCACAATATTACTATTAAACACTTCTGTAAAGCTTTCGTGACGAATTCTTTGTTCGTTTTGCTATAGTAATGTTCACACGTGTCTTTCTTTGGTGTTCACTTTTCACAGGTTTTCGTGCGGATTTACGCATTTGCACATTATAACACAGTTTATTGACACTATTATTTTCATCTAATATGGCAAGAAAAAAGTTTAGTCACAATCGTAAGGTGCTATTACTTCGTATTGTTCAAAATGCACTGTTTCTTGTCGCAATTTTAAAGTTTATGCTCTGTCCCGATTCAACACTGGAAAATATTTTCTTCGCGTTAAATAAGATAAAATTACCTATTGTTCTTTGCGATTCGTCCGAAAATTGCACTTGTCCTTTCACGGTAAGCCAAGGGTGTAACACTCCGGTTTATTTTACTGACTTATCCCGCTCGATCGCGATCTGATAGCAGCCCAAAACAGATATTAATTAATGTGACCGTGTACCTAATGGGGCTGGCAATCGGATTGGACTGCTACGGAGTTGTTACATTCAATTTTGTCCTTCTCGAATGCTGTAATAATGATATGTCTGGTGGCAAGAAGAACAACAACACAGCTTCATTAATCAACAACCTATATTCATCACAAAAACACAAAGTAAGGAGACAGCCACTGCCTTCGTCGTACAGAGTTAATAACGGTTAATAACGGCTAATCTCAGCACAGGCCCTTTCGTTATTCATTATCGTCACACGCAAATTTTAATCACTGTATCCAACACTGCAATCCAACACTGCAATCCAAATAATGCCGGCGCGGTAGACGCGAAAATATAAATATCGGCACTGAAATCTCACTGAATCACACTAGTAATTGTACTTGTTCACTTTCCCGTATATTTCTAACACAAAAGGGGTTAAACCGCGGCGCTGGCCACCCCCTTTGTCGGTACGGCCTTGCATTACGGCCACCGGCCGCCCCACGGCCCGGCCCGCAGCCTGGGTCCCACTCTACTACTCTCTCAACACTCGCTCTCGCCACCCGACACACACTATCGATTGTTTGTCCTGTCGACCTGTGCTGTCGCAAAACTTATAGTAAGGGCCTACGGACCCCTTACAACGGGTACCAGTGTAATAACATTCCGTACTGTTGATAAGGTGACACACAGTTTCCGTGACACTGCACGGACACTACCACTACCAGGGACACGTGTCAGTTCCAGTTCCTGAGACCTTCCAGTCGGCGATACTCTCCCAGCGCAGAACTGTAACTGCTGCCGTTCACATGAGACAATTTCACTAAAAGTGCGAGATCTCTCTTCTCGACATCCATTCTGTGCACTTAGCTTATAACTTGTCAAATGACAGTGTGGATGCCATACAGTCATACAAACAGCGTACGGCACAAGATTTTATCTGGTGACCGAAATTGGAACCTTTATTTATTTATTTTTTTTTCAGCGTTGATCTGTTCCACAATAACGCACTGGCGAATATACCAAGTTTCGCAACCACACGACATGTATAGTAGACAGTGGACCTCCGTGAGCCGGTGCACATTAATTATAACCACCTTGTACTATGGAAGTCATCAAAATGGAATGTTGTGTGGCCGGAGCCTCCCGTTGGGTAGACCGTTCGCCTGGTGCAAGTCTTTTGAGTTGACGCCACTTCGGCGTCATGCGTGTCGATGGGGATGAGATCACGATGGTGAGGACAACACAACACCCAGTCCCTGAGCGAAGAAAATCTCCGACTCAGCCGGGTACCGAACCCAGGCCCCCTGGCATGACATTCCGTCTTGCTGACCGCTCAGCTACCGAGGCGGGCAAGGAAGTCATTGACTGATGCTTTAACACGCATCATGTCGTCCCTTCCATTCTCCTCGTCAGTATTTTCCACATATTGCAATCGTGACGGATTCTGAGCTGAACCTCTCCGTTTTCATGTGATTTTCAGATTCCATCTGTAGCGACGTACCTGCAAACGCGTCAGTTCTTTTCTTTTCAGTCTTTCCCACAAAGAACGCTTCACTTCCACGCACTTCGGTGTCCCAGACACACGTTATCAGAAATTTGTTCTCCTAATTATGGTCTGCGTTGTACTCTAGTAACCATCATTGTGAGAAATGCTCTCTTTACCTTCACTAATCCGCTTTTTATAAAACATTGTTTAGTTAGTCATGAGTTATTTGGTTACCGAGTTAGCTGAATTCATCCACTTGGGCCATTTAGTAGTCGCACAATACTGATGTCATATTTATCACTCGTCTAACCTCTGATTCTTTTCAATACTTTGCAATGCAATGTCATCAGTGAAGTTTTGCGCTGATACCCTATCACCCTAAATTTTAATCACAAGTCACAGCTTCTCTCTTGCTCCTGTATTCTTATCGTTCCCTTGAGATTCCTTGACACAGCGTATACAAGGTGATACAACTGCTCTAATCGATGTCGCTTTATGCAACCTACAATGACGTATCTGGCCTTCAAAAACCACTGTAAGATTTTAATAACGTTTCGCTCGCTTCTAGGTCTACACCAAAAAATTAATTGAACTTTTGTAGGAAATTTAAGTAGATACATTTTGTTCTAGGATACGTATTCGTTGGACGCCCCCGTTTTCGACATATACGAGAAAAACGTACGAAAGTGACCTTCGAACACATCTCTACACGCATACTCATCCCTCACCAGTCAGGATTTCTAGTAGGCTGTTTGTGGCATCACCTCTACCACTGTACATAAATTTACGACTACACGAACTATTCGCGATATTCGACCTATTTTGCTCTGTATTTGTTGTGCTACTACACCATCATTAATTTAAACGTGCCGAGGGTAATGAAAAAAAAAAAAAAACATTTGTAGACTATAGATATGAAGATACTAACTGTTCTCGAAAGAACAGGTACCATTGATGACCATGCAGCTTCTCTAAAATAAATGATGATTAATTGAAACCCTCAGATGCCGACAGGTGTTGTTGATATACCTTGATGGGGACAGCTGAATATATGTGCCCCGACCGGGACTCGAACACTGCATCTCCTTCTTACATGGCAGACGCTCAATCCATCTGAGCCGCCGAGGATACAGACGAAAAGCGCGACTGCAGGGACTTATGCATATACATAGTTACGTGGCTACCCGGCTATTGACCTTCGACTGTGCGAATGCGCACAGATTGCCCGAACTCTTACGGGAATCTTCACCTTAGTGTGCGCGAGTAATGAGTGGATGGGCAAATATCTATTAGGAACATTATGTATGTAGATTGTGGACAGTTGGGGATGTGAGTCTCACGGGAAGCGGACAAGGGATAAGTCCCTGCAGTCGCGCTATTGATCTGTGTCCTCAGTGGCTCAGATGGATAGAGCGTATGCCACGTAAGCAGGAGAGCCCGGGTTCGAGTCCCGGTCGGAACACACATTTTCGGCTGTCCCCATGTAGGTATAGCAACAACTTCTGTCGTCAGCTGATGGTTTCAATTAATCATCAACATTTGTAAACGTTACGCTAAAACAAAATACGTGCGCCAATTGTTAGAAAATTAACCCTTACAAGCGCAGCAGGTAAGTAGTCAGAAGAGTCTAACACTATGTGAGTTAGGGAGCTTTGCGCTCTCGTTTAAATGTATGGCCGCAAGAGTCAGCCTACAGGAATTGTGAAACAAACCGTGTCGTCCAAGACCGCGTTCCACAAAGGCGCAGATTCGCCACGAGATGGGAAAATTCATAGGCTGCTACTGTCTATTGAGGCCTAACCGCTCTATTGTGCGAGTGAGACAGACGAGAACCTACGTCATGGGGAATCCCAGTAGAAGGCTTTTGTAGTGAGAAAACGTGGCAGTGTTAAATATGGCGGACCTAAGGAAGACATTTATGGAAACTATTTAATTCTGTAGTACTTCAGGGAACGAAGCCACAGTAATTTTAATCTACCATTCACCAAAAATTTACATGTTGATCCCAATAAAACTTGAATATTGATCATATCTACTATAGTCTAGGATTTACTGTTTAAGCGAAATTAACAAATTTTGTAACAAAAACCTGAATGCTAAAATCTGAACGCTTTGGTCGATCGTAACGATCGACATTTCATATAGAACAGCATCATTAAAATGACAAACTTTGTAAATATCAGCTCTGTAACTTTATTTTTTACAAGATATAGTAAATTTAAATTATCAGTATTTTCAGCTAAGCATTGTAACTTGCGATGAGATTGTGTATGATCGGACTGTGTCAAATGGATATACGCTGGAGTGTAATAGTAATTCTAAATACGACCACTTTCGCTATTAGTTTGCTTTCTGAATAAACATTATTTTAACCAAATCGCAACTGTGTGGCCTACATCATTTATGGGTCGTTAATTTAGTTCCCGATAGTATTATTACTGTTATTATATGTTACCTTAACTTTTTATTTCGCAAACTTGCCATCAGCCAGACAATCTAAGCAAAGAGTCACAAGTGTCTAGTTTAGGGCGTGTAATGTGATACGTGCGGTTCAACCCCTAAACGAGTTTGAGCCAAGAGATTTCAACGAAGAAGAACCGCAAGTGAGTCACAGCATCTTTGGGATGTTAGCTCGCAACTATAATTGTTTATGTTATTCTGTTCAAATTTACGAAAAAGTTAGGTGAGAACTACAAAAACGTCACTTCTACAATTTGTAAGTGGTTTACTAAGCCAAAGGCGTAATGGGGCCGTCAGTGAAGGTCAAAACGGTCGAATGTGGGAAATAATTCCTGCAGTCGCAAATTTTTGTACGGCGGTAGGATGGAGTGCCACGAACCACATACCTGACATCCTAATCGGTGGAGACTGAGTGCGGGAGTAGAGGTGCATTTGAAACTCATTCTCGTGAGTTTCTTGTCTTGAATAACTCAAAACTACTGTCTCTAGCGAAAACTTAAACCATTACAAAACATAACTACATTGAATTTCTTACAAAGCACTAATTCACAAGCTGGTGAGATGGTGACCAGAAGAACGATAGGGCAGGAATTACGGAAAACTGTGTTCGTGGTGTACAAAACATTAACAAACTTTTCATATAAATCTTACGTTGAAATTGAAATAGTAACGTTATACTGGTGTTGCAATTGTAGGCATTAATTGAAGTAGACATGGAAAATAACTAAGGGACACACTGAGTAACCATGTTACACAGGTACCAATCAAACAAAGTTCTACATCACTTACTGTTACAAAAAGCAACGATAATCACACGCGAACAAGATGTAAGGCGTTGTAGACAAAGAACATGAGGAATTAGGAGGTTCATGGCGGTTCATGGGAGTCAGTGAAGTAAAATGGAAGGAAGGATTTCAGCTCAGACGTACATCAACAGCAGCAGATAATAGTGTAACGGGAGTAGGATTTATTATGAACAAAAAGGTAGGGCAGAAATTTAGTGCAGAGATATGGTTGTCCACATCAGCATCGACAACAAACCAACACCAACAAGAGTAGATCAGGTATACATGCCAGTCTTACAAGCAGAAGATGAAGACATAGAGAAGGAACATGAGGATATTGAATGGAAAGTTCAGTAAGTAGAAGAAGATGCTTGTCCAATAAGCAGGAGGCGCTGGACAGTAGTTGTGCAGGAAGAAACCAAAGAAAGATTGACGGGAGAATATAGCCCTGGTAGTCGGAAAGAGAAACACTGACTTTGGTCTGCAACAAATTTCAGCTAGTAATAGCGAATACGCTGTTGAAAATCTCTATAGAAATGTCCTTTACGTAACAGCACATTCCAACAGCAGCCTTTCAACAGATCTTAGTCATTCGTTGACGTTGGCCGGTACTAACTTTCCGCTTTCTTTCCGTTTCATCTTACTTCTTTGTATCAGCCCATATGATTTATACGATGTGACGTGCTCTACTTGTCCGATACTATCGCGTTCTTACTGAGCAGGCAATAAATGGCTATTTCCTCTTGCGATTTCACCCAGAGGTATTTTCTTACTTCTGGGAAATCTCACTGGGCTATTTTCCAGGAAGGAAAGACGTGTTAACTCGAGGAAACGAATGGAGACTGATATCTGGAATCTGAATGCTGTGCTACAAATTTTCAAAACTGTGCACAGCACCAATTATGGGAAGTTCTCAAAGATCATGGTGGAAATAAAAATTGCTCGAAATATACAAACAGTTCATTTATATATCAAAATAAATTATTTTCATTTTTTCTCGTTTAAATCTACTGGGAGAGGTATCAGTTTTATGGGATTTAAAAGAACTGATATTTTAATTATTCCACAGATACATTGGAAAATGCAGGAGTTTATTAATCTTCGAGCTAAATACTTCACTGCAATTGCGCAATCCAAATACAGTCCAATCTTTGACCTGTAGGATGCTCGAAATAAACATTTAGTACTTTAACTAAGCAATACAGAAATCGGTCGCACAGCAGACAGTGACACATCCTTCGCATTCGTACCTCACCTAAACAAGTAAACAGAAATCAAGGAAAAATGTTACGTATGCTGTTATACGCTGTACGCGAGAAAACTGAAACAAAGAGCGTTGAAATGGCTCTGAGCACTATGGGACTAAACATCTGAGGTCATCAGTCCCCTAGACTCAGAACTACTTAAACCTAACTAATGTAAGTACATCACACACATGCATGCCTGAGGCAGGATTCGAACCTGCGACCGTAGCGTCAGCGCGGTTCCGGACTGAAGCGCCTAGAACCGCTCGGACACAAAGGTCGGCCGAACAAAGAAGGATCGAAACGATTGAGATATGGTGCTACAGAAGAATGTTGAAAATCAGGTGGACCGATGAGATAAGGAATGAAGAGGTTCTCCATTCAGTCGGTAAAGAAAGGGACGTACAAAAACACTGAACAGAAGAAAAGACATGATGATACGACATGCGTTAAAGGAACAGGGAACACCTGAGAGACGTGTGTGGGTACAAATTTTAAGAGGAGACAGACTGGAAAGCACATAGCAAATAATTGAGGACGTAGGGTGCAAGTGCTGTTCTGAGATGGAGGGCTTGGCGCAGGAGAAAGCTCTGGATTAAGTGACTCGTTCGTGTGCCAGTTAAGTTAGTATATCCGTTACACTCCGAAAATTTTATTAGTAGACAGAAACAGAAGTTTGGAATTGTAGCAGCAGACTCTCAGAAACTTACAGAGTAAGAAAGGCAGCACACCGTAGCTTTAGGGTTGCATTAAGTGCAAACTCACAAATTAAGACATAATAATCATTGTCATCATGAGCTACTTGACATCCGATCTTTGACAGGAGCCGACTCCATACATGTCCTTGCATTCAGATTTCTGAATGCTCATCTTTGTTGCTCGTAATCATATTCTGATGTTTTCTTTGCTTTTCACTGAAGACATATCATTACAAACATTAGAAGAAAACATTGAAAATAAGCACTCTATGTAACCAATGACATTAGTTTTTGGATGTCCTGCACGGCATTTGTGGGACATTGCGGAGACAAAAATTTTGCCAAATGTTATAATATCCCTACTACAACAAGAAATTATACATATTACAATGAAAAAGGTAGAGGATGCTGTATGGCCCACATCCCCAGAAGTTCAGGCCACTCTCAAAGGATACCTACACGTAACAGCCAGTGGGTTCGTTGTTTGTATTCTACTCTCAGTGTCGTTGGGACCAGAGATATGTCGACAGCTGGGTATTGCCCTAGGAAGAAATAAACTAGAGCAGTGGAACCGCTATCAACGTAGCTCAGATTTGTTCTAAGGAATGGCATATGCAGCAACTTTAATGCTAATTTTGGCAGATCAGAAGACAGTCAACAGGATTGTTTTAATTAAGGAATCTTAAACACAACACAACACGAAAGGGACAGACACTGCACGTGCACATCAATCACAAAAATTATGCAGGCGATAGGAAACAGGCTGACCACTTCCTCTGGCAGGCCCCCGTGCATTCGGAGTTGCTACCTCTCTGTCCCCCCCCCCCCCGCCCCACCAATGAACCGTGAACCTTGCCGTTGGTGGGGAGGCTTGCGTGCTCTCAGCGACACAGGTAGTCGGTAGCCGTACCGTTGGTGCAACCACAACAGAGTGGTATCTGTTGAGAGGCCAAACAAACGTGTGGTTCCTGAAGAGGGGCAACAACCTTTTCAGTAGTTGCAGGGGCAATAGTCTGGATGATTAACTGATCTGGCCTTGTAACACTAACCAAAACGGCTTTTCTGTGCTGGTACTGCGAATGGCTGAAAGCAAGGGGAAACTACAGCCGTAATTTTTCCCGAGGGCATGCAGCTTTACTGTATGGTTAAATAATGATGGCATCCTCTCGAGTAAAATATTCCGGAGGTAAAATGGTCCCCCATTCGGATCTCCAGGTGTGGACTACTCCGGAGGATATCGTTATCAGGAGAAAGAAAACTGGCGTTCTATGGATCGGAGAGTGGTATGTCAGATCCTTTAATCGGGCAGGTAGGTTAGGAAATTTAAAAAGGGAAATGGATACGTTAAAGTTAGATATAGTGGGAATTACTGAAGTTCGGTGGCAGGAGGTACAAATGGTTCAAATGGCTCTGAGCACTATAGGACTTAACATCTGAGGTCATCAGTCCCAAAGAACTTAGAACTACTTAAACTTAACTAACCTAAGGACATCACACACATCCATGCCCGAGGCAGGATTCGAACCTGCGACCGTAGCGGTCGTGTAGTTCCAAACTGTAGCGCCTAGAACCGCTCAGTGGCAGAAGGAACAAGACTTCTGGTCAGGTTATAAATACAAATCAAATAGGGGCAATGCAGGAGTAGGTTTAATAATGAATAAAAATATACGAGTGTGGGTGAGCTACTACAAACAGCACAGTGAACGCATTATAGTGGCCAAGGTAGAGGGGAGTAGGGTTGGGTTGTTTGTGGGAAGAGACCAAACTGCGAGGTCATCAGTCTCATCGGATTGGGGAAGGACGGGGAAGGAAGTCAGCCGTGCGCTTTCAAAGGAACAATCCAGGCATTTGCCTGGAGCGATTTAGGGAAATCACAGAAAACCTAAATAAGGATGACCGGACGCGGGATTGAACCGTCGTCCTCCGGAATACGAGTCCAGTGTGTTAACCACTGCGCCACCTCGCTCGGTATGCCAAGGTAGACACGAAGCCCATGCGTACTACAGAAGTACAAGTTTATATGCCAACTAGCTCTGCAGATGATGAAGAAGTTAATGAAATGTATGATGAGATAAAAGAAATAATTCAGGTAGTGAAGGGAGACGAAAATTTAATAGTCATGTTTGACTGGAATTCGATAGTAGGAAAAGGAAAAGAAGGAAACGTAGTAAGTGAATATGGATTGGGGGGAAGAAATGAAAGAGGAAGCCGCCTGGTAGAATTTTTGCACAGAGCATAACTTAATCATAGCTAACACTTGGTTCAAGAATCTTGAAAAAAGGTTGTATACATGGAAAAGGACTGGAGATACTCGAAGGTTTCAGATAATTATATAATGGTAAGGCAGAGATTTAAGAACCAGGTTTTAAACTGTAAGACGTTTCCAGGGGCACATGTGGACTCTGACCACAATCTATTGGTTATGGACTGCAGATTAAAACTGGAGAAACTGCAAAAGGGTGGAAATTTAAGGAGATGGGATCTGGATAAACTGACTAAACCTGAGGTTGTAGAGAGGTTGAGGGAGAACGTTAAGGAACGATTGACAGGAATGGGGGAAAGAAATACAGTAGAAGAAGAATGGGTAGCTTTGCGGGATGAAATAGTGAAGGCAGTAGGTAAAAGACGAGGGCTAGTAGAAATCCTCGGGTAACAGAACATATATTGAATTTAACTGATGAAAGGAGAAAATATAAAAATGCAGTTAATGAAGCAGGCAAAAAGGAATACAAACGTCTCAAAAATGAGATCAGCAGTAAGTGGAATATGGCTAAGCAGAGGTGGCTAGAGGACAAATGTAAGGATGCAGAGGCATATCTGACTAGGGGTAAGATAGATACTGCCTACAGGTAAATTAAAGATACTTTTGGAGAAAAGAGAACCACTTGTATGAATATCAAGAGCTCAGATGGAAACATAGTTCTACGCAAAGAAGAGGATCAGAACGGTGGAAGGTAGAGGGAGTATATAGAGGGTCTGTGCAAGGGTGATACACTTGAGGACAATATTGTGAAAATGGAAGAGGATGTAGATGAAGATGAATGAGAGATATGATGCTGCGTGAAGAGTTTGACAGAGTACTGAAAGACCCAAGTCGAAACAAGGCACTGGGAGTAGACAACATTCCATTAGAACTACTGATAGCATTGGGAGAGCCATCCCTGACAAAACTCTACCATCTGGTGAGCAAGATGTATGAGACAGGCGAAATACCCTCAGACGTCGAGAAGAATATAATAATTGCAAACCCAAAGAGAGCAAGTGTTGACAGATGTGAAAATTACCGAACTATCAGTTTAATAAGTCACAGCCTCGAAATACTAACACGAATTCTTTACAGACGAACGGAAAAATTGGTAAAAGCCGACCTAGGGGAAGATCAGTTTGGATTCCGTAGAAATATTGGAACACGTGAGGCAATACTGACCCTACGACTTATCTTAGAAAATAGATTAAGGAAAGTCAAACCTACATTTCTAGAATTTGTAGACTTAGAGAAAGCTTTTGACAATGTTGACTGGAATACTCTCTTTCAAATTCTAAAGGTGGCAGGGGTAAAATACAGTTAGAGAAAGGCTATTTACAATTTGTACAGAAACCAGATGGCAGTTATGAGTCGAGTGGCATGAAAGGGAAGCAGCGGTTGGGAAGGGAGTGAGACAGGGTTGTAGCCTGTCCCCGATGTTATTCAATCTGTATATTGAGCAAGCAGTAAAGGAAACAAAAGAAAAATTCGGAGTAGGTATTAAAGTCCACGGAGAATAAATAAAAACGTTGAGGTTCGCCGACGACATTGTAATTCTGTCAGAGACAGCAATGGACTTGCAAGAGCAGTTGAACGGAATGGGCAGTGTCTTGAGAGGAGGATATAAGCTGAACATCAACAAAAGCAAAACGAGGATAATGGAATGTAGTCGGATGATGCTAAGCAATTAGATTGGGAAATGAGACACTTAAAGTAGTAAAGGAGGTTTGCTATATGGGGAGCAAAATAACTGACGATGGTCGAAGTAGAGAGGATATAAAATGTAGACTGGCAATGGCAAGGAAAGCGTTTCTGAAGAAGAGAAATTTGTTAACATCGAGTATAGATTTAAGTGTCAGGAAGTCGTTTCTGAAAGTATTTGTATGGAGTGCAGCCATGTATGAAAGTGAACATGGACGATAAATAGTTTGGACAAGAAGAGAATAGAAGCTTTCGAAATGTGGTGCTGCAGAGCAATGCTGAAGATTAGATGGGTAGATCACACAACTAATGACGAGGTATTGAATAGAATTGGAGAGGAGAGGAGTTTGTGGCACAACTTGACAAGAAGAAGGGACCGGTTGGTAGGACATGTTCTGAGGCATCAAGGAATCACAAATTTAGCATTGGAGGGCAGCGTGGAGGGTAAAAATCGTAGCGGGAGACCAAGAGATGAATACACTAAGCAGATTCAGAAGGATGTAGGTTGCAGTAGGTACTGGGAGATGAAAAAGCTTGCACAGGATAGAGTAGCATGGCGAGCTGCATCAAACCAGTCTCAGGACTGAAGACCACAACAACAACAACAGTTGACTGCGTGCTTTACTGTGTATTTGGTGTACTTCTGTATATGCTTTATTGTAAACAGTAAACGAACAACCATCACAAACATTGCATACCACACTGATCACAGATAATGCATGATGTTAGATCATCACTCTCTTAGTTGGTTTCATTCTTCTGCATAGTACAATCATTTTGTATCGCTGTGTGCACCAAGCACTGCGTACGAAATTACCTGCTTCTTATATTCCAACTTGTGCGCATATTAACAATTTTTACGTACAAGTGCCCAATTAACTATTCCTCGCTGCCTTGCTAGATTTCACGTCAACCTACACATAATTCGTTCTCACACCTTTACATTTGTGGACCTCTCAGTTCTCTACCATATGTGATACCCCTCTTTTTGACAGACATCTGTGGCACCGTTATTCACTTTTATTACAACCTACACATAG
Organism: Schistocerca serialis cubense; assembly: GCF_023864345.2. Taxonomy (NCBI): domain Eukaryota; kingdom Metazoa; phylum Arthropoda; class Insecta; order Orthoptera; family Acrididae; genus Schistocerca; species Schistocerca serialis. The sequence continues at coordinate 612,197,861 of NC_064645.1, read as the reverse complement.
GGATGCTTACTTAATATAAAATCTATTTAAGAAAGTTAGTATCTAAGGCTTTTTACGTGTTAGATACATGCCTTTGTAGCTGGGTCAGTGACGATAAGGTCAAACCACCCACAGGTCGGTGTCATTGGGCGCTTCAACGTGACGGTTGTGCCGGAAGAAATTCCACCGATTCAGGACGACGATTGTAAAGTGACTGTGGAAACTGAGATTACCGCCAAGGAACCAGAGACGGAATTCATTGATCCACCACGCGAGGATCCAGTTGAGGTAAGTTAGTATTATTAGTGTAATGAAGAACTAGCAGGAATAAACGGCCACTAAGTTTGGAGCGAGGGAATGGCAGTTGAATCTCAGACTGTCTCTATTGCTAAACCAACGAGAGCTTTTGTTCAGTGAGAGGGTGGGTCGGATGGCAGACGGAAGATTCATGGATATTTTTATGACCAATCCTTAGACTAAGTCTTTCGGATATAATCTCCCATGCACCTTCAGTTTATCTTCACTCAGATTTGGCCTCTGTGGCACAGTGATAATTACCAAATGTTTCTGAAAAAAATGGTTCAAATGGCTCTGAGCACTATGGGACTTAACTTCTGAGGTCATCAGTCCCCTAGAACATAGAACTACTTAAACCTAACTAACCTAAGGACATCACACACATCCATGCCCGAGACAGGATTCGAACCTGCGACCGTAACGGTCGCTCGGTTCCAGACTGTAGCGCCTAGAACCGCTCGACCACCCCGGCCGGCTTTCAGAAAAGGCGATGGATAACGTAACAAGCCAAATGACGGTAAACGAGTTACCATGTGATATGACAGTAAGAGCCGACAACGAATTTACAGAAGAGTGGGATAATGATAGTGTGTTGAATGTTAAAGTTAAATGAAACTACTGTTCGTGGAGATGTAAGAACAGTTCCTATATTACTTACATTCAGTCGCCACTACTACCAGATTGTAGGGGACAGAATTTTTTTCGTGTAAGGCTGGTCTATTTAGCCTCATCCACTGTTTTGTTATGAATTTCAGGGAACTATTAGAGAATCAATCTGTGGCACAGCTTTTGCCCTTAAGGTCTCCTGCCTGAAGGATGTCGCCATGCAGCTCGCCACACTAGCCTCTCCTGTGAGAGCCCCTTCGCTTCTTCATAACTATGACAAGCGACGTTCATCTGAGTCCACTTATTGTGCTGAAGACTAAATCTACCTCCACTATTTTACATGCCCTCTACCCTTCATGTCCACACTCACACATCCCTTTATTACCTGTCTGATGACCCCCGACGCTTTATGACACATCGTATCAACAGATCCCGCCTTTTATACACTTTTTGTCATAAAGTTATTTCCCCACCAGTTCGATTGAGTTCCACCATCTAAGCCACGCGTTCCGTCCATTTGATCTTCAGCACCCTCTTCGAATACCTCATTTCAAAACAATCTATTCTTTTCCGCCCTGAAATTTTTATCGTCAGCGATTACTCATCTAGAACGCTAGACTACGGACAAATACCTTCAGAAAAGACAATCTGACTTCAAAATTTATATTCTTTGTTAACAAATTTTTGCTATTGGTGTTCTCAATTGTACGTCTTCTGTACTTCAGCATTAGTCTGCTGTTCTGTCGCCCAAACAGCAAACCTCATTTGCACCTTTCAATGTCATTTTGTAATCCGTTTCCCTTCGTAGCTCTGATTTGATTTACTGCATTTTAGTGCCCTAGTTTCAGTTTTTTTAATATTCACCTACTTTCTTTTCAAGACAGTACCCAACCCATCCAACAGATGTCCCAAGTAAGTGCAGTTTCAGATAGAATTACGCTGTCATTGAGTAAAAAAAAGGTTTTTTTTTCTCCCATGTTCTCTCTCCGTTCCCTGTTCCTGTTTCCTTTCAGTATTGCTTGCCGAATTTATACACTCAATTACATGTGGAATAGGCTGAAAACCTTTCTCATTCCGTCTCGTATTTTATCCCTGTTATCTTAAGAAAAGCAAATGCTAACTGTGTACTGTGTCCCTACTTATCCTAAGGCAATTCGTCTTTCCTTTCGATAATATTCACTCCAAGTTGGTACCCTTTGTTGTACTTATCTATACACTGTATCCCAGTTTCAGTCTTTCTTCCTTTGCTTCATGCTGGCCGAAGTGGCCGTGCGGTTCTAGGCGCTGGAATCTGGAACCGCGAGACCGCTACGGTCGCAGGTTCCAGTCCTGCTTCGGGCATTGATGTGTGTGATGTCCTTAGGTTAGGTAGGTTCAACTAGTTCTAAGTTCTAGGGTACTAATGACCTCAGAAGTTGAGTCCCATAGTGCTCAGAGCCATTTGAACCTTTGCTTCATACTGTCTTGCAAACTGAGATCTAGGTATTCGCTGGCGTCATGCAGTTTTCCTCAAAGATTTCTTAAATTTACCTATGCGTAGAATCTATCGTTTACAAGGTCAAGCTTTGAATTTCTTCTCCATTATTTTTAGACGTGTGTGTTCACATCTGACGGCTTAATTTTCTATATTTTGATAGTTTCCTCTGTCGTGAGTAAAATTCAGTATCAAAGGATTTGTTCTGGGCACTGTGTCTTTTTCTCCATTTGATACTACGCTTCTCTCAGTATTTCATCTCTCAAAACTAACCATTCGCCTTTTTTTGCTATACTTCCTCCTTACTCAGTCGGTGGATGCCTAAGGTTTCCTTTGAAACAATAGACACCGACGAATTCTTAACTTTTTTAGAATCGACTTCCTTCATTTCTTACCTTTCTGATAATCCTTCCACTCCTATATGAAGTTCAAATCTGGTTCCTAAACATCTGTCTTATCACACATAACCCATCTGAAGCAGTCTGATATCTCCAGATTTCTAGAAGATATACATCCTCCTTTCACGTTTTTTAACCCACATTCAACTGATTTCTGTGCAAATTTTACCAGGTGACTTTCTCTCTAATAATTTTCCCATAGTTCCTGTTGACCTACAATTTTTCCCACTCATGCTTTTCCTCATGTCAAATTCTTGCCCCCTCCACAATTACATTTCTGCCTCTTTTTATGCAACGACTAATTTCTTCTAGCTCAACCTTTACTATTTACATCTCCTAATGATCTACAGAGCTGGAAGCCTATTGTACTAACATAACGTAGGTGTGGAATTCGTGATTATCTGGATACGATATCACGTTCATTAAGTTATTCGGTTGCATTCCTATTTTGTTGTCCATAATTAGATCAACCCGTGAGAAATTTCCTCTTGCTTTCAGCTGTAGAAAGTATTCATACGACAAACCCCACCCACTGACCAAGTTAACTCTCTTGAAGAGGAATACATGTATCAATGGCCAGTGTCTAATCAGGACGCAAATGATGACTTTATCTTGCCTCGCTGGCGGGAATGAGGCTCGTCTCAGCCAGGTAGCGGGCTTCATCAGCCATACCCAGCCACTCCTCCACCCCGTGACATGGGACTCTGCGGCTCCACAGTGAGGCAGCTGCGTAAGTGGCACTCAGTCAATGAGTGGTCTTTTTTGGTTGTTATATCCATAATTTAACTACATCAGACTCCCTCCTGCACTGATACCCAGCATAAATCACATATTACCGTATTTGCTTTAAATTATGTTGGGTGTCCTGAATGCAATGAAGTCACTTCGTGCAAAATGCACTCAATAAGTACTTGTGCACAGAGGGAATGGGAAATGGGGGAATTTTGGAGCACACATAAGAGCTGAAATCACATAATGCTTACAACTGACGCGTAGTTCTTCATCGAGTAGCAGTACACCAACGAGCTGTGCGGATCCCAGTAGAGAAGACTGCTTGGAAGGACTTACTGTGAAAGGACAACTTAACTGATAACGAAACAGAAATTATTTCAGTGTTTCGCTAGTTACAGCTTCATAGACAATAGGTTGATCTTCAGCGGTACCACATTGTACTGTATGCGATAACAGAAGACTACTGTTTTTAACCATTTACTTCTCTTTCATTTTTTTAAAGATTTCAGACGTGCTGCCTTCATTGAAGGCTGGGCTTCTTGTTGTTATGTCTCAGTATCATTTTAGGACTTGTCGGACATTATCATGACATTGGCCTCCAGTCCTATTGCGCTCCTCTGGTTCTGGCTATGCTTATTCTATAACTTGAAAGCTTCTATCACTGCCTGTGAAACTCTTGCCTGGTGCCATTTTTTCGGCTGGACTGATCCCATATATTTTAAATGTCGTGAAGTTGATCTAAGATTTTCAACTTCTTCGAGCAGTTTTCTGCTACTTTGTTCAGTCAGCTCATGACTGTATTAAGCTCACTATGCAGGTCCCTGGTTCTAGTCGAAAAGTGTTCTCTCGGAATGAGTCTCAAGCACCTCCAAGAGTTTTTTATATTTGTCTGGCATACTGTGCCGTAAATACTTCCGTATTTCATGCCCTTAACCATCAGTGCGTTACAATATCTTATTTTTGTATTGCCTTTCACGTTTCCGCTTGCTAGTGATCTATGTAGGGCACGAATTAGTCCGCTCATCTTCTCTTTCTTTGCTTGTATGTGTGACCTGAATGTGAATTCAATGCCTAGTAAGACACCTAAGTACCTGACCTGGCTGGTCCACTGTATCCGTGTATTACTGATTCGCAGTTGGACCATGAGGCTTGGTCTTCTTCTGGTGAACACGACTGACCCAATTTGATCCGCACTTGGAGGTATTATGTTACAATTTGTCCGCTGCTATGTGACAGTTAGCGGCCTGTCACTGCATTCACTCTATCTCAAAACCATTTACTAAATTCCTCAAATTTGAAGTTTATAGTTCGTAGCAATGTTGAGAGCCCATGTGTAATGGTTTTATTTCTTAGCTATTACCTATTGTGAATGTTGCTCAAACTTGCATTTCTTTGGTGCAGCACACACGAAATGATGAGGATGGTAGCCCCCATTAAATCTTTGTTCATCACGGTGTCTGGATATACTTTACTACTATTACTTTGTTACCTAAGTTATAGTTGATCAATGTGTTGTCGCCACTATAACATCATGTCATGTTTGCCTAGGTGGACCCTGCTGACAAGCAAGAACCCCGAGGAGATTCGGAGGAGGGGGCAGCCAAGGACTCTAGCAGCCTGGCTTCAGGTGCTGCTCCCAACCGCTGAAGAAACAATTCATTTGTTCTATCAGTTTTCGTTTGTTCTTTTTTCTTTCGTTCCAATTATTATTTTTTGTTCAGTTTCTTCGTTTTCGTTTTGTTCAAACTATTATTTGTTCCATTTTCTTAGTTTGTTTTGCGTTCAAGTTATTGTTTGTTCAGTTTTGATGTTTCATTACCAATCTTTGGAGCAGTTAGAAACAAAAAAATAAATCTTTTGTTTTTCGTCAGCTGTTGCCTCGCTATTTACGTGTGTAACTGTAAAATGATAGTTGCTGAATAGACTTTCTACAAATTTCTGTTTTCCAGTCCTTACTAACAAGCAACAATAAATGCTACATATTTAGAAAAGTTACCTAAGTTAGCAATAATAAATAAAATAGCCTCTGGCCTCAAGAATGGCTCTTCTACTCTCATCCTTTTCGGAACTGATAGTCTCACCTTCAGGCACACCTTAAATACACAAATAATCAATGTTAGGCATTATTCTTTCGCAATCACACCTGGCTGTCAACCGCAAGGTAAACATGCAAGCCCCATGTCCACAGGACCACACACAATGACACCTCACTGTTTGGCCATTTTTGAGGTGTTGTGTGCGTAGGTCGAGAACACTTCTCATTCTATTAACAGCTAGTTGCAATCCAGAAAAATAGTATCCAGAGAAGTTATATTCAACATCAATTCGTTGGATAGGTGAGGTACACGTGAAGATGGGACTAGCAATTCCAAAATTGATCATGTAATGGAGAAAAATATGTATAACACTATCCTTGCACCCACAGGAAACAGTACTTATAACTGCTTATCATGCGCAGCTGCACTCCCACCATTCACTACGATGTGTATTCAAGATAACGGTCAATTCTAGTGTGCGATTCCACACGTCGGCTTTGAGCAATGACGTCATACCTAAGGCAGAGAAGCAACATAAACGCAATCTCTGAAAGCGACTGGTCATATTCATAAACAAACGAATCTAGCCTACGATAAAATTAATTAATTAGCCACAAATTGTAACGACAAGAATTAAAGGTAACTAAAATAAATAGAATTAGAATGTCGGCATTGGTCGTAATTTTGATGATTTATGAACAGCAAAATCGATTTCCGATCACATAATGATCTTCAGTGATGGCAGTTAAACATTTCACATAGCGATCAGTGAATAAGAAACAAAAGACCACAAATACACCAGAGTACAACCAACTCTTGGTAAGAATAACCCTTTAGCGTACAAATTGAAGCTCGTAGGCACTGGTGTCTTGTTATTAGCAGTAACAGAAGCTTTTAAACGATCACAATAGCTGAAGCCGCTGTTTAGATTCACCTATACAGCAGACCTCTGTGTGACGGGGGCTTTGAATGCCTTCAATTTGACATGAGTCACGTGAAGACTTAACATTATTTGGCAAGAAATTACCACAAAATACCAAATGTGCACTTGCAAATCAGTAATAGAATATACGAAATTTAAAACTGTACATTAAAAATGGATTTGAAAACGGAAGGGGGAAATGCACATCTTGCCAACAAACACTGGCGTGTTATTTCAAAAACAACTTAAAAAACATGCAAGAATAAAAATCCACAGGTAAATTATATGGTGTCGGATTAAAGGACCAGTAAAAAAGAAAAATATAGAAATAACATAACATCAAATATAACAGAATTTGTTATAGCACAGTAACCGCCACCTGGCGTGGGAAGTCAGAGGTGCAAAGTTCTTAATTTACGTAAAATATTACGTAGAAACCAAGAAGTCAAATACAAAAATAGTGGTGATGTACAATATGCCACCGTTTAATAGATCAAAATGTCATGATACAAAACATTCTTTATAAAAAATTTTATGGTGCGGACAATCAATTTTTTAGCGTATTTAACGACATGATGATACACGCATGTCATTCGTCCCGTTTGGGCATGTTAACACGTTATAAGTGTTTCTGAGGCTAAATTACGAAAAATTATGAACAGCAGAATGATATAAAGCACATTGTGGAAGCATAGATCGTTTAGCGCACTCATCAGTAAGACCTACTGTTACAAATTGCAAAGAATTAGTGATACGTTGGCTACAGACACAAGTGTACGAAATGCTCTAGCCTAGTAAAACGACCACTACCATACCTATTATTTATAGGCAAAATTTCCTGATATGATACAAACAGAACTTGGGTCTAAGGAAATAATGTTCTAATATTTTGAGGAATCAGCCTCAGTTGCACAAATATTCTGGTCTTTACCAGGTTTCAGCAAAATTAATCTAGCCTTCTTCAGAAGCATAAAATTACTATAACATGCCAGAGTAAGGCACAGTCAACATTAAAATTAAAACCTATAGTACCGTGGTACCATGTCGAATAAAACTACGTAGCTGAAGTACAGCCCGGCATCTCTTCACGTCGCGGTCGGTTGGCAGCGGCAACTAACATTGGAGCTGACCGTTGCACGCGGAATTGCACTGAGCACATGGCAACTCGAATGTAGATAAAGTTCATATGTGTATTAACTACATGCAAATTGTATTAAATGCTAGGTAATGTACTTGGTTGGGTATATGAAGTTTAAAAAAAATCTTTACGACTTTAAGCACATATGGTCAACGTGTAAAGTATCCCCACCGAACATGCCCAATAGCGAGGGCCTTACTTGTCTCACTTATTTAAAACCTGAATCATTATCTATAATTTAACTAGGGTGTAACTGGGAGTACAACGCCCCTGTCATCCCACTTAACTAGTATTGACAGAGATGTAAAGCGTATTAATTAAAGTGTGACGGAGGGAACAACGTCTGCATCATCATGCTATTGGGCGACATAGGTCAAGAACACTAGAATATAGTCTACGGCGTCCGTTTGACGGGAAATATTTTCTATAGGTAAAATTGTGAGTAACGCGATACACGTCTAACGTTATCGTATCATAGAAAAAGGGAGGTATTTAAAGCAGCTAAGGTTTACTTACTGTGCTGCATCATTGTTAAATTCAATTATAATGGCGTCGAGACTCTGGTGAAAGAGTAGTGTGCCAAACTTAAATGTAAAGGGAAACGTAAGGCTTGATGTCTGAACATGTTAAGCGGCAACCAGGAGAGAAACATGGTGGTTAATGTAACAGGGGTAAATTAAAACAAACGTAATAAAGATTGGAAACCTTCGAATTACGGTTATCAGTTCCCAGACAGGCAATGATATACGCGCACGAGTTGCCATGTGCTCAGTGCAATTCCGCGTGCAACGGTCAGCTCCAATGTTAGTTGCCGCTGCCAACCGACCGCGACGTGAAGAGATGCCGGGGCTGGACTTCAGCTACGTAGTTTTATTCGACATGGTACCACGGTACTATAGGTCTTAATTTTAATGTTGACTATGCCTTACTCTGGCATGTTATAGTAATTTTATGCTTCTAAGGAAGGTTAGATTAATTAGCTGAAACCTGGTAAAACCAAAAAATTTGTGCAACTGAGGTTGATTCCTCAAAATATTAGTCTATCACAGTTGCTGACGGGGCTGCAATATGCTAAAAATTCTTAAACAGTGTTCTCTTTAAGGTATAAAAGCTTTGTCCCCAAAAAATACATCTCACTCTGGTTATACAACTTTAAGAAACTTCAACATCGCAGCGCGTCAGCAATCGTTCGTTAATATATTAAAAAACTAAAAACCCGCCTCGATTGCGAAAAAAACTCCTAGTGTTAAGTGTTAACCCAGGTTTCGGCGTAGATAACTACATCTTCTTCAGAACAACAATAAAACCCACAAGTGCCTAATAAGACCTTTGTCAATGGTTAAAAGAACACCATAGCTATACATTTATAAACGAAAAAGAAAAGGAAAACACAAACAGTACATATGTACAAAGTCAAAAGCACTACTTAACATAATGGTGTACGCTCCACCTCACACCGGCCTATGTTCGATGGGCCATGACCCGCCATAAACTGCAGCCACAAACGGTCGCTCCCTTACAAGGCTGACGCGCTATCCATGCACATGCGCAAGTCAAGGGAAGTTACTTGAATGCGCATGAGCATACGAATACGAGAAAGTTTGTACATGTGTCGGGGCTAAATAGCCCATATATTCCCAACCGTGGATCAACGTATATCAAAAAATGAAATGGATAGAACAAGAGACGAGCTAAATAGGAGATGGAACCTAGAAATAACGGCACACGGTTGCTTATGCTAGTAAAGAAATTTATATATGAAGCTACCTATGACAACATGTCTTGGACAACTTAACGAATGACAAGCTCTTCTGACAGCTCATAATGTTTGACTAATCGCAATAACGATATAAAAGAACAAATATGAGACGAAAACTGTCTCTATCCCACACCAAATGTTAAAGTCCTACTTTAGACAAAAAAAGAACTGCATGTGAGGCATATCACGTGACTATAAGATGACTTGTTCTTTCAGTGAACCTTGGTTCAGTAACCAACTAGTAAAAGTGAAAAAATATGTGCCAGCAACTTATCATGACCAATAGTTAGCAGTAACCAAAGCCTACTGTTATGGATCGTAATAAACAAGAGATAATCATCGTATGTTCGCACAACCCTGGCCAAGAAACTGCCGGAACTTTACAGACAAACATACAAGGATATTCTGGTGGTGGTAGACACGAAATTTTAAAGAAACGTAACGCATCAAAAAATCGGAATATTGTGATAGTTGGGGGTGCGTATGATGTTTACAGGAAAAAACTGAGTCATCCTCAAACTTTGAGAGTCAGTCTTACTAAAGTAAAGAAGCCAACAATTATTGTGACCGACCTTCATCACAAGAATCATCTAATAGGTTCTTATTATATAAAAAAAACTTTTAAAATGCATGTCAGTATCTACAGAAATATCTGCTAGTCAACTGCAAATCTATTTTTTTCCTGTGTGTTTTAAATCTCCTTTGTTTACGATAAGTGCCCATCGATTCTTTTTGTTTCCTCGGTTCATGGTAATACTGTAATGAAGATCTCCTCTGCCATAAAACGCAGCACGTTTTCAGTGATTAACTAAATATGTAATGATAATTGTATATAAATTGTATGCTATTATTTATTTTGTTAGCCTGTGTTTAAGTGTAAACGAAATATGATGTATTTTACGTGTTGTTACGTTTCAAGTAATTTGCACAGTATGCAATCTACATGTATAGAAAACGTTTTGGCCTGGTATGAAAAGCTTTATCTACGCAAAATTCATTTAAGTAGGAAGCAACAAATGAAAGGAGTCTGTCGATGATACTACTCGGTAATGTAATGACGAACAGACAAGAGGTGTTGTTTAATCAGTAAAAAGTGTGAAGAGCGATCAGTTCCCGGAAAGGGAGGCATATCTTTACAGTGGAAGTCCGATTTTGTTTAGGGAAGAGACTTACAGTAATGAGCAGGAGAAAGCAATTTGATTATGCTACGAGAAAAGGTGCGCAGAAGTTTACAAAAAACTACTATTGTCACACTGTTGCAGTAAAATGCTATGTTGTAAGAACAGATACAGCTCTTAATGATATCGACGAAGAAGTGGAGGTGCAAGAGAGGACGATTGCTAGCAAAAAGGTAGCGAGAAAGAAATGAGCAAGAAAGAATTTTCAAGACTGTAAAATTTGGTCTTGATTCAATGCACAGGGACAGAAGAATGAAGACATCGAAAGTATGAGAAAGGTCCAGCCATCTTCACAAAAACTAGTATACATTTAATTTTCTGAGGCTGAGTATACTTAACTGTTATCAGCTCTGCTTTGATTGAGAAGAGGCAGTGAACATCAGCATTAATATGAACGGCGTTCGGGAAAGAGATTGTACACAGGCCTCTTGTATTTACATAATTCGGACTATCAGTTGACCGTCCATTAAGAAATTATTTATAGGGGGGACCAAGGCATACATTATTTGAAGAGTGAAAGTATAGATAAAATTATAAATATTTACATAGATGCTTTGTTTGGTTATTAACTGCTGTTATAGAAATTTAAATGACATTGAAGGTTGGAGACTGTTAACTGAAATGAAACATATATTTCTCTTGCAATTAAATGATGATGTCACGCTATTTTTCTTGTTGCGGTCTTCACTCCAAAGACTGGTTTGATGTAGCTGTCCATGCTACTTTGTCCTGTGCAAGCCTCTTCATCTCTGTGGAACTACTGCAATCCACATCCCTCGAATCTGCTTACTGTATTCATCTCTTGGTCTTTCTCTCCAATTTTTACCGCCTATGCTTCCTCCGGTACTAAACTGGTGATCCCTTGATGCCTCAAATTGTGTCCTACCTACCGATCCCTGTTTTTAGTCAGATTATGCCACAAATTTCTCTTCTTGTCTGAACCGTTTATCGTCCAGGCTACACTTCCATACATGGCTACACCCCATAGAAATACTTACAGAAAGGACTTCCTGACACTTAAATCTATACTCGATGTTACCAAATTTCTCTTCTTCAGAAACGCTTTTATTTTTGCCATTGCTAGTCTTCATTTTCTATCCGCTCTATTTCGACCATCATCAGTTATTTTGCTTCCCAAACAGCTAAACTCATTTACTGCTTTAAGTGTCTCGTACGCTAATCCAATCCCCTCAACATCACCTGATTTAATTAGACTACATTCTATTATCCTCGTTTTGCTTTTGTTGATGTTCATCTTTTATCCTCCTTTCCAGATAATGTCCACTCGGTTCAACTGCACTTCCAATTCCATTGCTGTCTCCCACAGAATTACAATGTCGTCGGCAAACTTCAGCGATTTTATATATTCTACCTCGACTTTAATTCCTATTCCAAATTTCTCTCTTGTTTCCTTTACTGCTCGCTCAATTTGGGGACAGGCTACAACCCCATTTCACTCCTTTCTCAACCACTTCTTCCCTTTCGTGCTCCTCGACTCTTAGACGTTCCATGTGGTATCTGTACAGATTATAAGTAGCATTTCGCTCCCTCTATTTTAGCCCTGCTATCATTTGAATTTGATAGAAAGTTTTCCACTCAACATTGCCAAATGCTTCCTATAAGTCTACACATGCTATGAACGTAGATTTACCTTTCCTTAACCTATCTTTTATGAGAAGTCGTAGGGTCGGTACTGACTCTCGTGTTCCCGTATTTCTTTGGAATCCTAGCTTATCTTCCCCGATGTCAGCTTCTACCAGCGTTCCCGTTCTTCTGTGTAGGATTCATGTTAGTAATGTGTATCTGTGACTCATTAACCTGATAGTCTGGTAATTTTTACAACTGTCAGCACCTGCTTTCTTTGGAAATGGGATTATTGTATCCTTCTTGAAGTACCAGGTATTTCGCCTGTCTCATACATCCTCATCAGATCTAAACGTTTTGTCATGGTTGGCTCTCCATATGCTATCAGTAGCTCTAACGAAATGTCGTCTACTCCGAGGGCCTGGTTTCGACTTAAGTCTTCCAGTATCGTATCGTATCTTCCTTCCCACCTTACTCTACGTCCTCTTCCATTTCCATAACATTGCCCTCAAGTACATCTCCCCTGTGTGGCCCCTCTGCATACTCCTTCCACCTTCCTGCTTTCACTTGTTTGCTTAGAACTGGTTTTCCATCTGAGGTCTTGATATTCGTACAGATGGTTCTCTTTTCTACAAAGGTCTCCTTAATTTTCCTGTAGGCAGCATCTGTCACACCCATAGTGATATATGCTTCTACCTTATTACGTTTGCCCTCTAGATATTCTTGCTTTGACATTTTGCGCTTCCTGTCGATCTCATTTTTTAAACGTTTGTATTCCTTTTTGCCAGCTTCAGTTATTGCATTTTTATGTTTTCTCCATCCATCGATTCAGTGTCTCTTGTGTTACCCAAATATTTCTACTAGCCAAATATTTCTACTAACCCTCATCTTTTTATGTAGATGATCCTCTGCTGCCTTCACTATTTCATCTCTCAAAGCTACCCATTCATATTCTACTACATTCCTTCCTCCTATTCTTGTGAAACGTTCCTATTTCAGTTTATCCAGGTCCCATATCGTTAAATTCCTGTCATATTGCAGTTTCTTCAGTTTTAATATGCAGTTCATAAACAATAAATTGTGGTCAGCGTCCACATCTGCTCCTGAAAATGTCTTACAACCTAAAATCTGGGCACTAAATATCTGTCTAACTATTATATAATCAAGCTGAAACCGTCTGGTGTCTCAAAGTCTCTTCCACGTGTACAACCTTCTCTTATGATTCTTCAACCAAGTGTTAGCTACGATTAAATTCTGCTCTGAGCAAAATTCTACCAGGCAGCTTCCTCTTTCATTCCTTTCCCCCAGTCCATATTCATTTCCTACTTTTCCTCCTCTTCCTTTCCCTACTATCGTATTCCCGTCCCTCATGACTATTACATTTTCGGCCCTCTTAATTATCTGAATAATTTCTTTTATCCCATCATACATTTTCTCCATCTCCTCCTCATCTGCGTAGTTAGTTTACACATAAACTTGTACTACTATGTTGGGCATCATCATTTAACACTACAGTTGAGCTGCATGCCCTAGGAAAAAGCACGTCTGTAGTTTCCCCTTGCTTTCAGCCATTCACAGTATTAGCACGGCGAGGTCATTTAGGTTGGTGTTGCAGGGTAATGTCAGTCGATTATCGAGATGGTTGTCCCTGCAACTACTGAAAAGATTGCTGCCCCTCTTCAGGAACCACACGTTTGTCTTGCCTATCAACAGATACCCCTCTGTTCTGGTTGCAGCTACGGTACAGCTACCTGAATCGCTGAGCCACGGAAGCCTCATCCAAGAGTCACGTGGGGGGGGGGGGGGGGGGGTCATGCAGTTAAACTATTAAAGCATGTATGGTGTTTGTGTAGTGAGGATTTTTTTTTCTTTAAGTTGTAACACATGCTGTTGATTATGTCCAACATAATGGCTGCCCAGAACTAAGTAAACCTCAGTGTGTCTAGTGGAATCTGACTACTTCTAGTTATGGTTCTCAGAACCCAATACTCAAACGGTTCAACACACATTTATTTAATACCTGAAATAATTTAATATCTCCATATTAAAATTTTCACTCTGCAATGGAGTGTGCACTCATATCAAACTTCCTGGCAGATTAAAAGTGTGTGCAGGACCGAGACTCGAACGCAGGACCTTTGCCTTTCATAGTCTAGTGCTCTAACATCTTTTACTTTTGTCTATTTGCCAGACTGAGACCCGAACCAATATTTCCACTTATAGTGAGCGGCTGCTTTACTATTTTGTTAAAGGGACCTTCCTGGCGCACAAAGGAAGGGGGTGGGGGCAAAGTGGGCAGGGGTTGCAACAAGAGGTGTGGCCACCTTGTCCCCTTCCCAAACGTCAGTAACAAAGGAAAGCGCAGGGAACGTGGAGTAGAGGTACAATGAACGTCTTTATGTATTTAATTTTCTTATCTTTCTTTTTTAAAATTTTTTTTCATTAATACCATTGAGAGTACCAGGAAACCGGCGTCGTTAGCAGGAGATCGCAACAAGACATCAGGCCCATTGTGACTATCAACATACAGTTTGCCCGAGCAGAACATTCCGATGACCAGAGAATATATCGGTTTTAAGTGTGAAAGAGGCGGGGATCAACTCTTCATGATAGGAATACCCAACTCTGGAGTGGGTTAAAGACGACATTGCAAAGGAAATTGGAGAGAAAATGTATGTATTTTGGATTGCAAGCAACTGCACAGTGGTGCTCATCAAGGAAGTGCCAAAAATGAAGGATACTTATTTTGTCATCAGCAAATCGGTAGTGACCTTTGTGTCCACAAATTTACTTCACAGAGCTTTTCTTCACCTCTGGGAAGTATTTCGGGTCCATAAAGAGGAACAGTTGAGTGGAATCTGATGAGGAGACATACAGAAAATTAGGAACAACATCTGTTGCACCAAGAACCAGACACCTCTTGCCAATCTGCACACCAGGTGGTGCTTGTCTGTGTCACAACATCACACGTGTTACACAGCGGGGTGCCTGCGATGTAAATTCTGTGAAGCTGTGACTGGCATACTTGCTTCATTTACACACATATTCGATGTGTGAAGATAAGGACTGCTCACCAATAGTGAAACAGCTTCCCCTCAACTACATTTAGTGACCCGTGCTACCGAAGGAAACCATAGATCGTCTTCTTGCATGCAGTAGTAGTAGTAGTACTAGGAGCTTTATTCATCCCTGGATCTCGTTTAACAGGGATAGATGACATGTCAAAGTGTTTACAAATATAGTTCAATTTAAAATCAGCTAATTCATATACACATATCTTTACAGACTTCTAGTTAGACAACCTTAGATTTACTCCTGGTATGTAATAATTTTTTTTACATTAACTTATTAAATAAGTTAAAAGCACACTGTACGCTTATTTCTCATTATCAGTCACTGCACACTCTATACACACATTGTTCCATAACACTTCACTCACTGTACGCACGCACACACACACACACACACACACACACACACACACACACACACACACACACACACACATACTAGTGATCTATCGGCCATTTTCAGTACCGCAACTTCCCATTTGCTATGCTGAGAAACTGATTCAGCATCCCTCCATAATGAGTGAGATGTTGAGCTCAGAATGAGCAAAGAGGTGTTAGTATTGTACTATGCATGGCTTGCCGCTAAGTATTTCCAGAAAGGAAAAAAGAAGGAAAAGAAACATAAAGGGAAGGGTTATGTGGAATACTGGATAATTTATTTTCATTATTATTATTATTTATTTTTATAACATTTTTTATCAAACTCCTACTCTGTTTGAGCTAAGTAATCCTTCAATATATAAAACATATTGCATAACAGGTACTTTTTAGCTGTCTTTTTAAGTAAGTGTATTATTACAATTTCTTTAATCATTTTGGTAACATATTGTACAGTTTTATTCCTTGGTAGAAAATGCTGTTTTGAGTTTCATGTTTATTTTTTCTTGGTAAATGTAGGTTGAGTCTATCTCTTGTTGCATGCTCATGGACAGAGCTGTTTGTGCAGTAATTAACAATGTTACTTTTGATGTGTACAACTGACTGGTAAATGTATTCACATGGAGGACTTAAAATCCCCAGTGATTTGCAGCGTTTTGTACAGATCTTTAGAGTGAGCTCGACTATTATTTTTGGTTATTATTCTTATGGTTGTTTTCTGGAGTTTGAAAACTGTGTGTATATTTTGTGCATCTGTTCCCCAAAAAAGAATGCAATAGCTAAGAATTGAGTATAAATATGAATAATATGTCACAAAAAGACACTGAATGTTACACACTGATGATAAGATTCTCAAGAGTATAACATGCTAATGACATTCTGTTTGTTAGTACCTTTGTGTGTTCACACTACTTCAATTAAGAATCAACATTCATTCCTAGAAATTCTGCATTTGTTACACAGTCTATAGAGGTGCCATCTACATTTAATTTAACATTGTCATTTTTCCTCTTCAAACTGAAATTCATGGCACTAGTTTCCTTTATGTTCAATGTCACTTTATTGATTATTGACCAATCATAAACTTTGTTGAGAGTTTCATTTGCTTTCTCAGCAAGGAATTCTCTTGTTTTTTCAGTGACTATAATTTGCTGCCATCAGCGAAGAGAAATGTTTCACCATGAGTAACACTACCGGGAAAATCATTGATGTGTATCAGGAACAGTATTGGTCCTAATATGCTACCTTGCAGAACAAATTGTTCAAATGGCTCTGAGCACTATGGGACCTAACATCTGAGGTCATCAGTCCCCTAGAACTCGGAACCACTCAAATCTAACCAACCTAAGGACGGTCGCGCGGTTCCAGACTGAAGCACCTAGAACCGTTTGGCCACACTGGCCGGCCCCCTTGCAGAACCCCTATATTAATGTATTTTGGTTCTGATAAGTGTTTTACTAAATATTTAGATATATTTGATGTATGTGTTATCTCAATTCCATGTACCCTATCTCTCAGGTATAATCGAAACCAATCATTAGCTACCCCTCTTATTCCTAATGCATCTAATTTATTTAATAGAATCTTGTGGTCGACTGTATTTAACTCCTTAGAAAGATCCAATAATATGCCTGTAACGCACTCATCTTTATCAAGAGCATCAAGAACAACTTTTGTGAATTCTACTATGGCTGACTCCATATTTTTGCCACTTTGGAAACCAAACAGCGATTCACTTAAAAGTTTGTATTTACTCGGGTAATTCATTAATCAGTCTTTCATAAGAGCTTCTATTATTATTGAGAATGGTGACAGCAGAGAAATAGGCCGGTAATTTTCTATGTCTTCAGCATTACCTCTGTTAAACAAAGGTACAACTCTTGCCTGTTTTAACTGCTCTGGAAATGTCCCTGATAAGAAGAATTCATTTATTGTATTTGTTAAGGGACCTTATATAATCCCTATGCATTCTTTCACTACACACATTGGTAATTTATCTAAACCTACTGACTTTTTATTTTTTAGTTTTTGAACAGTTTTATTGACTTCATTGTCTGTGGTTGGAAGTAGCATCATTGTATTTAGTAGAACATTATTTGTAGGTGTTGTATTTGTTTCGGGAACCTTTCGCTGTAACTTCTCTGCAATATTTGAAAGATGCTCGTTTACATAGTTTGCTATGTGTTGTGGATCATTTATTACCTTACTCTTCTCCCTTAGCAGTATGTTATTCTGCATTTGTTTGCCTTTCCCTATTTCTTTTTTTAATAGTATCCCAGGCTGCTTTGCTTTTATTCTCTGCATTATATATTATTTTTTCATTAAATGACTTTTTTGCGGCAATCAGCACCTTCCTATGATCTTTTTGTATCTATGATATAAATTTAAGAATTCTGTATCATTGCGAATCTTTTTCATGGAACTGAGATGTTTAAGTGTTTAGGGGGACTTCTTAATACCTGCTGCTATCGATCTGTTTTTCTGAGATGTTGATACAGATATGCATACTTTTGGAAATGCCTTTTCAAATTTCAGTTTAAACAACATGGAGAATTTAGAGAATTTCATATTCACATTGGTTTCCTTATAAACTTGTTTTTCTAGTTCTTTGGAAAAATCTTCTATTTTGATTTCTGATAGATGTCGTTTGTAGACTTGTAGTTTAGGGAATGATTCGTTCCATGATTATACTGTTGTTATTTGACAGAGATGGTCCGATAGTCCGAGATCTTTTACAGCTACATCACATTTTTCCCTGTCCATATTTGTTGCCACATGGTCAATTACTGATGAAGTTGTTGCGCTATTGACCAATAGGGACATGTCAAAACTTTGAAGGATATTTATGCAGGTGCTGCTGAATTCTCTTCTGATATTAGTGTTGATGTTAATGTACCCACACAGAGTTTGCTTTTTCATACAATGATAATACTACATGGTGGATTACTATGTCTCTACACCAGTGCTCCATAATACAAACTACTTTGCAGTGCAAAGATTGGGGCTCAACTTCTAATAGGTGTGTTGTATTTTTTATTGATTGCATGTTTTCATGGAGGATTGTTAAGTCTGTGAAATGTTCAATGTTACTTTTTCCAATGGCTTGTTTTTCTTTGTGACATCTGGTATATGTGATATTTGAGGTGTCAAAATCTGTCTTGTGAGTGATCGTTTCAGTATTTTTAAGGTGCTGGAGATACTCCTTAGGCAGGGGAACCTGTTGTCTGGATTTATCCTAAAAAAACTACTTTTCCTACCTATGACAACAAGTATTTGACCACGTGTGTCCCGAGATCCACTGCTTATACTGTCATGAATCAGCTGCACCAATCTCCCCTTCCCAGTCCTGTAGGCCATGCCTAGTGAAACCCCATCTGTTGGTAGTCCCGATGGGCACCAGAGATACATGAGTAAAGTTGGCTGTCCTCAGGGCCATCCCTAAGCCACATTCATTCGCCTCACAGCTCCAGCAAGGTGTGGTCGATCATGACGCCAGAACAGCTCAACACAGTGTACGTTGGTGCTATGAGTTAGGGAAGCTATCTTGTCCAAGTCACCACCTATGTCATATGATTCACCCCTGTCCAAACTGTTTCCCAACCCACCCACTATCACTACATGGTCCTCTTTTGTAAAGTCCTTACATAAAAACCCTAGGTCCTCTATGACATGACTTAGTCCTTCATTTGGCTTGAAGATACTGGTGGCCTGGTGCACTGCCCCTAACTTTCCTGTAACTGAGGGCCTACACCTCGCCCAAGGCTACTACCTAGCAGCCGCACTTTCTTGTTCCTAAGACTTTGTATATTCCTAGGTTTCTTAGCCTCGGTTAAGTGTGCTGCACATTTCCTGCTCCTCGTTCTACCTAAAGCTCTTCTCCACTTAACTCTGGCAGTGGTAGATACCCGTTTTTGGTGTTGATGATAAAACTGTCAGATCACGTTCTCTTTCTTCCTATCCTGTGTAAAGTGATCTGCCTGTATTTCAGTATGGAAGTAGCTCAGGTGGAGGACAAAGTGGGGGAAGTGAAAAAAGGGTGGTGGGACTTCCGAAAGCTGCATAGGTGGTGAGAGAGTGTTTTGCATGGTGCCATTCTCTAATTCGACTGATGTCTGAGGAAGACAGTGAGGAGGTACCTTATACATCAGAACATACATGCTTACCGTCAAATAGGCCACACCACACGGGTACAGTTACAGAATTGGTTCAGCAATGCTGTACGAATCCGTATGTAACGTCTTTCTTCCTAGTTTCTGTCGCCATGGTTACTAAAGTAGCACTGATCGTGTTCCCCATTTTCTATATCATCCCAACATTTCAAAGCAATGGATATTTTACAATTAAATATTACCCATTACAAAAAAAAAGTTTAATTATACAACCAAACATCGTAGCACTGCTGCTAAGGCAAATTCATAGGCCAATTTTTTATTCAGCTATTAGTAAAAAATGGAAAAAGATCCTGCTGTCACAGGGAAAAAACAAATACGGAAAAATGTCGGTTTTTCAGAACTATGATATCGACATCGGTTTTAACCTGCCGGTTTTTCCCATCGCTAACATATTGTAGCGGTTCATATTTATGTACCACAGCTATAAAATTCGTGTCTCATGTACTGCCGACGTTTAGTGGAGCCCGTCGACAGTGTGGTAGTTTTCATCTAACGTTTTGTGTACGTCGCGAAGATAGTTGCTCCTATAAAGTAAGTGACAATAATATCTTTTACTTAGGGGCGAATATAGATAGTTATGAAACTTTACTGGTAACGTTTCGTCTGCAGGAAACTGATGAAAAGAAAACTGTGACCTCGAATATAATTTACCACTATAAGTTCTTGATATTGTATCGGTATTGGATTGCTGAAAACAGTATCTACCCTAAAATATCTGGGTGTATCTACCTGGTGCCACCTTAAGCGGAATGACAACATAAAGCAAATAGCAGGAGAGTTGCCGTCAAGTTTGGAAGGTAGGAGACGAGGTACTCGCGGAAGAAAACATGTGAGGACGTGTAGCAAGCCGTGCTTGGGTAACTCAGTCGGTAGAGCACTTGCGAAAGGCAATGGTCCCGAGCACGTAATGATGTTCGTTTAGAAATTTGCGTTACGAACAAATACACTTTCTGTTTTGCTCTGCCTCACGAAGGTTTCGGCAACCAAAAATTAAATCTCGTCAAGGCAATGGACTCTAAGGAATAGTTACAATGCCATGTCGTACCGTTTATTTTTTGGTTTCGTTCTTTAATGCTGTAAAGGGGAGAAGATTTCAATCACCTTCTGTCGGAACATGATATTTACGTTTAAATTTAACAAATCCAGTGAAGCTCGCCTTTGAAGGCACTTTTGGAGAGCTCAAGGAAGGGCTAGGGAGTTTCATATCAGCACACACTCCGCTGCAGAGTGAAAATTTCATTCTGGAAGTTAGATACAGTCTGTTTATTTTTTTCAGGATTTCCACTCTCCCTTCTTTAAATAAAATGTCAAGAAGAGCATCGTCCCGTTGAGGATATCACTGGCAAAATAGTTTTACAACTCCTTAGACTTTAACAAATAAAATGTCAAAAGATGTAAAGTTTAGACAACTCTCCCTAGGTATCACGATGAATGGTTCACATGGCTCTGAGCACTATCTGAGGTCATCAGTCCCCTAGAACTTAGAACTACTTAAATCTAACTAACCGAAGGACATCACCCACCTCCATGCCTGAAGGACTCGAACCTGCGACCGTAGCGGTCGCAGGGTTCCAGACTGAAGCGCCTAGAACCGCTCGACCACACCGGCCGGCGCGATGAATGTGTTACAACCAGTCCCTAATTTCACTTATACGCTGCGCTAACATCGGTACGTCAACAAATGTCGTTCACGTTGTTCTTCCGAGTGTCCTACAGTGAAACTGGAACATGCCAACTTGGACTGGTTGACTCATGAAGTAAAGTTATGAGTAAAAATTTAAAATAAAAGTAATAAGACGGCGTGGTGGGCAGTAATTCCTACGCAATTATTATGTGAAAACTCATAAAGCTTTTTTTAAGGAAAATAAACGTTATTACCATTCTACATAGTTATTCTCCATGTCTAAATATTTGCAGTCCTCTGCCGCTAGAGGCCTGCGAAACCTAGGGTGAAACATGGCGGTTTGTATTAACTGTGTCGGTGCGTGGAAAACAGCGTGCTGTAATCGTATATGGGATTTCAAGAGTTCGCCCACACATATAGCTTCTCCTTCAGGCTGACAATGCCAGTCTACACACGAGGGCTGACACATCTGAAACAACCCGGCGCCATAACGGCACTGTCATCGACCATCCTCCATGCTAACACGAATTGGCCGTATCCTGTTTTCATCTGTTTCCTAAACTTAAAGAACGTCTTTGAGGACTATACTTTGATAGTGATGATGCGGTGCAAGCAGAGGTGAGGTTATAGCTCTGTCAACGAAGTCAAATATTCCACAGTGACGGTATCAATAATCTGGTTTCTCGTTGCGTTGGGAGGAATTTGTGAGTACGTTGAGATATAAAAATGTGGGCATGAAGAATAAAGAGGTAGAATGTTTTAATAACTTTTGTTTTATTCAAAAATCTTTAAGTGTTTCACATATAAAATTCAGAAGCATTACTTTTTAGCACGCCGTCATATATTGTTTGAATAAACACAGACATTGTGCTGTCTGTAAATCCTCTAATTGGCGGTTACGGTTATTGAACATTACTATGAGTCAGTGTGTGCAAAACACTCCACTGCTTTGTCAATACTTGGTGT
The DNA here is from genome assembly GCF_023864345.2 of Schistocerca serialis cubense. NCBI lineage: Eukaryota > Metazoa > Arthropoda > Insecta > Orthoptera > Acrididae > Schistocerca > Schistocerca serialis. Next base: position 612,175,547 of record NC_064645.1, on the reverse strand, counting down.
AATTTGATAAAAGTTTCGGAGAACCAAGTCTGCACTAAAGTTAACTAAACAATCTCTCGAGACTATACCAAAGTGAACCGTGAATTTAATTTCAAAGAATATTCTTAAAAATTTATTTTATTTACTATCGATTCATCAAGAACATCAGCACATTTAATCACACTATGTGAACGTGGAAGTAGTTGCCAGGGAGTAACTGATGAAATCAAAATCAAATTGCTTTTAACAGACGGTAATTTTATTCCTAAAAGCTTTTTTTTAAAAAAAAGAAACAGATTTAAAATTATAAGCATAAAGCACCCTCTAAATATCAAGTTACAATTTGTTCAGAGGCAGAAAGAAACAAATTTTTGAGTGTATGAGCTTTCGGACTGAGAACCTTGCCGCTCCCTTTTGACTCGGCCGTAGTCACGACCGCTCACAACAACCTACTGGTGCAAATCTGCAACACACGAGAATACCTTAAACTAAACGTATTAACAATTCACACAAGCACACAAACTATGCACCATTTAGGAGGTATGGGAATGGTACAAAACACTAAAATTAAAAGATTAACTTGCCACCGAAGGTGCAACTTGATTTTAACTTCCAAGAAAAGTCTTACGGTGGAAGGGTGGCAACTTGACATACTTAAATGACCATTTAAATAAAAGCCCATGAAATGCAATGTTATATAAAACTATACAAGGTTGGCCAAACGAGTTAACATGCTCTACAGTACACATATGCCGCCTCTCAAGATGATAGGCAAGATAACAACATACACTCCTGGAAATTGAAATAAGAACACCGTGAATTCATTGTCCCAGGAAGGGGAAACTTTATTGACACATTCCTGGGGTCAGATACATCACATGATCACACTGACAGAACCACAGGCACATAGACACAGGCAACAGAGCATGCACAATGTCGGCACTAGTACAGTGTATATCCACCTTTCGCAGCAATGCAGGCTGCTATTCTCCCATGGAGACGATCGTAGAGATGCTGGATGTAGTCCTGTGGAACGGCTTGCCATGCCATTTCCACCTGGCGCCTCAGTTGGACCAGCGTTCGTGCTGGACGTGCAGACCGCGTGAGACGACGCTTCATCCAGTCCCAAACATGCTCAATGGGGGACAGATCCGGAGATCTTGCTGGCCAGGGTAGTTGACTTACACCTTCTAGAGCACGTTGGGTGGCACGGGATACATGCGGACGTGCATTGTTCTGTTGGAACAGCAAGTTCCCTTGCCGGTCTAGGAATCGTAGAACGATGGGTTCGATGACGGTTTGGATGTACCGTGCACTATTCAGTGTCCCCTCGACGATCACCAGTGGTGTACGGCCAGTGTAGGAGATCGCTCCCCACACCATGATGCCGGGTGTTGGCCCTGTGTGCCTCGGTCGTATGCAGTCCTGATTGTGGCGCTCACCTGCACGGCGCCAAACACGCATACGACCATCAGTGGCACCAAGGCAGAAGCGACTCTCATCGCTGAAGACGACACGTCTACATTCGTCCCTCCATTCACGCCTGTCGCGACACCACTGGAGGCGGGCTGCACGATGTTGGGGCGTGAGCGGAAGACGGCCTAACGGTGTGCGGGACCGTAGCCCAGCTTCATGGAGACGGTTGCGAATGGTCCTCGCCGATACCCCAGGAGCAACAGTGTCCCTAATTTGCTGGGAAGTGGCGGTGCGGTCCCCTACGGCACTGCGTAGGATCCTACGGTCTTGGCGTGCATCCGTGCGTCGCTGCGGTCCGGTCCCAGGTCGACGGGCACGTGCACCTTCCGCCGACCACTGGCGACAACATCGATGTACTGTGGAGACCTCACGCCCCACGTGTTGAGCAATTCGGCGGTACGTCCACCCGGCCTCCCGCATGCCCACTATACGCCCTCGCTCAAAGTCCGTCAACTGCACATACGGTTCACGTCCACGCTGTCGCGGCATGCTACCAGTGTTAAAGACTGCGATGGAGCTCCGTATGCCACGGCAAACTGGCTGACACTGACGGTGGCGGTGCACAAATGCTGCGCAGCTAGCGCCATTCGACGGCCAACACCGCGGTTCCTGGTGTGTCCGCTGTGCCGTGCGTGTGATCATTGCTTGTACAGCCCTCTCGCAGTGTCCGGAGCAAGTATGGTGGGTCTGACACACCGGTGTCAATGTGTTCTTTTTTCCATTTCCAGGAGTGTATTTCAGGAATTAGGCTGTTACACCCCAAGCAATAAATCCGTCAACACGCCGAATCCGACTAACATGACAGAGGCAGCTCCGACGACAGACAGACACTAACTGCCTAACAAATGCGGACGAGAGACAGACAAGCAAGCTGGGGACGAGAGACTGAAAAAAAAGGGTAGAATTTAACAAGAGTAAATCACACAACATATCACCAATCACTTGACTTCTAATAGACTGAGATTTCTCGAGAAGACCTGGCGCAGCACCCCCAAATCGCTCTCCCAAACCGTCTGCTGCCAGCCGCTTCAACGGACGCAGGAAGGCGCGCCGATCTCCCGTCTTCCCTGGTGCGAGCCAACCGACCGACTGTCTGCTGCTCCGTCGCGACTGCCCTGCTGGTGCGTCTCCCACTCACTTCCAAACACACGACGTTGGAAATACTGGCTCGAACCCAACCATGCAGAGGAAACACGCCCACTGAAAAAACGACATCCCTGCACCACGAAAGGACCGACCCAAGCTCCACATGATGGTAACTGAAGGGGCCCAGAAGCACTCGGAGAACCAGTTACGCCACGCCGTCGCAGCTCACAGCGGCGAGACTGATGTGGGTTGACTCCTGTTGCTCTCGTCTCGACCGCGAAGCCTCTCCCCTCGCTATACGGCGCGGCCCACTGGACTCACGTGGCGACCTCCCATGCGCCGACGCTGAAGACGGACAAGTCATGTTGTGTCTCAGGGCGCGACCGACCAACCGATCGATCCAACCGCCAACGACCACTCCCTGAGTTCTCTTACTGGTGGAGTGGAAAGACTCTAAAAAAAATTGTTCAAATGTGTGTGAAACCTTATGGCACTTAACTGCTAAGGCCATCAGTCTCCAAGTTTACACACTACTTAACCTAAATTATCCTAAGGACAAACACACACACCCATGCCCGAGGGAGGACTCGAACCTCCGCCGGGACCAGCCGCACAGTCCATGGCTGCAGCGCCCCAGACCGCTCGGCTAATCCCGCGCGGCTGAAAGACTCTCATTTTGCAGCTTTAGAGGTCTAGGGGTAGCGTCTTTGATTCATAATCAAAACGTCTTCGGTCCCGGGTTCGATCCCCGCCACTGCCTAAATTTTGATAAATAATCAGCATTGACGGCCGAAGTCTTCCGGCATAAGAAGTCAGCCTCATTCTGCCAACGGCCTTGTCAAAGAGGGCGGAGGAGCGGATAGAGGTTCAGGGCACTCTCTTGTCCTAGGGGTGGGAAATTGCCCCTAAAGGCGGAAGAATCAGCAATGATCAACGACATGAGGATGCAGAAGGCAATGGAAACCACTGCATTAAAGACACGTAACGTGTATCCACAGAACATATGGCCTGTAATTGAAGAAGTGTCATGATGATCTCTCCACTGGCAAAAGATTCCGGAATAGTCCCCCATTCGGATCTCCGGGAGGGGACTGCCAAGGGGGAGGTTACCATGAGAAAAAGATTGAATAATCAACGAAAGGATAACGTTCTACGAGTCGGGGCGTGGAATGTCAGAAGCTTGAACGTGATAGGGAAACTAGAAAATCTGAAAAGGGTAATGCAAAGGCTCAATCTAGATATAGTAGGGGTCAGTGAAGTGAAGTGGAAGGAAGACAAGGATTTCTGGTCAGATGAGTATCGGGTAATATCAACAGCAGCAGAAAATGGTATAACAGGTGTAGGATTCGTTATAAATAGGAAGGTAGGGCAGAGGGTGTGTTACTGTGAACAGTTCAGTGACCGGGTTGTTCTAATCAGAATCGACAGCAGACCAACACCGACAACGATAGTTCAGGTATACATGCCGACGTCGCAAGCTGAAGATGAACAGATAGAGAAAGTGTATGAGGATATTGAAAGGGTAATGCAGTATGTAAACGGGGACGAAAATTTAATAGTCTTGGGCGACTGGAATGCAGTTGTAGGGGAAGGAGTAGAAGAAAAGGTTACAGGAGAATGTGGGCTTGGGACAAGGAATGAAAGAGGAGAAAGACTAATTGAGTTCTGTAACAAGTCTCAGCTAGTAATAGCGAATACCCTGTTCAAGAATCACAAGAGGAGGAGGTATACTTGGAAAAGGCCGGGAGATACGGCAAGATTTCAATTAGATTACATCATGGTCACACAGAGATTCCGAAATCAGATACTGGACTGTAAGGCGTACACAGGAGCAGATATAGACTCAGATCACAATATAATAGTGATGAAGAGTAGGCTGGAGTTCAAGACATTAGTCAGGAAGAATCAATACGCAAAGAAGTGGGATACGGAAGTACTAAGGAATGACGAGATACGTTTGAAGTTCTCTAACGCTATAGATACAGCAATACGGAATAGCGCAGTAGGCAGTACAGTTGAAGAGGAATGGACATCTCTAAAAAGGGCCATCACAGAAGTTGGGAAGGAAAACATAGGTACAAAGAAGGTAGCTGCGAAGAAACCATGGGTAACAGAAGAAATACTTCAGTTGATTGATGAAAGGAGGAAGTATAAACATGTTCCGGGAAAATCAGGAATACAGAAATAGAAGTCGCTGAGGAATGAAATAAATAGGAAGTGCAGGGAAGCTAAGACGAAATGGCTGCAGGAAAAATGTGAAGACATCGAAAAAGATATGATTGTCCGAAGGACAGACTCAACATACAGGAAAGTCAAAACAACCTTTGGTGACATTCAAAGCAACGGTGGTAACATTAAGAGTGCAACGGGAATTCCACTGTTAAATACAGAGGAGATAGCAGATAGGTGGAAAGAATACATTGAAAGCCTCTATGAGGGTGAAGATTTGTCTGATGTGATGGAAGAAGCAACAGGAGTCGATTTAGAAGAGATAGGGGATCCAGTATTAGAATCGGAATTTAAAAGAGCTTTGGAGGACTTACGGTCAAATAAGGCAGAAGGGATAGATAACATTCCATCAGAATTTCTAAAATCATTGGGGGAAGTGGCAACAAAACGACTATTCACGTTGGTGTGTAGAATATATGAGTCTGGCGATATACCATCTGACTTTCGGAAAAGCATCATCCACACAGTTCCGAAGACGGCAAGTGCGAGAATTATCGCACAATCAGCTTAACAACTCATGCATCGAAGCTGCTTACAAGAATAATATACAGAAGAATGGAAAAGAAAATTGAGAATGCGCTAGGTGACGATCAGTTTGGCTTCAGGAAAAGTAAAGGGACGAGAGAGGCAATTCTGACGTTACGGTTAATAACGGAAGCAAGGCTAAAGAAAAATCAAGACACTTTCATAGGATTTGTCGACCTGGAAAAAGCGTTCGACAATATAAAATGGTGCAAGCTGTTCGAGATTCTGAAAAAAGTAGGGGTAAACTACAGGGAGAGACGGGTCATATACAATATGTACAACAACCAAGAGGGAATAATAAGAGTGGACGATCAAGAACGAAGTGCTCGTATTAAGAAGGGTGTAAGACAAGGTTGTAGCCTTTCGCCCCTACTCTTCAATCTGTACATCGAGGAAGCAATGATGGAAATAAAAGATAGGTTCAGGAGTGGAAATAAAATACAAGGTGAAAGGATATCAATGATACGATTTGCTGATGACATTGCTATCCTGAGTGAAAGTGAAGAAAAATTAAATGACCTGCTGAACAGAATGAACAGTATAATGAGTACATAGTATGGTTTGAGAGTAAATCGGAGAAAGACGAAGGTAATGAGAAGTAGTAGAAATGAGAACAGCGTGAAGCTTAACATCAGGATTGATGGTCACGAAGTCAATGAAGTTAAGGAATTCTGCTACCTAGGCAGTAAAATAACCAATGACGGACGGAGCAAGGAGGACATCAAAAGCAGACTCGCTATGGCAAAAAAGGCATTTCTGGCCAAGAGAAGTCTACTAATATCAAATACCGGCCTTAATTTGAGGAAGAAATTTCTGAGGATGTACGTCTGGAGTACAGCATTGTATGGTAGTGAAACATGGACTGTGGGGAAACCGGAACAGAAGAGAATCGAAGCATTTGAGATGTGGTGCTATAGACGAATGTTGAAAATTAGATGGACTGATAAGGTAAGGAATGAGGAGGTTCTACGCAGAATCGGAGAGGAAAGGAATATGTGGAAATCACTGATAAGGAGAAGGGACAGGATGATAGGACATCTGCTAAGACATGAGGGAATGACTTCCATGGTACTAGAGGGAGTTGTAGAGGGCAAAAACTGTAGAGGAAGACAGAGATTGGAATACGTCGAGCAAATAATTGAGGACGTAGGTTGCAAGTGCTACTCTGAGATGAAGAGGTTAGCACAGGAAAGGAATTCGTGGCGGGCCGCATCAAACCAGTCAGTAGACTGATGACCAAAAAAAAAAAGAAAAGAGGTTGATCCGAACGAAAGACATACTAGCACTCCGGACGACACACAGACATTAACTATCTCACAAATTCGGACGAGAGACAGACTAGCAAGCTGGGGACAAGAGACTGACCAGACTGAGTCCGACTAACCCCAGACTTACACACACTGACCGACTGGCGAGCTCATAGCGCCCCTTAAATGCGCGTGAACAGGCAACCTTTCCCCCTTTCCCACCAGAGGGAGACACCAAAGCTGCGACTGCCACAGCGACGCCACCGCCAGAAACGGAGGGCGACTGCTTCATACTACGCGCTGCGGCGCACTCTTCAAAACAGCAATTTTTACCACGGCTCACAAAGTTCTTTTCCCGCAAATATACAGTATTTTCCGATCTTGATTCTGTTATTTCAGTCGCCATACACGGCACTGTTGATGATTATTGGTCGTCAGGTATGTACTGTTCCTAACTAATCTATACCGCACAATTCCACGTTAGTTACGCTGCACCCCGAATGCGCAGACAAAGCAGATGACAGTAAGTTTGGTTTCGATGTATCAATTGATTCCAAAGAGGAGTAATTTCCGACCAGCGATCTATTGTGTCTGATACGTGTCTTCATTCAGTGATATGTTTTGTGCGAAGTATTTTGATGATACACCATCCGAAGCTGCTTGCACTGCAACCTCTCGAGCCGTAGAGGAGGTGGGAGGTTATAGATACGAGGCGCGTACTCACTTTATAAGAAGTGGAGCAGCGTATTTCGTACGAATATTGACGAATTTATGGCCTACTTCACTCGAATACTGATCAAGAAAAAGTGATTACACGCCTCATACGATGATGTAAGCATTATACTCACAGATGTCCTCGGACTCCGGTTCTTTAAGCTTTCCAGACAGATTTTCATTAGATCAACGTCGTCTTCTTTCAAGCATAGACCCCCTCCCCCCCCCCCCCTCCCCGCCCCTGTTCGACCATCCCAACACTTCCGTTTCATTTCGTATGATGTTTACGGCTCAGTTACGGTTCGTTCGATATCTAGTGTGATTTCTATCACATAAGAGTACAAAGGCTGAATCAACAGTCAACATCTGTTGAATCAAGCCTCTCGTACGTGTTCTCCTTCACCCATGGGCAGCGCTTTCGCAGAATCCTCCCAACAATTACGTCTTCACTTCTTCTTCCTTACTGCAAAGTTTTGATGTTCATCTCATTCAACTTCGTTTCTTAATATGGCTCACATTCAAACGATGGAGAGAGCTCCAAACTTTCGAGACTAATATCTTAATCGTATATTACCCAGTCTGCATTTCCACTTTGTTCTGGAAATTACCAAGCGCTCGTCTACGTTTAATAGAACAGTGGTTCATTACTACAAGTCGGAAATTTGGTCAAGTCTTTCTGCATTTTATTACGATCGTTCAACAACGACTGTTTCCAGTACACAAATGCATCGTCTTGAATAATCTGGCCCTCTGTAATAAATATTTCATGTATAATGGGATTGTGTTGTGTGGGTATGTGATTGTTTTGTGTGTGTAAATGAACATCGTGTGAACCTCCTTTCGACTAATATGATGAAGCCTTACAGCAGCATTTACACGCAACATTCAGGTTTATTTATTGGATTATTTCGGTGTTTTCCTTCAGCTGAATACAATATTTGCCCCCTAGTCCCTGGTGCATGTAACTAAAGTGCAGTAACTCACGAAAAACCTATGTGGACTGCAGTTATGGTATGACAGTGGAACTTGGTTGATACGCAATGCGTTCGTGCAGAACCGATTTACTCTGGAAAAAATTAGTTCACGTTTTGGCTACCAGGTGCAAATATAGCGTTGTCAATGCAATTAAGACGTATAGATATGTTTCCATATATAATGCGTAATGAGTAGGACCTGGGCATGAAAGATCAAACAAGTGAGAAAATTGTAAGTTAATTGTACTGTTAATCACCTTACACGAAAACAGTGATTTTCATACAGCTGCGCACTTGAACCACATGCTGAACGTTCGGACGTCATGGTACACCTGAGAGCTCCTCGGGTGTATTCTTTACAAAGAAGAACGGACCAAGAATACAGGTGCTTGTGATTTACACCACCCAGCCACATGCGACGAGTGAAATGGCTCATCGTGCACAACACGCGATTTACCCCAAATTCGGCACTTCTGTGTATTAACTCCGTCCTGTAGTGTAAAATGTGCCTCGTCACTCCATAGAGTATTTCCTGGCCACATGTCATCAACTTCGATCAGTGCCACAAACCAAAGAGCAAATTCAGAACGCTGCTGCGGATCGTAAGGTTTCAGTTGCTGCGCACTCTGGATTTTGTACGGGTACCAGTGTAATACATTCCGTACTGTTGATAAGGTGACACACAGTTTCCGTGACACTGCACGGACACTACCACTACCCGGAACACGTGTCAGTTCCAGCAACAACCACTTCGTCAGTAACTTCCGACGGGGCAGGAAGCCTTCCTCTTCCAGGAACAACACCAAATTCATCCGTGAATTTTATTATCATCTTCTTCTAACCATTAACGACACTGGCGCCTCTCCTGAGACCTTTCAGTCGGCGATACTCTCCCAGCGCAGAACTGTAACTGCCGCCGTTCACATGAAACAATTTCACTAAAAGTGCAAGATCTCTCCTCTCGACATCCATTCTGTGCACTTAGCTTATAAATTGTCAAATGACAGTGTGGATGCCATACAGTCATACAAACAGCGTATAGCGCAAGATTTGATCTGGTGGCCGAAATTGGAACACTTTTTTTCAGCGTAGATCTGTTCCACATTAACGCATAAGCGAATCTACCAAGTTTCGCTACCACACGACATTTATAGTAGACAGTGGTCCTCCGTGAGTCGCTGCACATTAATTATAACTACCCGGTACTATGGCAGCCATTGCCTGATGCTTTAACACGCAGTCGTCCCTGCCATTCTCCTCGTCAATATTTTCCACATATTGCACTCCTGAACGACGTTATTCTGTTCAAATTAACAAAAATGTTAGGTGAGAACTTCGAAAACGTCACTTCTACAATTTGTAAGTGGTCTGCTAAGCCAAAGGCGTAATGGCGCCAGTCAGTGAAGGTCAAAATGGTCGAATGTAGGAAATAATTCCTGCAGTCAGACATTTTTGTACAGTGGTAGGAGGGAGTGCCTTGGACAACATGCTTGACACCATGACCGGTGGAGACTGAGTGCAGGAGTGGTGGTGGGTTTGAAACTCAGTCTCATAAGTTTCTTGTCTTGAATAACTCGAAACTGCGGCCTCTAGCGAAGACTTAGCCCATTACAAAACATAACTACATTAATTTTCCTACAAAACGTAAGTTACAAACTGGTGAGATGGTGACTAGAAGAACGATAGGGCAGGAACTACGGAAAACTGTGCTCGTGTGGACATTAACAAATGTACATTAACAAATTTTTCATATAAATCTCACGTTGAAATAGAAAGAATAACGTTATATGGGTGTTGCAATTGTAGGTATTAATTGAAGTAGACATGGCAGATAACTAAGAGAAACACTGAATAACAATGATACACAGGTACCAATCAAACAAAGTTCTTCATTACTTACTGTTACGAAAAGCAACGATAATCACACGCGAACAAGATGTAAGGCATTGTAGACAAAGAACATAAGGAATTAGGAGGTTCATGGTGGTTCATGGGAGTCAGTAAAGTAAAATGGAATGAAGGATTTCAGCTCAGACGTACATCAACAGCAGCGGAAAATAGTGTAACGGGAGTAGGATTTATTAGAAACAAAAAGGTAGGGCAGCAATTTAGTGCGAAAAGTTCAGAGACAGGGTTGTCCTTATCAGCATCGACATCAAACCAACACCAACAAGACTAGATCAGTTATACATACCAGTCTCACAAGCAGAAGTTGAAGACATAGAGAAGGAACATGAGGATATTGAATGGGCAGGTCAGTATGTATAAGAAGATACTTGCCTAATTGGAACGTGAAGTACAGGAAGAAACCAAAGAAAGATTGACGGGAGAATATAGCCCTGGCAGTCGGAAAGAGAAACACTAACTTAAGTATGCAACAAATTTCAGCTAGTAATGGCGAATACGTTGTTAAAAATCTCTATAGAAATCTCCTTCACGTAACAGCACACTCCTACAGCAGCCTTCCAACAGATCTCAGTCATCCGTTGACGTTGGCCGGTTCTAACTGCCCACTTTCTTTCCGTTTCGTCTTACTTCATTGTATCAGCCCATATCACTTATACGATGTGAGGTGCTCTACTTTTCCGATACTATCGCGTTCTTACTGAGCAGACAATAAATAGCGATTTCCTCTTGCGATTTCACCCAGAGGTATTTTCTTACTTCTGGTAAATCTCATTAGTCTATTTTCCAGGAAAGAAAGACGTGCTAAACTCGAGGAAGCGAATAGAGACGGATATCTGGAATCTCAATGCTGTGCTACAAATTTTCGAAACTGTACGCAATATCAAAATAAATTATTTTCATTTTTTCTCGTTTAAATCTTCTGGGATAGGTATCAGTTTAATGGGATTCAAAAGAAATGATATTTTAATTATTCCACAGATACACCGGAAAATGCAGAAATTTATTAATCTTCGAGCTGAATACTTCACTGCATTTGTGCAATCCAAATACAGAAATCAGCCAGTCCAATCTTTGTCCGGCAGGATGCTCGAAATAAACATTTAGTACTTTAATTGAGCAAGACAGAAATGGCTCTGAGAACTATGGGACTTAACATCTATGGTCATCAGTCCCCTAGAACTTAGAACTACTTAAATCTAACTAACCTAAGGACATCACACAACACCCAGTCATCACGAGGCAGGAAAACCCCTGTCCCGCCGGGAATCGAACCCGGGAACCCGGGCGTGGTAAGCAATAAAGAAATCGGTCGCATAGCAGACAGTGACACATCCTTCGCATTCGTACCTGACTGAAACAAGTAAACAGAAATCAAGGGAAAATGTTACGTATGCTGTTATACGCGTTAGTGGGAAAATCGGAGCAAAGAAGGTTCAAATGGCTCTGAGCACTATGGGACGAAACATCTGAGGTCATCAATCCCCTAGACTCAGAACTACTTAAACCTAACTAACCTAAGGACATCACACACATCCATGCCCGAGGCAGGATTCGAACTTGCGACCGTAACAACAGCTCGGTTCCGGACTGAAGCGCCTAGAACCGCTCGGACACAATGGTCGGCCTAACAAAGAAGGATCGAAGCGATTGAGATATGGTGCTACGGAAGAATGTTGAAAATCAGGTGGACAGATGAGATAAGGAATGAAGAGGTTCTCCGTTCAGTCGGTAAAGAAAGGAACGCATAAAAAGCACTGAACAGAAGAAAAGATATGATGATAAGACATGCGTTAAAGCAAAAGGGAACACTTGAGAGACCTGTGTGGGTATAAATTGTAAGGAGAGACAGACTGGAAAGCACATAGCAAATAATTGAGGACGTGGGGTGGAAGTGCTGTTCTGAGATGGAGGGCTTGGCGCAGGAGAGGAATTCTTGGCGGTCTGCATCAATCCAGGCAGAACTCTTGTTGATAATGAAAGAAAAAAATCTCTGGATTAAGTGAACTGTTCGTGTGCCGGTAAAGTTAGTAAATCCGTTACACTCCGAAAATTTTATGAGTAGACTGAAACAGAAGTTTGTAATTGTAGCAGCAGACTCTCAGAAACTTACAGAGTAAGAATGTCAGCACACGGTAGCTTTAGGGTTGCATTAAGTGCAAACTCACAAATTAAGACATAATAATCATTGTCATCATGAGCTACTTGACATCCGATCTTTGACAGGAGCCGACTCCATACATGTCCTTGCATTCAGATTTCTGAATGCTCATATTTGTTGCTCGTAATCATATTCTGATGTTTTCTTTGCTTTTCACTGAAGACATATCGTTACAAACATAAGAAGAAAACATTGAAAATAAGCACTCTATGTGACCAATGACATTAGTTTTCGGATGTCCTGCACGGCATTTGTGGGACATTGCGGAGACAAAAATTTTGCCAAATGTTATAATATCCCTACTACAACAAGAAATTATATATATTACAATGAAAAAGGTAGAGGATGCTGTAGGGCCCACATCCCCAGAAGTTCAGGCCGCTCTCCAAGGATACCTACACGTAACAGCCAGTGGGTTCGTTGTTTGTAATCTACTCTCAGTGCCGTTGGGACCAGAGATATGTCGACAGCTGGGTATTGCCCTAGGGAGAAATAAACTAGAGCAGTGGAACCGCTGTCAACGTAGATCAGATTTGTTCTAAGGAATGGCATATGCAGCAAGGGACAGACACTGCTCGTGCACATCAATCACAAAAATTCTCCAGGCGATAGGAAAAAGGCTGACCATTTCCTCCGGCACCCTCCCGTGTATTCGGAGCTGCTACCTCTCTGTCCCCCCCCTCCACCTCCCGCCCCCCCCCCCCCAAATGAACCGTGAACCTTGCCATTGGTGGGGAGGCTTGCGTGCTCTCAGCGATACAGATAGTCGGTAGCCGTACCATTGGTGCAACCACAACAGAGGGATATTTGTTGAGAGGCCAAACAAACTTGTGGTTCCTGAAGAGGGGCAGCAATCTTTTCAGTAGTTTCAGGGGCAACAGTCTGGATGATTGACTGATCTGGCCTTGTAACACTAACCAAAACGGCTTTTCTGTGCTGGTACTGCGAATGGCTGAAAGCAAGGGGAAACTACAGCCGTAATTTTTCCCGAGGGCATGCAGCTTTACTGTATGGTTAAATAATGATGGCATCCTCTCGAGTAAAATATTCCGGAGGTAAAATAGTCCCCCATTCGGATCTCCGGGTGTGGACTACTCAGGAGGATATCGTTATCAGGAGAAAGAAAACTGGCGTTCTATGGATCGGAGAGTGGTATGTCAGATCCTTTAATCGGGCAGGTAGGTTAGGAAATTTAAAAAGGGAAATGGATACGTTAAAGTTCGATATAGTGGGAATTACTGAAGTTCGGTGGCAGGAGGTACAAATGGTTCAAGTGGCTCTGAGCACTATAGGACTTAACATCTGAGGTCATCAGTCCCATAGAACTTAGAACTACTTAAACTTAACTAACCTAAGGACATCACACACATCCATGTCCGAAGCAGGGTTCGAACCTGAGATCGTAGCGGTCGCGCAGTTCCAGACTGTAGCGCCTAGAACCGCTCGGTGGCGGAAGGAACAAGACTTCTGGTCAGGTTATAAATACAAATCAAATAGGGGTAATGCAGGAGTAGGTTTAATAATGAATAAAAAAATACGAGTGTGGGTGAGCTACTACAAACAGCACAGTGAACGCATTATAGTGGCCAAGGTAGAGGGGAGTAGGGTTGGGTTGTTTGTGGGAAGAGACCAAACTGCGAGGTCATCAGTCTCATCGGATTGGGGAAGGACGGGGAAGGAAGTCAGCTGTGCCCTTTCAAAGGAACCATCCAGGCATTTGCCTGGAGCGATTTAGGGAAATCACAGAAAACCTAAACAAGGATGACCGGACGCGGGATTGAACCGTCGTCCTCCGGAATGCGAGTCCAGTGTGCTAACCACTGCGCCACCTCGCTCGGTATGCCAAGGTAGACACGAAGCCCATGCGTACTACAGTAGTACAAGTTTATATGCCAACTAGCTCTGCAGTTGATGAAGAAGTTAATGAAATGTATGATGAGATAAAAGAAATAATTCAGGTAGTGAAGGGAGACGAAAATTTAATAGTCATGTTTGACTGGAATTCGATAGTAGGAAAAGGAAAAGAAGGAAACGTAGTAAGTGAATATGGATTGGGGGGAAGAAATGAAAGAGGAAGCCGCCTGGTAGAATTTTTGCACAGAGCATAATTTAATCATAGCGAACACTTGGTTCAAGGGGCAGATGTGGACTCTGACCACAATCTATTGGTTATGGACTGCAGATTAAAACTGGAGAAACTGCAAAAGGGTGGAAATTTAAGGAGAAGGGATCTGGATAAACTGACTAAGCCAGAGGTTGTAGAGAGGTTGAGGGAGAACGTTAAGGAACGATTGACAGGAATGGGGGAAAGAAATACAGTAGAAGAAGAATGGGTAGCTTTGAGGGATGAAATAGTGAAGGCAGTAGGTAAAAGACGAGGGCTAGTAGAAATCCTCGGGTAACAGAACATATATTGAATTTAACTGATGAAAGGAGAAAATATAAAAATGCAGTTAATGAAGCAGGCAAAAAGGAATACAAACGTCTCAAAAATGAGGTCGGCACGAAGTGGAATATGGCTAAGCAGAGATGGCTAGAGGACAAATGAAAGGATGCAGAGGCATATCTGACTAGGGGTAAGATAGATACTGCCTACAGGAAAATTAAAGAGACTTTTGGAGAAAGGAGAACCACTTGTATGAATATCAAGAGCTCAGATGGAAACGTAGTTCTAAGCCAAGAAGAGGATCAGAACGGTGGAAGGTGGAGGGAGTATATAGAGGGTCTGTGCAAGGGTGATGTACTTGAGGACAATATTATGAAAATAGAAGAGGATGTAGATGAAGATGAAATGGGAGATACGATACTGCGTGAAGAGTTTGACAGAGCACTGAAAGACCCAAGTCGAAACAAGGCACTGGGAGTAGACAACATTCCATTAGAACTACTGATAGCATTGGGAGAGCCATCCCTGACAAAACTCTACCATCTGGTGAGCAAGATGTATGAGAGAGGCGAAATACCCTCAGAGTTCAAGAAGAATATAATAACTGCAATTCCAAAGAGAACAAGTGTTGACAGATGTGAAAATTACCGAACTATCAGTTTAATAAGTCACCGCTTCAAAATACTAACGCGAATTCTGTACAGACGAACGGAAAAACTGGTAGAAGCCGACCTAGGGGAAGATCAGTTTCCATTCCGTAGAAATATTGGAACACGTGAGGCAATACTGACCCTACGACTTATCTTAGAAAATAGATTAAGGAAAGGCAAACCTACATTTCTAGCATTTGTAGACTTAGAGAAAGCTTTTGACAATGTTGACTGGAATACTCTCTTTCAAATTCTAAAGGTGACAGGGGTAAAATACAGTTAGAGAAAGGCTATTTACGATTTGTACAGAAACCAGATGGTAGTTATAAGAGTCGAGTGGCATGAAAGGGAAGCAGCGGTTGGGAAGGGAGTGAGACAGGGTTGTAGCCTGTCCCCGATGTTATTCAATCTGTATATTGAGCAAGCAGTAAAGGAAACAAAAGAAAATTTCGGAGTAGGTATTAAAGTCCACGGAGAAGAAATAAAAACGTTGAGGTTCGCCGACGACATTGTACTTCTGCCAGAGACAGCAAAGGACTTGGAAGAGCAGTTGAACGGAATGGGCAGTGTCTTGAGAGGAGGACATAAGCTGAACATCGACAAAAGCAAAACGAGGATAATGGAATGTGGTCGGATGATGCTAAGCAATTAGATTGGGAAATGAGACACTTAAAGTAGTAAAGGAGTTTTGCTATTTGGGGAGCAAAATAACTGACGATGGTCCAAGTAGAGAGGATATAAAATGTAGACTGGCAATGGCAAGGAAAGCGTTTCTGAAGAAGAGAAATTTGTTAACATCGAGTATAGATTTAAGTGTCAGGAAGTTGTTTCTGAAAGTATTTGTATGGAGTGCAGCCATGTATGAAAGTGAACATGGACGATAAATAGTTTGGACAAGAAGAGAATAGAAGCTTTCAAAATGTGGTGCTGCAGAACAATGCTGAAGATTAGATGGGTAGATCACATAACTAATGAGGAGGTATTGAATAGAATTGGAGAGGAGAGGAGTTTGTGGCACAACTTGACAAGAAGAAGGGACCGGTTGGTAGGACATGTTCTGAGGCATCAAGGAATCACAAATTTAGCATTGGAGGGCAGCGTGGAGGGTAAAAATCGTAGCGGGAGACCAAGAGATGAATACACTAAGCAGATTCAGAAGGATGTAGGTTGCAGTAAGTACTGGGAGATGAAGAAGCTTGCACAGGATAGAGTAGCATGGAGAGCTGCATCAAACCAGTCTCGGGTCTGAAGACAACAACTACGTTATTTTGTTTTCGTACGAGAATTGTTGTAATGTATAACCACGACTATTATAAAGAAAGTTCGCGAATGGTCAGAAAAACTGTATTTTTCTGTCACAAGCTACGGTAACTCTTTAGTATTGTTCCCAGCCGAGGCTCATAACAATGAAACATCGCTGGACGTGGTGCGTGCGTTGCCTAGCATTTGTCTGCCTGGTGAATTAACGTTGTTCGAGTGTGTATCGGAGTTTGTAGGAAGCTAATTTGGTGAAAACCGAGGTGTGCTGCATATCTTCTGTAGGAGGAGCTTAAGTCAACGCCGAAACAAGTTTAACTGTAGAAGACAGGCAGATATCAGAGTTAGAAAGCGATGAAGCCAGTGGAGGTAAGGGACCAATAATCATTTTTACTCAGCCATCACCAACGTCCACGCAGATACCCCTTACTATATAATTCAACTATGAAAACTGCTACTATTGGTTGCTGTGATCTCATACGTCATAATCACAATAACACAGAGTTTGAATGCGAAGTCAATCAAAGCAATATCGGAGGTTGTTAACAGATATATCCTGAGTGCCTACCATGTGAGATCGCAGTCTCCGGTGTGAATCGCGTATCGCTGTACATAGAAATCTTTGCTCCGCAAACCACCTTACGGCGTGTGGCGGAGAGTGCTTCTGCCTTCCCACCATTATTGTTGTATTAGCGAGAGGTGCTTGAGAAGATCGCGTAATAAGTCGCTACCGTAAGGGCTCTAATTAGTCTCAGTTTCACGTCACTGTCAGTTCGCGAGAGCTGTAGAGGAGGAAATAGAATGCTGCCCGATCCTCTCCGGAACTTAGTATCTCGGATTTTTGACGACAGCTTCTCCATCGTCCACAACAACGCCTGTAGGGGCTGCTACTGGAGTTGAGAATTTCCATATCGCTTTCGCGCCCACTAAACAGTCCCGTGACACCTCTCGATCTCCTTTGGATCTCCTCCAACTCCTGTATTATTCCAAGCTGGTAAATGGCCCAGACTAATCTGTAACACTGAAGAATTCGTCAAACAAGACTTTTGAAAGCATCTTTTTCGTGGATGATTTGCAGTTTCTCAGGGCCCTTCTAGTGAGTCTCACATTGGCACCTGCTTTTCCTACAATTAGTTTTAAGTCATCATTCGACTTCGGATTGTTAATCACAGGTATTTTATCGTTGTTTCAACTTCCGTTGATTTATCGCCAGTGTCGCGATTGAACAATTCCTGTGGTACTAATCGATTCGCCGCAGAAATTTCTCTATTTCGCTTACAGTCTTTTGTCACTGCAATCTCCCTGTAGACAACAAAGTTGCCTTCGTGTATCTTCATGGAAAATACCCGGCGTTAATCACTAAGCTCAATAAGATCTGTGTTTTCAGAAGAATTTTTTCAATTTTCTTTCTGCAAAAGCTTCGTTATGTGTGAACATAAAACATGTTTCACTATTCTTCAACAGATCGCCGTGGCAATGCAGGCATATACTTAGGTGAATCTATCCAGCTACCATTCTCCTGCGCTTTTCCAATCCAATGGTACTCTCAATTGCTCCCGCGACCAACGATAAAGTTGTACTTGGAGGGTCATAAGTTCTTCGAATAATCTGTATAGAATGTCTCAGTATCTCATCTGGTCCCAATGTATTTCCCGCCGTGAGCGATTTTACTTGATTTTCTTTTTCGTAGTAACTTATCTTGAAACTACCACTTAGGCGTTTGTGCGGCAACCGAAAGGAGAAACCGTATCACGATCGTTCTTGGTGAAAAATTTTTATAAAAATCGAATTCATTATTTTCGTTTTCTTTTTACTGTCTACCATTTCGATACCAGTATGGTCAACCGAACGACCGAATACAAGATTTCGATTATTTAAGAGGATTTACGATGACCTCGCAAGTCCCCAAAGGACTTAAGGCTGGCTCAGCATGGGCCTTTTTTTTCCACCGAACTGCCGATGTGAGCAACGTATGCTATTTGCGTTAATTCACGTGAATCTAATTTCATCATTTGGTCTAAATGGCTCTGAGCACTTTGGGACTTAACATCTGAGACAATTAATCCCCTAGAACGTAGAACTACTTAAACCTAACTAACCTAAGGACATCACACACATCCATACCCGAGGCAGGATTCGAACCTGCGACCGTAGCGACGCGCGGTTCCAGACTGTAGCGCCTAGAACAACTCGGTCACACCGGCCGGCTCAGGTGGACAAGATACATTGCATGGAACATCTTTGTTGTTAGTATTGGCTGAGGGTTTGGTGTTCGGGGGTATTTCCTCATTCGAAATGCGTCAGTCTTGTCGTCACATTCCGCCTCTTCTTCTACACTTTCTTCTACGTCTTTTATCCTGTATTGTGACTGTGAATCTATGTGTCGTTGTTGACTGTGTAGCTACTGCTACGAGGGCGTACTGAAACGTAATGCTTCCGACATTTTTATCTGAAACTGTTATAGATTTTTAATAAAACATACGCTTTTAATGTTCGATGTGTGTATTTTTCATGCCTACATATTTCTTTCTCATCGTAGTCACTCCAGTGACGGACGTATTACTCCCAACGAGAGATCAGTTTGTTCATAACGTCACTGTACAATGTTTCGCTTTGTTTGACGGAGCTATAACCTCACCTTTGCTTGCACCGTTTCTACACTACCAAAGTGGAGGCCTCGTCGGTAATGTTTAAGTTTTGAAAACAGATGGAAATGGGATGGGACCCAGTCTGGACTGTATGGAGGATGGTCGATGACAGAAAACACAAAGCGACGGATTGTTGCGGATGTCGCAGCGCTGGTTTGCTTTCCATGTGTGGACGAAATCTTAAAATTCTTGCTTTATTGTTTTCTGTGATTCTGTTTCTCACGCAACGACATAGCTACATGACACACAGCCACGTTACACGCTAAAATCCGGAGCACTCTAGCGCCAGAGTTTTGCAACTTGCGTCAGTGAAGTGGAAAAGTCGACTGAGTAATACACATGACATGTAGTACCTCAACCGACATTGAGAACAGAATAAAAAATTTGGAGGCGTTAATATACGTCACGATCTCGTACTTCGAAAAATTTATCGTTTAACTGTTGTGAGCCAGTAAACTTTCTCTTTGTCTATAGCGGATGACATAAACACATACAACCTGGAATTACCTTCATTTTTCCAAACCAAGCTATCATTTCGATAAATAGCTGTCTTCAGTTAGATACTGAAACTAACTGGGAGATTACAGAAAAGGAAACAAATGGCGAACAGAAAACGCAAGGTGTAAAGTATAATCTACAATCAGACACAGCAAGTTCTGTTAATTACCTGACTCTGAAAAAAATAAATAAAACGTCGATGCCGAGTATATGATTCGTTAGAACGGAGAAGGATATTTGAGTATCTCATGATACAATAAAACAGGACCACTTGATGGGACTTCTTCAAGATTTTGCAGTAAATGTTTGGCTGTGTTTCGATGTCACTGTAGGAAAACACTTAGCTGCTAATATCTCCAGCTTCTATCTTGTGACAGTCACTGGAAGGGTTATACTTGACGCCTATCCGACGTACGTTGGAAGTAGTTGAACGATGATTTGTACGATTATCAGCTTCTTGCGCTCTGAAGTTTCCGAAACCAGGTGGAGCTTCTAATTAGTGCTTGTATCGCAATGTTGTGTTGACTTCTATAGTAGGCTACACTAAAAGGCCCCAACATTCTGCCCATTTTGCTTGGCCAGTTTCCACCTCCATAAGGTGGAGTAAGACTCCACAGAACGTTCTGAAGCACCGCAGGACGACCAGATGAGAGAATCTTCCGAATCACTGTCGCCTCTGCTGTAAAAATGGAAAATATGGAGCAGACGAAACTGCTTTGAGTATTTCAGCTTCGAGACAATAAATACACTTAGTATTGCTGAACTCACTTGAAATCACAAACCACCAATATAAGCAAGAACATTGTGAGTCCAGTAAGGATTAACGTAAGCACAGACACTTGAACGCATTGTGCCAAAGCAATTTTTCATCAAACTGTAATACAGAATTTCTAGTTTTATGAGCTGATATAGGAATGGGGTTCCAAATGTATCTATGTAGCATCTCTTTGAATCCAAAGATAGATGACACACACCGAGTCTCCTGCTTAAACCAATAGACAGCAAACACGACATATTTTCGATGTAGATCCTACGTGCGGAAGAATTTCTTTCATTTCCCCTAGGAGAGAGATTAATCTACAGTCGGACTGACACTTCCTGTCAGATCAAAACTGTGTGCCGGACCGAGACTCGAACTCTCGGGCTTTGCCTTTCGCGGGCAAGTGCTCCACCAACTGAGCTACATAATCACAACTCGCGACCCGTCCTCACCGCTTCAAATCTGCTAGTACCTCGTCTCCTACCTTTCACACTTCACAGAAGCTCTTCTGCGAACCTCGCAGAACCAGTACTCCTTGAAGAAAGGATATTGCGGAGACATTACCTAGCAACAGCCTGGGGGATGTTTCCAGAATGAGATTTTCACTCTGCAGCGTAGTCTGTGCTGATATGAAACTTCGTGACAGATTAAAACTGTGTGCCGGACGAGAGTCGAACTCGGGGCCTTTGCCTTTCTCGGGCAAATGCTCTACCAACTGAGCTACCCAAGCACGACACACGCCCCGTCCTCACAGCTTCAATTCTGGCAGTACCTCGTCTGATACCTTTACAGAATTCTGCCAGTACCTTGTCTCCTACGTTCACAGAATTCAGAGTTACTACGGACTGGCCATTAGGCGAACTGCACCTCTGAATGATGTTACAGCAATGAGAAAAACTGAAGGGGTCCCTTCTTTCATAAGTTGTCCACAGATGAACACCCTGTTCAAAGACTTTGGCCTAAAGGAACAGATTCTTGGCGTGGTTACTAAAAAGCAAAAGAAAGTGGTCAAATATATCATCAAAAGCATTCTCTTCCTGAGCTTGTTATGAACGAAAAAAAACTAATTTTTAGAGACCTGAGTAACCCTATTTGCTTAGTAAATGTCTTCATAGGGGCACTCAGAATACAAATGAAAGTATCAACCATTGTATATGGTAAACATTATCCAAAGCTGTTTTTCTAGGAGTATATCCATTAAACGTTGGTGTACTAGATGCGGTGATATGTTTCAATGATGGACTGATAGAAAGGTTGCAAAACCCAAGAAATTTATGCATTAAATGTGGCTCAAATTTGGAAGATCAGACAACGGATGAACGTAGTTAAAGATTCGCTCTTCAAGTTACCAAAGAAGCAAAAAGTGCTAAAAGGAATGCCAAGACGAAGCTTGTAGATGAAGAATTGCTGCAGGACGAAGAC
This sequence comes from Schistocerca serialis cubense, assembly GCF_023864345.2. Classification (NCBI taxonomy): domain Eukaryota; kingdom Metazoa; phylum Arthropoda; class Insecta; order Orthoptera; family Acrididae; genus Schistocerca; species Schistocerca serialis. The sequence goes on along the minus strand of NC_064645.1, from coordinate 612,153,630 downwards.
TATGCTTCAGGAATGTTCTGAGGCACAGTTTAATTTTACTCATATCTTCATTCGCAATTTCCTGCAAGTTGTATTTTTGAGAATACAGGTACAAATATTTCCTACAGTTTATAAAGCATAGCTCTAATTTTTCCTATAACCTGCAATAGTCCATACTTATGTAGTAACCTAAGCTTTATTGCAGAATCAGATAAATTATAGAAAAATAACATTTTTATCACGGAAAAAGCTATAGAAATTAAAAAGTAAGATGCGATCTTTTTATCCTTGTTATATTTATAATAGGTGGAATTAAATAGGTCTAGTACCTCAGCCATCACGTCATGCGCATCTGGTAAAAATTTGGTCTTCTTCAAATGTATAACATTGCATTAAATGGTACCTCAATTTGAGGAAGTAATTAGGAAATAAAAATGCACCAATTTCTTTGTAATTTTTATAATAATCCTAAGCAGTTTCAAAAATACTAAAATACTTTTAATTTGTTTAGTAAGTTTGCTGCATTACCTGATATCAACAAAAAATCTGTAAAACATTCACACTATAAACAGTGCCTGATAGAAAAAGGTGTTGATTTTTACATAACATTGAGCCGGAAAGGTACCCTGTATCCTTAAGCGCTTGTTGACGTTATGGAATAATTTGTGAGGATTCCGTTATTCAGTATGTAAAAGAGTCGTTAACCTGTAGCGAAGTACCATGTTGATTTTGGGATAGAGAGACCAGTCACATTTAATACACTGAAGAAAGTATACTAGGATATGTGCGCTGGATCCGTTTCTAGAACCACGGCTATTGTATTTTCCACTATGTTTTGAAAGGGTGCCACTTTCCTCTGTTGATGTGCGAAAGAATTTTACGCCTCTTGCTGTCGGTTCGTCCTCGAAAAATTAGGGAAATTATCTGATCTTAATTCGTCATGCAGTATTAAGCAGAAATACTGGCATCTGCTGACGAGCATAACGAAAAGGCCCCAACAGAGCAGCTTTTGTGGGGAAGAGACATCAGGACATCAGGATACGACAGGCATAGTTGGAATTAAGAATATGAGAAAAATAATACCGGCAGGAACGGACATAACTCGTTTGATATCATTTATTACAGCAATCCGACTTTAGTCACTGTACGACCATCTTCAATGCACATATTAAACTCTTGAAGACTCATTTAATAAGAGCACAAATTACAACTTGAATATGGCGTCAACATAGAAGAACATAACAGTTAACGAACAGATTTGTTCGTCAAGTGGTGTTTTCTTCTATTACGTACATCCAAAAGGAGCATCGTGTTACTGTTGCTATGATACAGTACAGTGTCAAAATGTGAACTTAACACACTTCAAAATTTTTAAGGCTTTCGTCACCACTTGTTGAATAGCTGCCGGTTGGCTTCTTGCTCGAACTCTTCGGGCGACGTTCGTCTGATGATTTTCCTGACGTTTCGTCAGTACGAGTGGCTGACATTGTCATACTTTTAACCTTCATTGTCGGTGGTGGACTGGAGACGAGCTCGTAATCGCAGACAATACGGAGCTGGTTCGCCAACGACCTAGTGCTCTTCTGCGGTCATTTCCGGTGCGGATCTCCTCTTGCTTTCTGGAACGGTCACACGCTGGAACACCGAAATCCAGGATCTGTTTACCATGAGGATTTGTTCTTTCTTGTTGAATCTAGTCTCGTCTTTGTGTATTACTATGGCCTCTCTCAATAAGGGGGGGGGGAGGGGTTATAGTTATTTTGTACAGTCAGAACCTCACTGTCGGCGAATATTACTATGTTGTCGTCCTAACACAACGCTTTCTCTGCCATGAGCGATTCCTCCCACTGCCCACCCTGCAATGTCGGTTATGTTATGTGATCCTGGCGTTGACTGAGTGTTGGAATGACTGGACGATCAGCCAACATCAGTATCAACTGGATCTTAATAAAACTTTCAAGTGTTCTTCTGGCTCAAGACGACGTTGGTCTAGGTCAAAAAGCTGGAAGCATTATTTGAATTGTTCAGTGAGGAAGTGAAGTCCCAGTTAGATATCTTTGAAAGGATGTCTTCTCAAGATAAAGAGATGTTATATAGCGTAAGGGCTATTCGACGCTGCGCAATCATGTGTGAGGATTCCGTATTCCACCATATCACAGAATTGTTAATCTGGAACGAAGAAGCGTAAAACGGTGCGAGCTGAAAACGTAGTCTATAAAGTAGCATAGAACGGATAAAGTTTCTTCATCATACGAGTTCTGGGAAATCCACGTTGCAGTATTGAGGCACAGGGAAGTTATCTGCGCGCCAAAACCTGTGTGAGGTGTAAAGTCAGATGCGTGATACTTGAGTTTCACATATGTATTCTATCAAAATTTTACTGACACACTGAGTTCTCTTCATATGAGTGTTGCGCCCCTCCGTGTCCGCCAGAAGAAGGGAAATAGCTGAAAGATGCTCCTACTGGAGGACAAAACAATGCGAATATGCTCCTGTTTTAAAGACTCTGACTGAAAAATGGGGTACCAGCTACGTCATTCTACCTTTCTCAGCGCCATTAAAAATTTCGCAAAACATTTGGGAATACGAATAGAGAAAGAAAGTGAAACAGTGGCAGTGCAACAGCAAAGAGAACACGTAAGTGGAAGCGGGTGACAGCCAGTGATAAGGAGAGAGAGTGTCTATAACAATGGCAAAGAGGAAAAGAGAGATGGTGACAGTGAAAAGACAGCAGCAGAGGGAAGGGGTGAATGTGGTAGTAGGGATAAGAGGCAAGTGGGAGACAACTGCAGTGAGGGGAAACAGTAGTAGTAGGGCAGAACGAATGCGAATGTGGCTGTGAGACAAGAGACAGTGACAGGGAGACACAAAGATATAAAGTCAATGAGTTGAGCTGTATCAGAGACGCATAATGAATAAGTGGGAGTGAATGAGTATCAGCGCTTACAGTATGGACTAGTGGGTGTGAGCGAGTTACAGTTACATTAGCTTTTTGCCAACATAGTGATGAGTTGGATGTTAAAAAGAGCGCATTTATGTTCCCATGCAAAACATTTGAGAAAGATTTGAAGGTGTTGAGGAAAGTATAATGAAGCATCTGGTACATCACACATTTTATTTGTGCTACCGATATCTATAGTTTTACAGTAGAGAAATGATCTGCACTTCCGAAAAAGTATCGTCTTTCCACACCAGGACAGGGAGCCCGTCTTTCCACCCTGGTCTGCTAGACCTGATAACAAAGAACGCTCTACAGTTCATATATACACCTACGTCTACATCATACTCCGCAACCCACCAAATGGTGTGTGTCGGAGGGTACTTCCGGTACCACTATCTGATCCTTCCAACCCTGTTCTACTCGCGAATAGTGCGTGGAAAGAATGGTTGTCAGTAAGCCTCTGTATTGGCTACAATTTCTCTAATTGTCTCCAGTGGTCGATACGCGAGATGCATTTGGGAGGGAAATAATGCTTTCTCCGACTCCTCCTCAAAAGTAACATCTGCCATAGCAGTTTGTTTAACATTTCCGTAACGCTATTTTACCAGCTAAACGATCTCGTCATGAATTACGCGGCCCTTCGTTGGATCTACTCTATCTCCTTTATACGTCCTACCTGACAGGGATCCCAGATAGATGAATAATATTCAAGAATCGGGCGAACAAGCGTCTTGTAAGCCACTTATTTCATGGAAGAGTTACATTTCATTAAGATTCTGACAGATCACAATATTGAACGATCCTGAAAACCGTGGTAAGTAATAATTCTTAAAATACCATTTCTTAACTCTCTCATGTATAGCTCTGCTTCGGTACCTCGGTTGTTAATATGATGCTTGAGATGTTTTTTGTGTCTTGATAACGTCTCTCATTCGTCGTGGAAGTCCTGAACACTGCTGGTGTGCCTGCCTCACGACATGACAAGGACACCCTGTTCACCTGCAGTAGAGGAAGGAGGGGAATAGTCCGTGGGCTTCCATCAGTCTTCGTGTGATATTTTATAGTTTTAGGCTAAAAGGACGGGAATAGTCCGTGAGCTGCCATAAGTCTTCGTGTGATATTTTATAGTTTTAGGCTAAAAGGAGGGGAATAGTCCGTGAGCTTCCATCAGGCTTCGTGTCATATTTCATAGTTTTAGGCTAAAAGGAGGGGAATAGTCCGTGAGCTTCCATCAGTCTTCGTGTCATATTTCATAGTTTTACGCTAAAAGGAGGGGAATAGTACGTGAGCTTCCATCAGTCTTCGTGTCATATTTCATAGTTTTAGGCTAAAAGGAGGGGAATAGTCCGTGAGCTTCCATCAGTCTTCGTGTCATATTTCATAGTTTTAGGCTAAAAGGAGGGGAATAGTCCGTGAGCTTCCATCAGTCTTCGTGTGATATTTTATAGTTTTAGGCTAAAAGGAGGGGAATAGTCCGTGGGCTTCCATCAGTCTTCGTGTCATATTTCATAGTTTTAGGCTATAAGGAGGGGAATAGTCCGTGAGCTTCCATCAGTCTTCGTGTGATAATTTATAGTTTTAGGCTAAAAGGAGGGGAATAGTCCGTGAGCTTCCATCAGTCTTCGTGTGATATTTTATAGTTGTAGGCTAAAAGGAAGGGAATAGTCCGTGAGCTTCCATCAGTCTTCGTATCATATCTCATAGTTTTAGGCTAAAAGGAGGGGAATAGTCCGTGAGCTTCCATCAGTCTTCGTATGATATTTTATAGTTTTAGGCTAAAAGGAGGGGAATAGTCCGTGAGCTTCCATCAGTCTTCGTGTGATATTTTATAGTTTTAGGCTAAAAGGAGGGGTATAGTCCGTGAGCTTCCATCAGTCTTCGTGTGATATTTTATAGTTTTAGGCTAAAAGGAGGGGAATAGTCCGTGAGCTTCCATCAGTCTTCGTGTGAAATTTTATAGTTTTAGGCTAAAAGGAGGGGAATAGTCCGTGAGCTTCCATCAGTCTTCATGTCATATTTCATAGTTTTAGGCTAAAAGGAGGGGAATAGTCCGTGAGCTTCCATCAGTCTTCGTGTGATATTTTATAGTTTTAGGCTAAAAGGAGGGGAATAGTCCGTGAGCTTCCATCAGACTTCGTGTGATATTTTATAGTTTTCGGCTAAAAGGAGGGGAATAGTCCGTGAGCTTCCATCAGTCTTCGTGTCATATTTCATAGTTTTAGGCTAAAAGGAGGGGAATAGTCCGTGAGCTTCCATCAGTCTTCGTGTCATATTTCATAGTTTTAGGCTAAAAGGAGGGGAATAGTCCGTGAGCTTCCATCAGTCTTCGTGTGATATTTTATAGTTGTAGGCTAAAAGGAGGGGAATAGTCCGTGAGCTTCCATCAGTCTTCGTATCATATCACATAGTTTTAGGCTAAAAGGAGGGGAATAGTCCGTGAGCTTCCATCAGTCTTCGTGTGATATTTTATAGTTTTAGGCTAAAAGGAGGGGAATAGTCCGTGAGCTTCCATCAGTCTTCGTGTGATATTTTATAGTTTTAGGCTAAAAGGAGGGGTATAGTCCGTGAGCTTCCATCAGTCTTCGTGTGATATTTTATAGTTTTAGGCTAAAAGGAGGGGAATAGTCCGTGAGTTTCCATCAGTCTTCGTGTGAAATTTTATAGTTTTAGGCTAAAAGGAGGGGAATAGTCCGTGAGCTTCCATCAGTCTTCATGTCATATTTCATAGTTTTAGGCTAAAAGGAGGGGAATAGTCCGTGAGCTTCCATCAGTCTTCGTGTGATATTTTATAGTTTTAGGCTAAAAGGAGGGGAATGGTCCATGAGCTTCCATCAGTCTTCGTGTCATATTTCACAGTTTTAGGCTAAAAGGAGGGGAATAGTCTGTGAGCTTCCATCAGTCTTCGTGTGATATTTTATAGTTTTAGGCTAAAAGGAGGGGAATAGTCCGTGAGCTTCCATCAGTCTTCGTGTGATATTTCATAGTTTTAGGCTAAAAGGAGGGGAATAGTCCGTGAGCTTCCATCAGTCTTCGTGTGATAATTTATAGTTTTAGGCTAAAAGGAGGGGAATAGTCCGTGAGCTTCCATCAGTCTTCGTGTGATATTTTATAGTTTTAGGCTAAAAGGAGGGGAATAGTCCGTGAGTTTCCATCAGTCTTCGTGTGAAATTTTATAGTTTTAGGCTAAAAGGAGGGGAACAGTCCGTGAGCTTCCATCAGTCTTCATGTCATATTTCATAGTTTTAGGCTAAAAGGAGGGGAATAGTCCGTGAGCTTCCATCAGTCTTCGTGTGATATTTTATAGTTTTAGGCTAAAAGGAGGGGAATAGTCCGTGAGCTTCCATCAGACTTCGTGTGATATTTTATAGTTTTAGGCTAAAAGGAGGGGAATAGTTCGTGAGCTTCCATCAGTCTTCGTGTGATATTTTATAGTTTTAGGCTAAAAGGAGGGGAATAGTCCGTGAGCTTCCATCAGTCTTCGTGTGATAATTTAAAGTTTTAGGCTAAAAGGAGGGGAATATTCCGTGAGCTTCCATCAGTCTTTGTGTGATATTTTATAGTTTTAGGCTAAAAGGAGGGGAATAGTCCGTGAGCTTCCATCAGTCTTCGTATGATATTTTATAGTTTTAGGCTAAAAGGAGATGAATAGTCCGTGAGCTTCCATCAGTCTTCGTGTCATATTTCATAGTTTTAGGCTAAAAGGTGGGGAATAGTCCGTGAGCTTCCATCAGTCTTCGTGTGATATTTTATAGTTTTAGGCTAAAAGGAGGGGAATAGCCCGTGAGTTTCCATCAGTCTTCTTGTCATATTTCATAGTTTTAGGCTAAAAGTAGGCGAATAGTCCGTGAGTTTCCATCAGTCTTCGTGTGATATTTTATAGTTTTAGGCTAAAAGGAGGGGAATAGTCCGTGAGCTTCCATCAGTCTTCGTATGATATTTTATAGTTTTAGGCTAAAAGGAGGGGAATAGTCCGTGAGCTTCCATCAGTCTTCGTGTGATATTTTATAGTTTTAGGCTAAAAGGAGGGGAATAGTCCGTGAGCTTCCATCAGTCTTCGTGTCATATTTCATAGTTTTAGGCTAAAAGGAGGGGAATAGTCCGTGAGCTTCCATCAGTCTTCGTGTGATATTTTATAGTTTTAGGCTAAAAGGAGGGGAATAGTCCATGAGCTTCCATCAGTTTTCGTGTGATATTTTATAGTTTTAGGCTAAAAGGAGGGTAATAGACCGTGAGCTTCCATCAGTCTTCGTGTCATATTTCATAGTTTTAGGCTAAAAGGAGGGGAATAGTCCGTGAGCTTCCATCAGTCTTCGTGTGATATTTTATAGTTTTAGGCTAAAAGGAGGGGAATAGTCCGTGAGCTTCCATCAGTCCTCGTGTGATATTTTATAGTTTTAGGCTAAAAGGAGGGGAATAGTCCGTGAGCTCCCATCAGTCTTCGTGTGATATTTTATAGTTTTAGGCTAAAAGGAGGGGAATAGTCCGTGAGCTTCCATCAGTCTTCGTGTCATATTTCATAGTTTTAGGCTAAAAGGAGGGGCATAGTCTGTGAGCTTACATCAGTCTTCGTGTGATATATTATAGTTTTAGGCTAAAAGGAGGGGCATAGTCCGTGATCTTCCATCAGTCTTCGTGTGATGTTTTATAGTTTTATTCTAAAAGGAGGGGAATAGTCCGTGATCTTCCATCAGTCTTCGTGTGATATTTTATAGTTGTAGGCTAAAAGGAGGGGAATAGTCCGTGAGCTTCTATCAGTCTTCGTGTCATATTTCATAGTTTTAGGCTAAAATGAGGGGAATAGTCCGTGAGCTTCCATCAGTCTTCGTGTGATATTTTATAGTTTTAGGCTTAAAGGACGGGAATAGTCCGTGAGCTTCCATCAGTCTTCGTGTGATATTTTATAGTTTTAGGCTAAAAGGAGGGGAATAGTCCGTGAGCTTCCATCAGTCTTTGTGTGATATTTTATAGTTTTAGGTTCAAAGGAGGGGAATAGTCCGTGAGCGTCCATCAATCCTCGTGTCCTATTTCATAGTTTTAGGCTAAAAGGAGGGGAATAGTCCGTGAGCTTCCATCAGTCATCGTGTGATATTTTATAGTTTTAGGCTAAAAGGAGGGGAATAGTCCGTGAGCTTCCATCAGTCTTCGTGTGATATTTTATAGTTTTAGGCTAAAAGGAGGGGAATAGCCCGTGAGCTTCCATCAGTCTTCGTGTGATATTTTATACTTGTAGGCTAAAAGGAGGGGAATAGTCCCTGAGCTTCCATCAGTCTTCCTGTCATATTTCATAGTTTTTGGCTAAAAGGACGGGGAATAGTCCGTGAGCTTCCATCAGTCTTCATGTGATATTTTATAGTTTTAGGCTAAAAGGAGGGGAATAGTCCGTGAGCTTCCGTCAGTCTTCGTGTGATATTTTATAGTTTTAGGCCAAAAGGAGGGGAATAGTCCGTGAGCTTCCATCAGTCTTCGTGTCATATTTCATAGTTTTAGGCTAAAAGGAGGGGAATAGTCCGTGAGCTTCCATCAGTCTTCGTGTGATATTTTATAGTTTTAGGCTAAAAGGAGGGGAATAGTCCGTGAGCTTCCATCAGGCTTCGTGTCATATTTCGTAGTTTTGGGCTAAAAGGAGGGGAATAGTCCGTGAGCTTCCATCAGTCTTCGTGTGATATTTTATAGTTTTAGGCTAAAAGGAGGGGAATAGTCCGTGAGCTTCCATCAGTCTTCGTGTGATATTTTATAGTTTTAGGCTAAAAGGAGGGGAATAGTCCGTGAGCTTCCATCAGTCTTCGTGTGATATTTTATAGTTTTAGGCTAAAAGGAGGGGAATAGTCCGTGAGATCCATCAGTCTTCGTGTCATATTTCATAGTTTTAGGCTAAAAGGAGGGGAATAGTCTCTGAGCTTCCATCAGTCTTCGTGTGATATTTTATAGTTTTAGGCTAAAAGGAGGGGCATAGTCCGTGAGCTTCCATCAGTCTTCGTGTGATATTTTATAGTTTTATTCTAAAAGGAGGGGAATAGTCCGTGATCTTCCATCAGTCTTCGTGTGATATTTTATAGTTGTAGGCTAAAAGGAGGGGAATAGTCCGTGAGCTTCCATCAGTCTTTGTGTCATATTTCATGGTTTTAGGCTAAAAGGAGGGGAATAGTCCGTGAGCTTCCATCAGTCTTCGTGTGATATTTTATAGTTTTAGGCTAAAAGGAGGGGAATAGTCCATGAGCTTCCATCAGTCTTCGTGTGATATTTTATAGTTTTAGGCTAAAAGGACGGGAATAGTTCATGAGCTTCCATCAGTCTTCGTGTGATATTTTATAGTTGTAGGCTAAAAGGAGGGGAATAGTCCGTGAGCTTCCATCAGTCTTCGTGTGATATTTTATAGTTTTAGGCTAAAAGGAGGGGAATAGTCCGTGAGTTTCCATCAGTCTTCGTGTGAAATTTTATAGTTTTAGGCTAAAAGGAGGGGAATAGTCCGTGAGCTTCCATCAGTCTTCATGTCATATTTCATAGTTTTAGGCTAAAAGGAGGGGAATAGTCCGTGAGCTTCCATCAGTCTTCGTGTGATATTTTATAGTTTTAGGCTAAAAGGAGGGGAATGGTCCATGAGCTTCCATCAGTCTTCGTGTCATATTTCACAGTTTTAGGCTAAAAGGAGGGGAATAGTCTGTGAGCTTCTATCAGTCTTCGTGTGATATTTTATAGTTTTAGGTTAAAAGGAGGGGAATAGTCCGTGAGCTTCCATCAGTCTTCGTGTGATATTTTATAGTTTTAGGCTAAAAGGAGGGGAATAGTCCGTGAGCTTCCATCAGACTTCGTGTGATATTTTATAGTTTTCGGCTAAAAGGAGGGGAATAGTCCGTGAGCTTCCATCAGTCTTCGTGTCATATTTCATAGTTTTAGGCTAAAAGGAGGGGAATAGTCAGTGAGCTTCCATCAGTCTTCGTGTCATATTTCATAGTTTTAGGCTAAAAGGAGGGGAATAGTCCGTGAGCTTCCATCAGTCTTCGTGTGATATTTTATAGTTTTAGGCTAAAAGGAGGGGAATAGTCCGTAAGCTTCCATCAGTCTTCGTGTGATATTTTATAGTTTTAGGCTAAAAGGAGGGGAATAGTCCGTGAGCTTCCATCAGTCTTCGTGTGATATTTTATAGTTTTAGGCTAAATGGAGGGGAATAGTCCGTGAGCTTCCATCAGTCTTCGTATGATATTTTATAGTTTTAGGCTAAAAGGAGGGGAATAGTCCGTGAGCTTCCATCAGTCTTCGTGTGAAATTTTATAGTTTTAGGCTAAAAGGAGGGGAATAGTCCGTGAGCTTCCATCAGCCTTCGTGTGATATTTTTCAGTTTCAGGCTAAAAGGAGGGGAATAGTCCGTGAGCTTCCATCAGTCTTTGTGTGATATTTTATAGTTTTAGGCTAAAAGGAGGGGAATAGTCCGTGAGCTTCCATCAGTCTTCGTGTGATATTTTATAGTTTTAGGCTAAAAGGAGGGGAATAGTCCGTGAGCTTCCATCAGTCTTCGTGTGATATTTTATAGTTTTAGGCTAAAAGGAGGGGAATGGTCCATGAGCTTCCATCAGTCTTCGTGTCATATTTCATAGTTTTAGGCTAAAAGGAGGGGAATAGTCTGTGAGCTTCCATCAGTCTTCGTGTGATATTTTATAGTTTTAGGCTAAAAGGAGGGGAATAGTCCGTGAGTTTCCATCAGTCTTCGTGTGAAATTTTATAGTTTTAGGCTAAAAGGAGGGGAATAGTCCGTGAGCTTCCATCAGTCTTCGTGTGATATTTTATAGTTTTAGGCTAAAAGGAGGGGAATAGTCCGTGAGCTTCCATCAGTCTTCGTGTCATATTTCATAGTTTTAGGCTAAAAGGAGGGGAATAGTCTGTGAGCTTCCATCAGTCTTCGTGTGATATTTTATAGTTTTAGGCTAAAAGGAGGGGCATAGTCCGTGAGCTTCCATCAGTCTTCGTGTGATATTTTATAGTTTTATTCTAAAAGGAGGGGAATAGTCCGTGATCTTCCATCAGTCTTCGTGTGATATTTTATAGTTGTAGGCTAAAAGGAGGGGAATAGTCCGTGAGCTTCCATCAGTCTTCGTGTCATATTTCATGGTTTTAGGCTAAAAGGAGGGGAATAGTCCGTGAGCTTCCATCAGTCTTCGTGTGAAATTTTATAGTTTTAGGCTAAAAGGAGGGGAATAGTCCATGAGCTTCCATCAGTCTTCGTGTGATATTTTATAGTTTTAGGCTAAAAGGACGGGAATAGTTCGTGAGCTTCCATCAGTCTTCGTGTGATATTTTATAGTTGTAGGCTAAAAGGAGAGGAATAGTCCGTGAGCTTCCATCAGTCTTCGTGTCAAATTTCATAGTTTTAGGCTAAAAGGAGGGGAATAGTCCGCGAGCTTCCATCAGTCTTCGTGTGATATTTTACAGTTTTAGGCTAAAAGGAGGGGAATAGTCCGTGAGCTTCCATCAGTCTTCGTGTGTTATTTTATAGTTTTAGGCTAAAAGAAGGGGAATAGCCCGTGAGCTTCCATCAGTCTTCGTGTGATATTTTATAGTTTTAGGCTAAAAGGAGGGGAGTAGTCCGTGAGCTTCCATCAGTCTTCGTGTCATATTTCATAGTTTTAGGCTAAAAGGAGGGGAATAGTCCGTGAGCTTCCATCAGTCTTCGTGTGATATTTTATGGTTTTAGGCTAAAAGGAGGGGAATAGTCTGTGAGCTTCCATCAGTCTTCGTGTGATATTTTATAGTTTTAGGCTAAAAGGAGGGGAATAGTCCATGAGCTTCCATCAGTCTTCGTGTGATATTTTATAGTTTTAGGCTAAAAGGAGTGGAATAGTCCGTGAGCTTCCATCAGTCTTCGTGTCATATTTCATAGTTTTAGGCTAAAAGGAGGGGAATAGTCTGTGAGCTTCCATCAGTCTTCATGTGATATTTTATAGTTTTAGGCTAAAAGGAGGGGAATAGTCCGTGAGCTTCCATCAGTCTTCGTGTGATATTTTATAGTTTTAGGCTAAAAGGAGGGGAATAGTCCGTGAGCTTCCATCAGTCTCCGTGTGATATTTCATAGTTTTAGGCTAAAAGGAGGGGAATAGTCTGTGAGCTTCCATCTGTCTTCGTGTGATATTTTATAGTTTTAGGCTAAAAGGAGGGGAATAGTCCATGAGCTTCCATCAGTCTTCGTGTGATATTTTATAGTTCTAGGCTAAAAGGAGGGGAATAGTCCGTGAGCTTCCATCAGTCTTCGTGTCATATTTCATAGTTTTAGGCTAAAAGGAGGGGAATAGTCTGTGAGCTTCCATCAGTCTTCATGTGATATTTTATAGTTTTAGGCTAAAAGGAGGGGAATAGTCCGTGAGCTTCCATCAGTCTTCGTGTGATATTTTATAGTTTTAGGCTAAAAGGAGGGGAATAGTCCGTGAGCTTCCATCAGTCTTCGTGTGATATTTCATAGTTTTAGGCTAAAAGGAGGGGAATAGTCCGTGAGCTTCCATCAGTCTTCGTTTGATATTTTATAGTTTTAGGCTATTTTTATAACAAACTGAGGAAAGGGTCAAGTCCACAAAAAATTACCAGTTTTCTGACTGCTCTCCATTACAAGTTTTATGTGGCGTCATATTTCTGACTTAATGTATAAACCCTGAATCACACGTGTTTTAACGTTCTTTTGTGTTCGCAGGTGCTATACAGCATTTTATGCTGTCTGTGTCTTCCCTGCAGGAGGAAGACACGTGGTTTTGAGGACAAATCAAAGAAAGGGCGTTCGACAGAAGTCCATAATGACCGTAAAGTGGACATGGAGAAGGTGAGCATTGAGCAACTCCAAGGTCTATGAAAAGCCCCACAGTGACTCGAAAGACCAGTTACATTCAAAGTTAATATCGTCACTTCCGCAACACCACACTGAATCTCACTCTATCGGTTTCTGGACTCGGCAAGACTGTCGTAGCTTCTCTAGTCGCAGTGAAGTGATCGTCAAAGAACAGCTCCTTGTTTAGAACACACTCACTGCACCCTCTTGTCAATACATTTATAGCGACAGTGAAATAAATGTGGATCGAAGCACACATACACCTTCGTGTTCGTCAGCCCCATAAGACTGGCCGCTCACTTTCCTGTGGCTTTCCGATCACCGTCATAGCTATACCTGCTTACATAAAGAACTGATAAACATTGATAATTAATGTTTGGAAGTAAGCTAGTAAACTGAACTGATGAAAACAAAACACTAAAATTACGAACTAGATTCTCAAATTTCGAATACATTTAGCCTTCTTCCTTTTGCTTTATTAGTCTGGCATGACAACCTGTTCGCGAACGGGGCTCGACTGACATTTATCGCTTATCGCTAGTGATCGCCCTAATCATTTCGGCTATACATTCCCGCATCCCAGACCCACTAACGTTTCCTTATGTCACATATTACCCATATTTTCTATTTCCGCACTTTGAGATTCATGAACAGGACAGACAAATTTTTGCGATCGTCATTATAGCCCATCGACGCAAATATAACAATCATTTACACAATCTCTGTTTTTACGGAGTCTGTATATTGTATTACGTGTACGCAGATGTTAACGATCTGGGGGAAGGAAACTATACACTTAAGTTCGCTGTACTAGGACGCAGTTTCTATACGCAACGTCACCGTCAGTTACAACGCTGGCGACAGCGGCATGCTGTCTTTGAGAAATAGTACTTTTCTTGCAACAATTAATCTATGAGAGCTTCTTACGTATATGTTATTAACAACCGTACAGGATGTACTCAATCTGATTGGGCAGAGGATTTAGGGTAGTATTATCACCATAAAGCTACATTTTTGTTAACAAGCTTCAATGTTTATGACTGCCTACATATCTGAAATTTCGTGGCAAATTAAAATTGTGTGCAACACCGTGACTCGAACTCGGGAACTTTGAATTTCGCGGTCACGTGCTCACCGACAAAATTAACAAAACATGACCAACGACCCGTCCTCACAGTTGTACGTCCACCAATACCTCATCTCTTACCTTCCGAACTAACATAACGGCAAAGGCCTCATGTTCGATTCTCAGTCTGGCATATTCTGGCCGTCATATTTCACTAGGTGTTTCGTGTACATATCTATGCAAATTTGCTTCACATGTCTGAAACTTTTTGAATACATACAATTTTTTCCTTTTAAGTTTCTGATTAAATATTACAGAATGCTGTAGCAGTAGTGACATTAACGTTCCTATCATTCTGTTTATCGCTTTCCATAAAAATCTTACCTCGCCTTTTCATTTTGTAGCTGTCAGTTCTCTAACTTATTTGATGTCTTAATTTATAACTACCATACGTACCACCACACTTCACATTGCAAACGTCACAACTATCGAGAGCTTATTTTATACAAATCTGACCCAACCTGGTAAGACAAGTGTCTAAAATATTCACATTTATTAGAAACACAACATCCCATGTGAGTCGTAATAGTAAAAATAAACCACCCACACTTTCAGGTGTATGCTCGCTTGAGAAAGAAGAGGGTGGCAGAAGTACCGTCTGTCTTCGAGATCTTTCCCTGTCAATGGAACCCGGAATCCGCCAGTCGTATTAAGGATGGGGAGAAGAGTGTGGACTATCCGCTGAAGGACGGCTGTGCACAGGTAAGTCAACATCAGTACCACTACGTAAAGTAAACACGAAGAAAGTATAAGAGAGAACAAGAACGAAGAACAACAAAATTAAGTTCAAATTGTACCCTTTGCAGAATCTATTACTCTTCCGGATAAATCTTCCATTTGTAGAAGAAGGACTAAATAAGAAATGCATCTGATTACAATCCAATAAGACTATGGTGCTCTGTTTTACAAGAACCTAAGGTAAATGTAAGGTGAAACGCAATTGTAGTACTCGGTCATTAAGCTTCCACTGTAACATTGCTGGAGGTTCCGAATGTATCACTCGTTTGACACGTAATACAATTCTTCGGAGCTCGACCTTCACCAAATGAAAAACGAAGGTTAACAGTTAATTCAGTCGTACGAGGTCTCGCAAGGGCTTTCGACGTGACACCTTACGTCCGCACTAAAGATACGTCCGAAGGAAGAGTTAGTTTGAGTACCTGTGCATAAAACTAAGCAGTTCCATACACTAATATAATTTATGCCATCGTTAAAAAATAGACGAAATCGAAATTTGTGTGCAGTAATCTGAGGAAGGAGGTACGATTACATTGCGTAAAAATGTTCACATGCTTGAGTGATGTAACGTAGATAATAGTTCCAATGTCTGTGACGCCTTCCAAGATCTCGTTCAGGAGAAGGTTTAGATATTGAAAAAATAGTTGATTTGAAGATAAGTAGCAGCGACACCCTATAGGGAGACGTTGGAAAGGGTCATAGAGTGCGGGGACCCTTAAACAAGAGATAACAATGCTGTCGTAGAATTCCCGTGTAGTCTTCCAGAATCGGAATTCAGTTGATTGGGCGCCATCAAAAACGTGAATTAACGTCATGATGTGAAGAATAAGCTAAGAGAAATTGCTGTGGAAACTGGGAGAATTATTAAAATAAATTTACATTTTCGTTAGTAAACTCTCTCACTGGCAATTCCCTGCGTATTTCAGAATGTACTTGCGCTTCAAATTTGTTTGATGTAGTGTCGTAAATAGTGAACAAGAAAAATGCATTACAAACGATACATACGAAACATACTATACACAGTTCACGGCGTTTTTAGATCATAAGTTCCCTGACTGTTACCATAATTCGTCAGGGGTTAATCATGACACACTACGCCGGCAATAAGCTGCTTCTTCTATTCTAAGCATTGCATATTTTCACAGTTTCACCTTCCCGGTGCCTGGTTAACTGTTCCAGGATACCTTAGCAGGAGTCGTACCAAACTAGACTTAACTCCACTAAGTGTGCTCCATAAACATCTTTTCTCGCATTTTCACTCTTGTACCTCTCACTTCTGTACCTTATTCGATAACTTAACTTTTAGCACAGATGAATAGCACCGCGTTCAAATTCCTTAAAAGCTACACTTCTAGTCTGCTTATTTAATGTATAATCTGTTTAATTATTACAGGTCAGATATCTAAACTTTTATATACGCAATGTCTATGGCGTCTTACCTGAATTAATGCTGGTAAATACGAAACTCCCACAGGTTGGTGTATTTGGGCGCTTCAAGGTGCAAAATGTGGCAGAAGAAATTCCACCGCTTGCTGCCCACGACGGCCAGCTGCCTGCACAAGCTCGCAACCGCAGGAAGAGACGACAGAAGAAACACGAGCAGCCCCTTGATGTAAGTCATTATCATTACTGCCATGAAAAACAAGCAGTTTGTATCTCAGACGCACTTCGGATTCAGCTACTCTGCCAGATAATATTACTGCGGAACGCTCAACCTCCATAGACGCCATTCTAGCTGAGTCAGTGATGATAATCTCAAATTTCCCACAGGTGGATTTTACTTGGGACTTCGGCGAGGAAGAGGTGGCTGGGGATATTCCACGTTCTGAGGACCACACTTGCGAAATGTGTGCTGAACCGGAAATTTTCGCTGTGAAACCAAAGATAGACTTGCAGGATGCGCCGCAGGAGGGCCGTACTGAGGTAAGTCAGTGTCATTAATACCACGAATAGCTAGCAGGAAGAAACGGCCTGACATGGCCACAGCGGCGGAAAGCCAATTACACCTCCATTGCATGCATTTCAGAATCACTCACTCTTCGTGATTCTTTTTTTTTTTTTCTAATCGCTTTCGCTCCAGACATGGCTTCACGACTTTAAAATGGACTCATTCGTTATATTTATATGAAGGACTATACAAGAGATTCACTTTATCACAATCCAGTAATACTAACGGCCATTGGTTACAGGACGTTAGAGTAAACTTAAGCTGGAACGCAATAAAACTACGGAGATGCAGTGAGCTTCAGTTGTAACACTGCCATGAGTTCGGAATATCACTAGCGTGACACATGTCAGTGTGTAAGATCTTGAGATGCCCCGATTATAGACGACAGTCTTGGTGATTCACAACTGACCGAACTCTACTGCTGGTCTTCTGTCCGGCTACCCGCCTCCCTGTACAGTAAAAGTAGACTGCCTATGCACAGAATCGTCTCGCCAACACACACTAAACAGAGATATTACTGCGAAGATCTATAAGTATTTAAGCGAAAAACTGTGATGCACATCTGTAATTGTGTAAGCGTCGTTAGGCAAATCTGTTAGTTCAAATACTCCCTTGATTCGGATATGTCATGGGATGTGAAGCCAAGAGCGGGAAACAAATGAGTGTAAATACCATAAATTAACATGGTATATAGGAGTAGGGGACAGCTAAAGTGCACAGAAAGAATTATAACACCAAAAGGATTGTTGCCGACGAGAAGGTGAATGTGCCAGTTCATTAAGCTTCATAACGGGTACGATGGTTCGATTCCTCGTAAAAGTTCGAAACGAACTTATGAAATATTCTGTGACATACACAAAGGGCACTCCACGGGAACTCTTCATCTACCTTCGAGCTTACCTCCCACACAAAGTGCTTCAGTTACACTTTCGTGGGGTCTGTTTTACCCTGTTGTGATACTGCCGACGGTTGTTCTAATGTTGAGGCTCACGTGATCTTGCAATTAGGTTCTCAATGCACAATATCGGGATGAGTAGAATGTAAGAGTACAAAAAATTGTAAGAGCAGTTGGCAATGGCCAAGTGGAATCAATGGCACAAGCCATAATGAGAGAATGAAGGGTGGCGTAGTCATCTCGGTACAGCTTATGACAGACTTACTAGCAGAACTGAACCATATGCCATCCAGTCTGTAAGTCCAAAGCGGTATTGATCATTGTTAATACCCAAGTTAAAGATGGTTAGTATTGTATTACGACTCCTTTAGTAGATAGAAATTTATAAAAATGAATCTGGCATAAATTTGGTTTTCTGCTCAGAGTAATAGTCTGCCTTCGTGGCTAAACTGTTTAAAATGTGGATGTAACAACGTTGTGGATTACCTCTTGTCACAGGCTGAGCATCGTCTCAGAGGCAAACTCTACAACGAACTTTATAATCACGTAATCCGAAGAAAACTATCTGCGATATAGGACATATGTAATAGTCTTTGCTAGAAGATTGCGCTTCTTAGCCGCAGGAGAGTATTATGTGTGACCAGTGTCCACTTCAAGGACTTAATGAGTGTAAATGAATAACTTAGCAGGAGACGGAAATTTGTGTGATCAGTATTATGTAAGGGTTTCGCTTGTTCTGCCAAGCTACAGCAAGGATGCATCCAGTAGGAAAGCACACATGCTGTATCACCCGTCGTCCATTCCCATATCTAGACCGAGTTTAGTAATGACCTCGTCAACGATGGGATGTTACGTTTCATTCAGGCACGCTTCTTTCATGGCGGCTGACATAGCAGGCACTTTCCACATACTTGTGCGCCTTGCCACAGTTGCGCTGCTAGAGAGACGTCGGATAATACCTTTTCAGACTAAATATTGTGTCGTTGATGATGATACATTGGTTATCTGATATCCTAGGGAAGTCAACACTTTACTGAATGAGGCGATCTGGAACAGATAGGGTATCGTAAAAAATGCTCCTCACACATATCATCTGGATTGATTTGACTGAGGAGAGTGGCACCTATATATGTATGGGCACTGGATGAGTACTAAAGCGTGATATAAATGTAAACAGAAAAGATTTATTAAAAGATAACAGTTGATGAGAAATAAATTACTCCACAACGTGAATACCCATAATGCATGTCGAAGAAATTCTATTTCGTGGAGACAAAGCTTAAGAGATCAGCTAAACACTTTTATTTATAAGAGTAATTAATTATCTGGACAACTGATAAACATACTATTACTAACTCCCAACGATATAACTATTATTGTACATATTATGTAACTATCCTATGATTCAGAGTGTAATAGATAAGGAAATCAATGTTTTCTTGAGCGAATTCCTTTGTTTACAGTTGACTGCGTGCTTTACTGTGTATTTGGTGTACTTCTGTATACGCTTTATTGTAAACAGTAAACGAACAACCATCACAAACATTGCATACCACACTGATCACAGACAATGCGTGTTGTTAGATCATGACTCTCTTAGCTGGTTTCATTCTTCTGCGTAGTACAATCATTTTGTATCGCTGTGTGCACCAAGCACTGCGTACGAAATTACCTGCTTCTTATATTCCAACTTCTGCGTATATTAACAATTTTTACTTACAAGTGCCCAATTAACTATTCCTCGCTGCCTTGCCAGATTTCACGTCAACCTACACACAATTCGTTCTCACACCTTTACATTTATGGACCTCTCAGTTCTCTACCATATATGATACCTCTCTTTTTGACAGGCAGTTATTCACTTTTATTACAACCCACACATAGGGATGCTTACGTAATATAAAATATATTTAAGAAAGTTAGTGTCTAAGGTTTTTTACGCGTTAGTTGTATGCCTTTGTAGCTGGGTCAGTGATGATAAGGTCAACCCACCCACAGGTCGGTGTCATTGGGCGCTTCAACGTGACGGCTGTGCCGGAAGAAATTCCACCCATTCAGGACGACGATTGTAAAGTGACTGTGGAAACTGAGATTACTGCCAAGGGACCAGAGATGGAATTCATTGATCCACCACGCGAGGATCCAGTTGAGGTAAGTTAGTATTATTAGTGTAATGAAGAACTAGCAGGAATAAACGGCCACTAAGTTTGGAGCGAGGGAATGGCAGTTGTATCTCAGACTGTCTCTATTGCTAAACCAACGAGGGCTTTTGTTCAGTGAGAGGGTGGGTCGGATGGCAGACGGAAGATTCATGGATATTTTTATGACCAATCCTTAGACTAAGTCTTTCGGATATAATCTCCGATGCACCTTCAGTTTATCTTCACTCAGATTTGGCCTCTGTGGCACAGTGATAATTACCGAATGTTTCTGAAAAAAATGGTTCAAATGGCTCTGAGCACTATAGAACTTAACTTCTGAGGTCATCAGTCCCCTAGAACTTAGAACTACTTAAACCTAACTAACCTAAGGACATCACACATATCTATGACCGAGGCAGGATTCGAACCTGCGACCGTAACGGTTGCGCGGTTCCAGACTGTAGCGCCTAGAACCGCACGGCCACCCCGGCCGGCTTTCAGAAAAGGCGATGGGTAACGTAACAAGCCAAATTACGGTAAACGTGTTACCATGTGATATGACAGTAAGAACCGACAACGAATTTACAGAAGAGTGGGATAATGATAGTGTGTTGAATGTTTAATGAAACTACTGTTCGTGGAGATGTAAGAACAGTTCCTATATTACTTACATTCAGTCGCCACTACTACCAGAATGTAGGGGATAGAATTTTTTTCGTGTAAGGCTGTGTCTATTTAGCCTCATCCACTGTTTTGTTATGAATTTCAGGGAACTATTAGAGAATCAATCTGTGGCACAGCTTTTGCCCTTAAGGTCTCCTGCCTGAAGAATGTCGCCATGCAGCTCGCCACACTAGCCTCTCCTGCGAGAGCCCCTTCGTTTCTTCATAACTATGACAAGCGACGTTCATCTGAGTCCACTTATTGTGCTGAAGACTAAATCTACCTGCACAATTTTACATCCCCTCCACCCTTCATGTCCACACTCACACATCCCTTTATTACCTATCTGATGACCCCCGAAGCCTTATGACACATCGTATCAACAGATCCCGCCTTTTATTCACTTTTTGTCATAAAGTTATTTCCCCACCAGTTCGACTGAGTTCCCCCATCTAAGCCACGCGTTCCGTCCATTTGATCTTCAGCACCCTCTTCGAATACCTCATTTCAAAACAATCTATTCTTTTCCGCCCTGAAATTTTTATCGTCAGCGATTACTCATCTAGAACGGTAGACTACGGACAAATACCTTCAGAAAAGACAATCTGACTTCAAAATTTATATTCTTTGTTAACAAATTTTTGCTATTGGTGTTCTCAATTGTACGTCTTCTGTACTTCAGCATTAGTCTGCTGTTCTGTCGCCCAAACAGCAAACCTCATTTGCACCTTTCAATGTCGTTTTCTAATCCGTTTCCCTTCGTAGCTCTGATTTGATTTACTGCATTTTAGGGCCCCGGTTTCAGTTTTTTTAATATTCACCTAATTTCTTTTCAAGACAGTACCCATTCCATTCAACCAATGTCCCAAGTAAGTGCAGTTTCAGATAGAATTACGCTGTCATTGAGTAAAAAAAAAGTTTTTTTTTTCTCCCATGTTCTCCCATGTTCTCTCTCCGTTCCCTGTTCCTGTTTCCTTTCAGTATTGCTTGCCGAATTTATACACTCAATAACATGTGGAATAGGCTGAAAACCTTTCTCATTTCGTCTCGTATTTTATCCCTGTTATCTTAAGAAAAGCAAATGCTAACTGTGTACTGTGTCCCTACTTATCCTAAGGCAATTCGTCTTTCCTTTCGATAATATTCATTCCAAGTTGGTACCCTTTGTTGTACCTATCTATACACTGTATCCCAGTTTCAGTCTTTCTTCCTTTGCTTCATGCCGGCCGAAGTGGCCGTGCGGTTCTAGGCGCTGCAATCTGGAACCGCGAGACCGCTACGGTCGCAGGTTCCAATCCTGCCTCGGGCATGGATGTGTGTGATGTCCTTAGGCTAGGTAGGTTTAACTAGTTCTAAGTTCTAGGGTACTAATGACCTCAGAAGTTGAGTCCCATAGTGCTCAGAGCCATTTGAACCTTTGCTTCATACTGTCTTGCAAACTGAGCTCTTGGAATTCGCTGGCGTCATACAGTTTTCCTCAAAGTTTTCTTAAATTTTCCTATGTGTAGAATCTATCGTTTACAAGGTCAAGCTTTGAATTTCTTCTCCATTATCTTAGCCTTGTGTGTTCACATCTGACGGCTTAATTTTCTATATTTTGATATTTTCCTCTGTCGTGAGTAAAATTCAGTATCAAAGGATTTGTTCTGGGCACTGTGTCTTTTTCTCCATTTGATACTACGCTTATCTCAGTATTTCATCTCTCAAAACTAACCATTCGTCTTTTTTTGCTATATTTCCTCCTTACTCAGTCGGTGGATATCTAAGGTTCTCTTTGAAACAATAGACACCGAAGAATTTTTAACATTTTTAGAACCGATTTCCTTCATTTCTTACCTTTCTGATAATCCTTCCACTCCTATATGAAGTTCAGATCTGGTTCCTAAACATCTGTCTTATCACACATAACCCATCTGAAGCAGTCTGATATCACCAGATTTCTAGAAGATATACATCCTCCTTTCACGTTTTTTAACCCACATTCAACTGATTTCTGTGCAAATTTTACCAGGTGACTTTCTCTTTAATAATTTTCCCATAGTTCCCGTTGCCCTACAATTTTTCCCTGTCATGCTTTTCCTACTGTCGAATTCTTGCCCCCTCCACAATTACATTTCTGCCTCTTTTGATGCAACGACTAATTTCTTCTAGCTCAACCTTTATTATTTACATCTCCTAATGATCTACAGAGCTGGAAGCCTATTGTACTAACATGACGTAGGTGTGGAATTCATGATTATCTGGATACGATATCACGTTCATTAAGTTATTCGGCTGCATTCCGATTTTGTTGTCCATAATTAGATCAACTCGTGAGAAATTTCCTCTTGCTTTCAGCTGTTGAAAGTATTCATACGACAAACCCCACCCACTGACCAAGTTAACTCTCTTGAAGAGGAATACATGTATCAATGGCCAGTGTCTAACCAGGACGCAAATGATGACTTTATGTTGCCTCGCTGGTGGGAATGAGGCTCATCTCAGCCAGGTAGCGGGCTTCATCAGCCACACCCAGCCAGTCCTCCTCCCAGTGACATGGGACTCTGCGGCTCCACAGTGAGGCAGCTGCGTAAGTGGCACTCAGTCAATGAGTGGTCTTTCTTGGTTGCTATATCCATAATTTAACTACATCAGACTCCCTCCTGCACTGATACCCAGCATAAATCACATATTACCGTATTTGCTTTAAATTATGTTGGGTGTCCTGAATGCAATGAAGTCACTTCGTGCAAAATGCACTCAATAAGTAGCTGTGCACAGAGGGAATGGGGAATGGGGGAATTTTGGAGCACACATAAGAGCTGAAATCACATAATGCTTATAACTGACGCGTAGTTCTTCATCGAGTAGCAGTACACCAACGAGGTGCGCGGATCCCAGTAGAGAAGACTGCTTGGAAGGACTTACTGTGAAAGGACAACTTAACTGATAACGAAACAGAAATTATTTCAGTGTTTCGCTAGTTACAGCTTCATAGACGATAGGTTGATCTTCAGCGGTACCACATTGTACCGTATGCGATAACAGAAGGCTACTGTTTTTAACCATTTACTTCTCTTTCATTTTTTTTAAAGATATCAGACGTGCTGCCTTCATTGAAGGCTGGGCTTCTTCTTGTTGTGTCTCAGTATCATTTTAGGGCTTGTCGGACATTATCGTGACATTGGCCTCCAGTCCTATTGCGCTCCTCTGGTTCTGGCTATGCTTATTCTATAACTGCCTGTGAAACTCTTGCCTGGTGCCGTTTTTTCGGCTGGACTGTTCCCATATATTTTAAATGTCTTGAGGTTGATCTAAGATTTTCAACTTCTTCGAGCAGTTTTCTGCTACTTTGTTCAGTCAGCTCATGACTGTATTAAGCTCACTATGCAGGGTTCTTTCGGGATGAGTTTCAAGCATCTCCAAGCGTTTCTTTATATTTGTCTGGCATACTGTGCCGCAAATACTTCCGTATTTCATGGCCTTAACCATCAGTGCGTTACAATACCTTATTTTTGTATTGCCTTTCACGTTTCCGCTTCCTAGTGATCTATGTAGGGCACGAATTAGTCCGCTCATCTTCTCTTTCTTTGCTTGTATGTGTGACCTGAATGTGAATTCATTGCCTAGTAAGACACCTAAGTACCTGACCTGGTTGGTCCACTGTATCCGTGTATTACTGATTCGCAGTTGGACCATGAGGCTTGGTCTTCTTCTGGTGAACACGACTGACCCATTTTGATCCGCACTTGGAGGTATTATGTTACAATTTGTCCGCTGCTGTGTGACAGTTAGCTGCCTCTGAGGGCGGCCTGTCACTGCATTCACTCTATCTCAAAACCATTTACTAAATTCCTCAAATTTGAAGTTTATAGTTCGTAGCAATGTTGAGAGCCCATGTGTAATGGTTTTATTTATTAGCTATTACCTATTGTGAATGTTGCTCAAACTCGCATTTCTTTGGTGCAGCACACACGAAATGATGAGGATGGTAGCCCCCATTAAGTCTTTGTTCATCACGGTGTCTGGATATACTTTACTACTATTATTTTGTTACCTAAGTTATAGTTGATCAATGTGTTGTCGCCAGTATAACAATCATGTCATGTTTGCCTAGGTGGACCCTGCTGACAAGCAAGAACCCCGAGGAGATTCGGAGGAGGGGGCAGCCAAGGACCCTAGCAGCCTGGCTTCAGGTGCTGCTCCCACCCGCTGAAGAATCAATTCATTTGTTCATTCAGTTTTCGTTTGTTCTTTTTTCTTTCGTTCCAATTATTATTTTTTGTTCAGTTTCTTCGTTTTCGTTTTGTTCAAACTACTATTTGTTCCATTTTCTTAGTTTGTGTTGCGTTCAAGTTATTGTTTGTTCAGTTTTGATGTTTCATTATCAATCTTTGGAGCAGTTAGACACAAAAAAATAAATCTTTTGTTTTTCGTCACCTGTTGCCTCGTTTTTTACGTGTGTAACTGTAAAATGATAGTTACTGAATAGACTTTCTACAAAGTTCCGTTTTCGAGTCCTTACTAACAAGCAACAATAAATGCTACACATTTAGAAAAGTTACCTAAGTTAGCAATAATCAATAAAATAGCCTCTGGCCTCAAGGATGGCTCTTCTACTCCCATCCTTTTCGAAATTGATAGTCTCACCTTCAGGCACACCTTAAATACACAAATAATCAATGTTAGGCATTATTCCCTCGCAATAACACCTGGCTGTCAACCGCAAGGTAAACATGCAAGCCCCATGTCCACAGGACCACACACAATGACACCTCACTGTTGTGCCATTTTTGAGGTGTTGTGTGCGTAGGTCGAGAACACTTCTCATTCTATTAACAGCTAGTTGGCAATCCTGAAAAATAGTATTCAGAGAAATTATATTCAACATCAATTCGTTGGATAGGTGAGGTACACGTGAAGATGGGACTAGCAATTCCAAAATTGATCATGTAATGGAAAAAAATATGTATAACACTATCCTTGCACCCACAGGAAACAGTACTTATAACTGCTTATCATGCGCAGCTGCATTCCCACCATTCACTACGATGTGTATTCAAGATAACGGTCAATTCTAGTGTGCGATTCCACACGTCGGCTTTGAGCAATGACGTCATACCTAAGGCTGAGGAGCAACATAGACGCAATCTCTGAAAGCGACTGATCATATCCATAAACAAACGAATCTAGCGTACGATAAAATTAATTAATTAGCCACAAATTGTAACGACAAGAATTAAAGGTAACTAAAATAAATAAAATTATAATGTCGGCATTGGTCGTAATTTTGATGATTTATGAACAGCAAAATCGATTTCCGATCACATAATGATCTTCAATGACGGCAGTTAAACATTTCACATAGCGATCAGTGATAAAGAAACCACAAATACACCAGAGTAAAACCAACTGTTGGTTGAATAACCCTTTAGCGTACAACTTAAAGCTCGTAGGCACTGGTGTCTTGTTATTAGCAGTAACAGAAGCTTTTAAACGATCACAATAGCTGAAGCCACTGTTTACATTCACCTACACAGCAGACCTCTGTGTGACAGGGGCTTGGAATGCCTTCTATGTGACATGAGTCACGTGAAGACTTAACATTATTTGGCAAGAGATTGCCACAAAATACCAAATGTGCACTTGCAAATCATTAACTGAATATATGATTTTTAAAACTGTGCATTAAAAATGCATTTGAAAACGGAAGGGGGAAATGCACATCTTGCCAACAAACACTGGCGTGTTATTTCAAAAACAACTTAAAAAACATGCAAGAATAAAAATCGACAGGTAAATTATATGGTGTCAGATTACAGGACCAGTAAAAAAGAAAAATATAGAAATATCATAACATCAAATATAACTGAATTTGTTATAGCACAGTAACCGCCACCTGGCGTGGGAAGTCTGAGGTGCAAAGTTACTAATTTACGTAAAATATTACGTTGGAACCAAGAAGTCAAATACAAAAATAGTGGTGATTTGTACAATATGCCACCGTTTAACAGATCAAAATGTCATTATACAAAACATTCTTTATAAAAAATTTTATGGTGCGGACTAACAATTTTTTAGCGTATTTAACGACATGATGATACACGCATGTCATTCTACCCGTTTGGGCATGTTAACACATTATAAGTGTTTCTGAGGCTTAATTACGAAAAATTATGAAAAGCAGAATGATATAAAGCACATTGTGGAAGCATAGATCGTTTAGCGCACTCATCAGCAAGACCTACTCTTACAAATTGCAAAGAATTAGTGATACGTTGGCTACAGACACAAGTGTACGAAATGCTCTAGCCTAGTAAAACGACCACTACCATACCTATTATTTATAGGCAAAATTTCCTGATATGATACAAACAGAACTTGGGTCTAAGGAAATAATGTTCTAATATTTTGAGGAATCAGCCTCAGTTGCACAAATTTTCTGGTCTTTACCAGGTTTCAGCTAAATTAATCTAGCCTTCTTCAGAAGCGTTAAATTACTATAACATGCCAGAGTAAGGCATAGTCAACATTAAAATTAAGACCTATAGTGCCGTGGTACCATGTCGAATAAAACTACGTAGCTGAAGTACAGCCCGGCATCTCTTCACGTCGCGGTCGGTTGGCAGCGGCAACTAACATTGGCACTGACCGTTGCACGCGGAATTGCACTGAGCACATGGCAACTCGTGAGCGTATATCATTGGCTATCTGGGAACTGATAACCGTAATTGGAAGGTTTCCAATGTTTGTTGCGTTTGGTTTAATTTATCCCTGTTACATTGACCACCATGTTTCTCTCCTGGTTGCCGCATGCCATGTTCAGACATCAAGCCTTGCGTTTCCCTTTACATTTAAGTTTGGCACACTACTCTTTCACGAGAGTTGGGACGCCATTATAATTGAATTTAACAATGATGCAGCACAGTAAGTAAAACCTAGCTGCTTTAAATACCTCCCTTTTCTATGATACGATAACGTTAGACGTGTATCGCGTTACTCACAATTTTACCTATAGAAAATATTATGGATCGTAATAAACTAGAGATAATCATCGTATGTTCGCACAACCCTGGCCAAGAAACTGCCGGAACTTTACAGACAAACATACAAGGATATTCTGGTGGTGATTTTGGCCTGGTATGAAAAGCTTTATCTACGCAAAATTCATTTAAGTAGGAAGCAACAAATGAAAGGAGTCTGTCGATGATACTACTCGGTAATGTAATGACGAACAGACAAGAGGTGTTGTTTAATCGGTAAAAAGTGTGAAGAGCGATCAGTTCCCGGAAAAGGAGGCATATCTTTACAGTGAAAGTCCAATTTTGTTTAGGGAAGAGACTTACAGTAATGAGCAGGAGAAAGCAATTTGATTATGCTACGACAAAAGGTGCGCTGAAGTTTACAAAAAGCTACTTTGTCACACTGTTCCAGTAAAATGCTATGTTGTAAGAACAGATACAGCTCTTAATGATATCAACGAAGAAGTGGAGGTGCAAGAGAGGACGATTACTAGCAAAAGGATAGGGAGAAAGAAGTGAGTAAGAAAGAATTTTCAAGTCTGTAAAACTTGGTCTTGATTCAATGCACAGGGACAGAAGAATGAAGACATCGAAAGTATGAGAAAGGTCCAGCCATCTTCACAAAAACTAGTATACATTTAATTTTCTGAGGCTGAGTACACTTAACTGTTATCAGCTCAGCTTTGACTGAGAAGAGACAGTGAACATCAGCATTAATATGAACGGCGTTCGGGAAAGAGATTGTACACAGGCCTCTTGTATTCACATAATTCGGACTATCAGTAACCGTCCATTAAGAAATTATTTATAGGGGTGACCAAGGCATACATTATTTGAAGAGTGAAAGTATAGATAAAATTATAAATATTTACATAGATGTTTTGTTT
Organism: Schistocerca serialis cubense; assembly: GCF_023864345.2. Lineage (NCBI taxonomy): Eukaryota > Metazoa > Arthropoda > Insecta > Orthoptera > Acrididae > Schistocerca > Schistocerca serialis. The sequence goes on along the minus strand of NC_064645.1, from coordinate 612,125,506 downwards.
GGATATTAACTACTGTTATAGAAATTTAAATGACATTGAAGGTTGGAGACTGTTAACTGAAATGAAACATATGTTTCTCTTGCAATTAAATGATGATGTCACGCTATTTTTCTTGTTGCGGTCTTCACTCCAAAGACTGGTTTGATGTAGCTGTCCATGCTACTTTGTCCTGTGCAAGCCTCTTCATCTCTGTGGAACTACAGCAATCCACATCCCTCGAATCTGCTTACTATATTCATCTCTTGGTCTTTCTCTACAAGTTTTACCCCTTATGCTTCCTCCAGTACTAAACTGGTGATCCCCTGATGCCTCAAATTGTGTCCTACCTGCCGATCCCTCTTTTTAGTCAGATTATGCCACAAATTTCTCTTCTTGTCTGAACCGTTCATCGTCCAGGCTACACTTCCATACATGGCTACACCCCATAAAAATACTTACAAACAGGACACTTAAATCTATACTCGATGTTACTAAATTTCTCTTCTTCAGAAACGCTTTTATTTTTGCCATTGCTAGTCTTCATTTTCTATCCGCCCTATTTCGACCATCATCAGTTATTTTGCTTCCCAAACAGCTAAACTCATTTACTGCTTTAAGTGTCTCATACGCTAATCTAATTCCCTCAACATCACCTGATTTAATTAGACTACATTCTATTATCCTCGTTTTGCTTTTGTTGATGTTCATCTTTTATCCTCCTTTCCGGATAATGTCCACTCGGTTCAACTGCACTTCCAATTCCATTGCTGTCTCCCACAGAATTACGATGTCGTCGGCAAACTTCAGCGATTTTATATATTCTACCTCGACTTTAAATCCTATTCCAAATTTCTCTCTTGTTTCCTTTACTGCTCGCTCACTTTGGGGACAGGCTACAACCCCATTTCACTCCTTTCTCAACCACTTCTTCCCTTTCGTGCTCCTCGACTCTTAGACCTACCATGTGGTATCTGTACAGATTATAAATAGCATTTCGCTCCCTCTACTTTAACCCTGCTATCATTTGAATTTGAAAGAAAGTTTTCCACTCAACATTTCCAAATTTCTGCTTATAAGTGTACAAATGCTATGAACGTAGATTTTCCTTTCCTTAGCTTATCTTTTATGAGAAGTTGTAGGCTCGGTACTGACTCTCGTGTTCCCGTATTTCTTTGGAATCCTAGCTTATCTTCCCCGATGTCAGCTTCTATCAGCTTTTCCGTTCTTCTGTACAGGATTCATGTTAGTAATTTGTACCTGTGACTCATTAACCTGATAGTGTGGTAATTTTTACAACTGTCAGCGCCTGCTTTCTTTGGAAATGGGATTATTGTATCCTTCTTGAAGTACCAGGTTATTTCGCCTGTCTCATACATCCTCATCAGATCTAAACGTTTTGTCATGGTTGGCTCTCCATATGCTATCAGTAGCTCTAACGAAATGTCGTCTACTCCGAGGGCCTGGTTTCGACTTAAGTCTTCCAGTATCGTATCGTATCTTCCTTCTCACCTTACTCTGCGTCCTCTTCCATTTCCATAACATTGCCCTCAAGTACATCTCCTCTGTGTGGCCCCTCTGCATACTCCTTCCACCTTCCTGCTTTCACTTGTTTGCTTAGAACTGGTTTTCCATCTGAGGTCTTGATATTCGTACAGATGGTTGTCTTTTCTGCAAAGGTCTCCTTAATTTTCCTGTAGGCAGCATCTATCACACCCCTAGTGATATATGCTTCCACCTTATTACGTTTGCCCTCTAGATATTCTTGCTTTGACATTTTGCACTTCCTGTCGATCTCATTTTTTAAACGTTTGTATTCCTTTTTGCCAGCTTCAGTTATTGCATTTTTATGTTTTCTCCATCCATCGATTCAGTATCTCTTGTGTTACCCAAATATTTCTACTAGCCAAATATTTCTACTAACCCTCATCTTTTTATCTACATGATCCTCTGCTGCCTTCACTATTTCATCTCTCAAAGCTACCCATTCATCTTCTACTACATTCTTTCCTCTTATTCTTGAGAACCATTCCTATTTCAGTTTATCTAGGTCCCATATCGTTAAATTCCTGTCATACTGCAGTTTCTTCAGTTTTAATATGCAGTTCATAAACAATAAATTGTGGTCAGAGTCCACATCTGCTCCTGAAAATGTCTTACAACCTAAAATCTGGGCACTAAACATCTGTCTAACTATTATATAATCAATGTGAAACCGTATGGTGTCTCAAGGTCTCTTCCAGGTGTATAACCTTCTCTTATGATTCTTCAACCAAGTGTTAGCTACGATTAAATACTGCTCTGTGCAAAATTCTACCAGGCAGCTTCCTCTTTCATTCCTTTCCCCCAGTCCATATTCACCTACTACTTTTCCTCCTCTTCCTTTCCATACTATCGAATTCCTGTCCCCCCATGATTATTACATTTTCGTCTCTCTTAATTATCTGAATAATTTATTTTATCCCATCATACATTTCCTCCATCTCCTCCTCATCTGCGTAGTTCTTTTTACACATAAACTTGTACTACTGTGTTGGGCATCATCATTTAACACTACAGTAGAGCTGCATGCCCTAGGAAAAAGCACGTCTGTAGTTTCCCCTTGCTTTCAGCCATTCACAGTATTAGCACAGCAAGGTCATTTAGGTTGATGTTACAAGGTAATGTCAGTCGATCATCGAGATGGTTGTCCCTGCAACTACTGAAAAGGTTGCTGCCCCTCTTCAGGAACCACACGTTTGTCTGGCGTATCAACAGATACCCCTCTGTTCTGGTTGCAGCTACGGTACAGCTACCTGTATCGCTGAGCCACGGAAGCTTCATCCAAGCGTCATAGTGCGGGGGGGGGGGGGGGGGGGGCGGGGGCTGGTCATGCAGTTAAACTATTAAAACATGTATGGTGTTTGTGTAGTGAGGATTTTCTTTTTCTTTAAATTGTAACACATGCTGTTGATTATGTCCAACATAATGGCTGCCCAGAACTAACTGAACCTCAGTGTGTCTAATGGAATCTGACTACTTCTAGTTATGGTTAATATTTCCATATTAAAATTTTCACTTTGCAATAGAGTGTGGACTCATATGAAACTTCCTGGCAGATTAAAAGTGTGTGTAGGACCGAGACGCGAACGCAGGACCTTTGCCTTTCATAGTCTAGTGCTCTACCATCTTTTATTTTTGTCTTCTTACCAGACTGAGACACGAACCAATATTTCCACTTATAGTGAGCGGCTGCTTTACTATTTTGTTAAAGGGACCTTCCTGGCGCCCAAAGGAAGGGGGTGGGGGCAAAGTGGGCAGGGATGCAACAAGAGGTCTGGTCACCTTGTCCCCTTCCCAAACTCCAGTAACAAAGGAAAGTGCAGGGAATGTTGAGTAGAGATACAATGAACACCTTTATTTATTTATTTTTCTTATCTTTCTTTTTTAAATTTTTTTAACGTTAATACCACCGAGAGTACCAGGAAACCGGCGTCGTTAGGAGGAGGTGGCAACAAGACATCAGGCCCATTGTGACTATCAACATACAGTTTGCCGGAGCAGAACATTCCGATGACCAGAGAATATATCGGTTTTAAGTGTGACAGAGGCGGGGATCAGCTCTTCATGATAGGAATACCCAACTCTGGAGTGGGTTAAGGACGACATTGCAAAGGAAATTGGACAAAAAATTTATGTATTTTGGATTGCAGGCAACTGCACAGTGGTGTTCATTAAGAAAGTGCCCAAAATGAAGGATACTTATTTTGTAATCAGCAAACCGGTAGTGACCTTTTTGTCCACAAATTTACTTCACAGAGCTTTTCTTCACCTCTGGGAAGTATTCCGGGTCCATAAAGAGGAACAGTTGAGTGGAACCTGATGAGGAGACATACAGCAAATTAGGAACAACATCTGTTGCACCAAGAACCAGACACCTCTTGCCAATCTGCACACCAGGTGGTGGTTGTCTGTGTCACAACATCACACGAGTTACACAGCGGGGTGCCTGCGATGTAAATTCTGTGAAGGTGTGACTGGCATACTTGCTTCATTTACCACACACATTCGATGTGTGAAGATAAGGACTGCACACCAATTGTGAAACAGCTTCCCCTCAACCACATTCGGTGACTTGTACTACCGAAGGAAACCATAGATCGTCTTCCTGGATGTTGTAGTAGTAGTAATACTAGCAGCTTTATTCATCCATGGATCTCGTTTTACAGGGATGTCGGACATGTCAAAGTGTTTACAAATATAGATCAATTTAAAATAAGCTAATTCATATACACATATCTTTACAGACTTCTAGTTACACAATCATTAGATTTACTCCTGGTATATAATACTTTTTTTTACAAATAACTTATTTCTCACTATCAGTCACTTCACACACTATACACACATTGTTTCATAACACTTCACTCACTACACACACACGCACGCACACACACACACACACACACACACACACACACACACACACACACATACACTAGTGATATATCGGCCATTTTCTGTACTGCAACTTCCCATTTGCTATGCTGAAAAACTGAGTGAGCATCCCTCTATAATTAGTGAGATGTTGAGCTCAGAAAGAGGAAGGGGTGTTACTATTGTGCTATGCATAGCTTGTATAACATTTTTTATCAAACTTCTACTCTGTTTAAGCTAAGTATCCTGTTTTGAGTTTCATGTTTATTTTTTCTTGGTAAATGTAAGTTGAGTCTATCTCTTGTTGCATGCTCATGGACAGAGCTGTTTGTGCAGTAATTAACAATGTTACTTTTGATGTGTACAACTGACTGGTAAATGTATTCACATGGAGGACTTAAAATCCTTAGTGTTTTGCAGTGTTTTGTACAGATCTTTACAGTGAGCTCGACTGTTATTTTCGGTTATTAATCTTATGGTTGTTTTCTGGAGTTTGAAAGCTGTGTTTATATTTTGTGCATTTGTTCCCCAAAAAAGAATGCAATAGCTAAGAATTGAGTATAAATATGACTAATATGTAACAAAAAGACACTGCATGTTACACACTGATGATAAGATTCTGAGAGTATAACATGGTAATGACATTCTGTTTGTTAGTACCTTTGTGTGTTCACGCCACTTCAATTGAGAATCAATATTCATTCCTAAAAATTTTGCATTTGTTACACAGTCCGTAGAGGTGCCATCTACATTTAATTTAAAATTGTCATTTTTCCTGAAATTCATGGCACTAGTTTCTTTTATGTTCAATGTCACTTTATTGCTTATTGACCAATCATAAACTTTGTTAAGAGTTTCATGTGCTTTCTCGGCAAGGAATTCTCTTGTTTTTTTCAGTGACTATAATTTGCTGTCATCAGCAAAGAGAAATTTTTCACCTTGAGTAACACTACTGGGAAAATCATTGTGTGTATCAGGAACAGAATTGGTCCTAATATGCTAACTTGCAGAACAAATTGTTCAAATGGCTCTGAGCACTATGGGACCTAACATCTGAGGTCATCAGTCCCCTAGAACTCAGAACGACTCAAATCTAACCAACCTAAAGCCGGTCGCGCGGTTCCAGACTGAAGCACCTAGAAACGTTTGGCCACACTGGCCGGCCCCCTTGCAGAACCCCTATATTAATGTATTTTGGTTCTGATAAGTGTTTTACTAAATATTTAGATATATTTGATGTATGCGTTACCTCTATTCCTTGTACCCTATCTCTTAGGTATGATCGAAACCATTCACTAGCTACCCCTCTTATTCCTAATGCATCTAATTTATTTAATAGAATCTTGCGGTCGACTGTATTAAACTCCTTAGAAAGATCCAAAAATATGCCTGTAACACACTCATCTTTATCAAGAGCATCAAGAACAACTTTTGTAAATTCTACTATGGCTGACTCCATATTTTTGCCACTTTGGAAACCAAACAGCGATTCACTTAAAAGTTTGTATTTATTCAGATAATTCATTAATCTGTCTTTCATCAGAGCTTCTGTTATTTTTGAGAATGGTGACAGTAGGGAAATAGGCCGGTAATTTTCTATATCTTCAGCATTACCTCTCTTAAGTAAAGGTACAACTCTTGCCTGTTTTAACTGCTCTGGAAATGTCCCTGATAAGAAGGATTCATTTATTGTATTTGTTAAGGGACCTTGTATAATCCCTATACATTGTTTCACTACAGACATTGGTAATTTATCTAAGCCTACTGACTCTTTATTTTTTAGTTTTTGAACAGTTTTATTGACTTCATTGTCTGTGGTTGGAAGTAGCATCATTGTATTTAGTGGAACATTTTACAGATGTATTTGTTTGGGGAACCTTTTGCTGCAACTTCTCTGCAATACTTGAAAGATGCTCGTTTACATAGTTTGCTATGTGTTGTGGATCATTTATTACCTTATTCTTCTCCCTTAGCAGTATGTTAATCTGTATTTGTTTGCCTCTCCCCATTTCTTTTTTTAATAATATCCCAGAATGCTTTGCTTATATTCTCTGCATTATATATTATTTTTTCATTAAATGACTTTTTTGCGGTAATCAGCACCTTCCTATAGATCTTTTTGTATCTATGATATAAATTTAAGAATTCGGTATCATCGCGAATCTTTTTCATGGAACTGAGGTGTTTAAGTGTTTAGGGGGGCTTCTTAATACCTGCTGCTATCGGTCTGTTTTATGAGATGTTGATACAGGTATGCATACCTTTGGAAATGCCTTTTCAAATTTCAGTTTAAACAACAAGGAGAATTTGGAGAATTTCATATTCACATTGGTTTCCTTATACACTTGTTTTTCTAGTTCTTTGGAAAAATCTTTTATTTTGATTTCTGATAGATGTCGTTTGTAGACTTGTAGTTTAGGGAATGATTCGATCCATCATTATACTGTTGTTATTTGACAGAGATGGTCTGATAGTTCGAGATGTTTTACAGCTACATCACATTTTTCCCTGCCCATACTTGTGGCCACATGGTCAATTACTGATGAAGTTGTTGCACTATTGACCAATAGGGACATGTAAAAACTTTGAAGAATATTTATGCAGGTGCTGCTGGATTCTCTTACGATATTAGTGTTGATGTTAATGTACCCACACAGAATTACATTGACCTTTGTACTTGAGATTTTATCTAGAACTTCTGTTAACTTATTGAAAAAAGTGTCCACGCTACCATTGGGAGATCTGTACACAAAAAAATGGCTCTGAGCACTATGGGACTTAACATCTGAGGTCATCGGTCCTCTAGAACTTAGAACTACTTAAACTTAACTAACGTAAGGACATCAGACACATGCATGCCCGAGGCAGGATTAGAACCTGCAACCGCAGCGGTCGCGTGGTTCCACACTGAAGCGCCTAGAACCGCTCGGCCACTCCGGCCGGCCGATCTGTACACACACAACATGATTAACTTCTTGGTGATATCAAACCCTGTTAATTCAATAGCTGATATTTCAAGGTGTTTGTCTTCACTTACTGTACTGTGGTCATGTCTTGATTTGAACTGTGTTCCTTTTCTGATATAAATGCATGATACTCAATCCCTTGACGTATGTCTGCAATAAGAGTTTGCTTTTTCATACAATGATAATACTACATGTTGGATTTCTATGTCTCTACACCAGTGCTCCATAATACAAACTACTTTGCAGTTCAAAGATTGGAGCTCAACTTCTAATAGTTGTGTTGTATTTTTTATTGATTGCATGTTTTCATGGAGGATTGTTAAGTCTGTGAAATGTTCCATGTTACTTTTTCCAGTGGTTTGTTTTTCTTTGTGACATCTGGTATATGTGATATTTGAGGTGTTAAAATCTGTCTTGTGAGTGATTGTTTCAGTATTTTTAAGGTGCTGGAGATACTCTTTAGGCAGGGTAACCTGTTGTCTGGATTTATCCTAAAAAAACTACTTTTCCTACCTATGACAACAAGTATTTGACCATGTGTGTCCCGAAATCCACTCCCTACACTGTCATGAATCAGCTCTACCAATCTCCCCTTCCCAGTCCTGTTTAGGTGTAGGCCATGCCTAGTGAAACCCCATCTGTTGGTAGTCCCGATGGGCACCAGAGATACACGAGTAAAGTTGGCTGTCCTCAGAGCCATCCCTGAGCCCACATTCACTCGCCTCACAGCTCCAGCAAGGTGTGGTCGATCATGACGCCGGAACAGCTCAACACAGTGTACGTTGGTGCTATGAGATAGGGAGGCTATCTTGTCCAAGTCACCACCTATGTCACACGATTCACCCCTGTCCAAACTGTTTCCCACCCTACCCACTATCATTACCTCTTTTGTAAAGTCCTTACATTAAAACCCTAGATCCTCTATCACATGACTTAGCTCTGCATTACATCATGGTCAGACAGAGATTCCGAAATCAGATACTGGATTGTAAGGCGTACCCAGGAGCAGATATAGACTCAGATCACAATATAGTAGTGATGAAGAGTAGGCTGAAGTTCAAGACATTAGTCAGCAAGAATCAATACGCAAAGAAGTGGGATACGGAAGTACTAACGAATGACGAGACACGTTTGAAGTTCTCTAACGCTATAGATACAGCAATAAGGAATAGCACAGTAGGCAGTACAGTTGAAGAGGAATGGACATCTCTAAAAAGGGCTATTACAGAAGTTGGGAAGGAAAACATAGGTACAAAGAAGGTAGCTGCGAAGAAACCATGGGTAACAAAAGAAATACTTCAGTTGATTGATGAAAGGAGGAAGTACAAACATGTTCCGGGAAAATCAGGAATACAGAAATACAAGTCGCTGAGGAATGAAATAAATAGGAAGTGCAGGGAAGCTAAGACGAAATGGCTGCAGGAAAAATGTGAAGACATCGAAAAAGATGTGATTGTCGGAGGGACAGACTCAGCATACAGGAAAGTCAAAACAACCTTTGGTGACATTAAAAGCAACGGTGGTAACATTAAGAGTGCAACGGGAATTCCACTGTTAAATACAGAGGAGAGAGCAGATAGGTGGAAAGAATACATTGAAAGCCTCTATGAGGGGTGAAGATTTGTCTGATGTGATAGAAGAAGCAACAGGAGTCGATTTAGAAGAGATAGGGGATCCAGTATTAGAATCGGAATTTAAAAGAGCTTTGGAGGACTTACGGTCAAATAAGGCAGAAGGGATAGATAACATTCCATCAGAATTTCTAAAATCATTGGGGGAAGTGGCAACAAAACGACTACTCACGTTGGTGTGTAGAATATATGAGTCTGACGATATACCATCTGACTTTCGGAAAAGCATCATCCACACAGTTCCGAAGACGTCAAGATCTGACAAGTGCGAGAATTATCGCACAATCAGCTTAACAGCTCATGCATCGAAGCTGCTTACAAGAATAATACACAGAAGAATGGAAAAGAAAATTGAGAATGCGCTAGGTGACGATCAGTTTGGCTTTAGGAAAAGTAAAGGGACGAGAGAGGCAATTCTGACGTTACGGCTAATAATGGAAGCAAGGCTAAAGAAAAATCAGGACACTTTCATAGGATCTGTCGACCTGGAAAAAACGTTCGACAATATAAAATGGTGCAAGCTGTTCGAGATTCTGAAAAAAGTAGGGGTAAGCTATAGGGAGAGACGGGTCATATACAATATGCACAACAACCAAGAGGGAATAATAAGAGTGGACGATCAAGAACGAAGTGCTCGTATTAAGAAGGGTGTAAGACAAGGCTGTAGCCTTTCGCCCCTACTCTTCAATCTGTACATCGAGGAAGCAATGATGGAAACAAAAGAAAGGTTCAGGAGTGGAGTTAAAATATAAAGTGAAAGGATATCAATGATACGATTCGCTGATGACATTGCTATCCTGAGTGAAAGTGAAGAAGAATTAAATGATCTGCTGAACGGAATGAACAGTCTAATGAGTACACAGTATGGTTTGAGAGTAAATCGGAGAAAGACGAAGGTAATGAGAAGTAGTAGAAATGAGAACAGCGAGAAACTTAACATCAGGATTGATGGTCACGAAGTCAATGAAGTTAAGGAATTCTGTTACCTAGGCAGTAAAATAACCAATGACGGACAGAGCAAGGAGGACATCAAAAGCAGACTCGCTATGGCAAAAAAGGCATTTCTGGCCAAGAGAAGTCTATTAATATCAAATACCGGCCTTAATTTGAGGAAGAAATATCTGAGGATGTACGTCTGCAGTACAGCATTGTATGGTAGTGAAACATGAACTGTGGGAAAACCCGAACAGAAGAGAATCGAAGCATTTGAGATGTGGTGCTATAGACGAATGTTGAAAATTAGGTGGACTGATAAGGTAAGGAATGAGGAGGTTCTACGCAGAATCGGAGAGGAAAGGAATATGTGGAAAACACTGATAAGGAGAAGGGACAGGATGAAAGGACATCTGCTAAGACATGAGGGAATGACTTCCATGGTACTAGAGAGAGCTGTAGAGGGCATAAACTGTAGAGGAAGACAGAGATTGGAATACGTCAAGCAGATAATTGAGGACGTAGGTTGCAAGTGCTACTCTGAGATGAAGAGGTTAGCACAGGAAAGGAATTCGTGGCGGGCCGCATCAAACCAGTCAGTAGACTGATGACCAAAAAAAAAAAGAAAAGAGGTTGATCCGAACGAAAGACATACTAGCACTCCGGACGACACACAGACATTAACTATCTCACAAATTCGGACGAGAGACAGACTAGCAAGCTGGGGACGAGAGACTGACCAGACTGAGTCCGACTAACCCCAGACATACACACACTGACCGACTGGCGAGTTCATAGCGCCCCTTAAATGCACGTGAACAGGCAACCTTTCCCCCTTTCCCACCAGAGGGAGACACCGACGCTGTGACTGCCACAGCGACGCCACCGCCAGAAACGGAGGGCGACTGCTTCACACTACGCGCTGCGGCGCGCTCTTCAAAACAGCAATCTTTACCACGGCTCACAAAGTTCTTTTCCCGTAAATATACAGTATTTTCCGATCTTGATTCTGTTATTTCAGTCGCCATACACGGCACTGTTGATGATTATTGGTCGTCATGTATGTACTGTTCCTAACTAATCTATACCGCACAATTCCACGTTAGTTACGCTGCACCCCGAATGCGCAGACAAAGCAGATGACAGTAAGTTTGGTTTCGATGTATCAATTGATTCCAAAGAGGAGTAATTTCCGACCAGCGATCTATTGTGTCTGATACGTGTCTTCACTCAATGATATGTTTTGTGCGAAGTATTTTGACGATACACCATCCGAAGCTGCTTGCACTGCAACCTCTTGAGCCGTAGAGGAGGTGGGAGGTTACAGATAAGAGACGCGTACTCACTGTATAAGAAGTGGAGCAGCGTATTTCGTACGAATATTGACGAATTTATGGCCTACTTCACTCGAATACTGATCAAGATTACACATCTCATACGATGATGTAAGCATTATACTCACAGATGTCCTCGGACGTCGGTTCTTTAAGCTTTATAGACAGATTTTCATTAGATCAACGTAGTCTTCTTTCAAGCATTGAGCTCCCCCCCCCCCCCTCCCCCATCCCAACACTTCTGTTTCATTTCGTATGATGTTTACGGCTCAGTTACGGTTCGTTCGATATCTAGCGTGATTTCTACCTCATAAGACTGCAAAGGGTGAATCAGCAGTCGACATCTGTTGAATCAGGCCTCTCGTACATGTTCTCCTTCACTCATGCGCAGCGATTTCGCAGAATCCTCCCAACAAATATGTCTTCACTTGCCTTCTTTACTGCAAAGGTTTCATGTTCATCTCATTCAACTTCGTTTCTTAATATGGCTCACATTCAAACGAAGCAAGGAGCTCCAAACTTTCGAGACTAATATCTTAATCGAATACTACCCAGTCTGCCTGTCTACCTTCTTGTCGAAATTACAAAGCGCTCGTCTACGTTTAATAAAACTGTGGTTCATTACTACAAGTAGGAAATTTGGTCAAGTCTTTCTGCATTTTATTACGATCGTTCCACGACGACTGTTGAAACGTCCCCTTTGAACAATTTATATAAGACTGTGCTTAAACTGACACACAATATTTTGTTAGCGCAACGCAATCTGACTTTTAAAATTCCCTACAAAAGAATGGCCCTGACTAACATTAAACTATACCTTTCACAAATCACTTACCTCACAAAAATCTTCGCTGCTCAAGCTACTGCAATACAGCGAGCGCCACTACTGCCAGCTAAATAAAAGATTCAAACTATGGAAGGCACTAACTACTGATAGGGATAGTTAGCAAATGAAAGATATTAATAGAGAACAAACAATGTATTTACCTTGATATCATCATATATAAATATAGCAGTTCATGACAAATTACAAATCTCCGCCATCTCTCTCCCCACATCCACCACTGCTGGCGGCTCACCTCCAACTGCGCAACGCTACGCGCTGTTCACATCCAGCTGCCGCTGCCCAACACTACAATGGCAGACAACAATGCAAACTAGCCACAGACTGCACACAGCACAGCCAGTGATTTTCATATTGAGCGCTACGTAACGTTGCCAATAAGAAAACATAAACAGCCTACTTACATAGAGAAAACATAAACAGCCTACTTACATAGCCCCCATGCTCCCCACAAAAATTTTAAAAATTTTTTTTGGGCAGTGGCCAATAATGATTTGATAAAATTTTTCATAATTACAATAACAAAGAAATCAAATGCACACACTTATTGATACAATGTTGGTCAAAAGCTAAAATTTTCTCACAGTCCATAAAGACAGTCCTGATCATTCATTACGGTAAAATATAGTGTTTTTCTCAAAGTCTGAGCAGTAGAAGAAAATGCACACGGAAGTAGTGGATTTCCATGCAGTCTTGAAGAAGTAGTGTTGTCCTTCCAACGGAAAGACAGTGCTGACTCTTGACATGCATACAGGTAATGGGCCACAACAGAGCAAACCCACAGCAGAGTCCGTCGAAATTTTGAAGAGTATTAGTAGATAGGTCATCACAGAGCAGACCCACCGTAGTCCTGGTAGAGATTACGATATTGGTGGGCCACCAGAGGTGCAGACCCACTGCAGTCCTTGTAGAGATAATGGTATTGGTGGGCCACCAGAAGTGCAGACCCACTGTAGTCCTTGTAGAGATAATGGTATTGGTGGGCCACCATAGGTGCAGACCCACTGCAGTCCTTGTAGAAATAATCGCGTTGGTGGGTCATCATAGATGCAGACCCACTGTAGTCCTTGAAGAGATGGCCAGCAGCCATCTGTTGTGACTGTGCAGGTGCACAATCACCACTGAAGAGTCTTGCGGATAATGTAGCAACTCCATAACCACCACTTGTGCGCTCACAAAGTTTTTGGAATTGTCCTTAGAACCAGCAATGCTGTTATCCAGTCCCTTGCTGAATTAGTAACACACGTGCAAACACTAACAGTCCCAACTTCTCACATACTGTCCATATACTACGACCAACAGAAACGTGTGCAGTGAAATGTAACTAACAAGTTAATAATATCATGAACTGGTGACAATTACAATTTTATAACATAAGAATGCCATAACAAAGGTACAAAATACATCATTAAAGAACATAACAATACAGATAACATTTGTAGTACAGGCTTTACAAAAGAATCGAACTAACATATACATCAGTGGAATTATGACATGAGTACATACATAAAAGATCACAATAACTTTTGAAACATCAACTTCACACATGAGCATTAAACAGAACAGAATTAATAATGTCTAACATCTTTACAAAGTAAATAACATAGTATCAGAAAAATTCTACAATGTAACTCATATCCGCTAAACACAGAAAGACAGGAAAAACACAAATATACAAGAGTACACAAACACATAGCAGAATAACACAAGAGGAAAGGGTAGGGTTTGTTTTCAGTGTAACATTTGGTACTGCAGTCCAACCTAAGACTTCATTCCATAGATCTTTCGTCTTATTTCAAAATTTGTTTCCACCAAAAAAAATCCTATCAAAGCATGCTTTCTGTATTTATATGTTCACATATTTCTTACCTCATTATTTATTTCCAAGAAAATCCTACGTAAACCTGTTGTCCCTAAACCCTACTTTTTTGCTCATATCCTCTTTCAAAATACTTTTTTTGGCCAAACCATTTTCTTATAGCTTCTCAATGCATTTCTTCCAATTCATCACATCTCGTTCTCTCATATAGCCTACCCCATCTTAAGCTAACTTAAATCTACTGAGCTCAGATGCTAAACTAAGGGACGAGGCAATGCAGCAGCACATAAAACAATTAATATAAACAGCAATGAAAAAAAAATGGAAAATCGCAAAGTAAGCTACAGTAAATCTAAATTAACAGAAAAAATGCAAAATTACAACTAATATGAGCCAATGTGCAGCAACAAAAAAATTAATCTGGCTTAGCAGAGTAACACAAATTAAAGTTCAGTAGCACTATGCCTGGCAAACATGACATAGCTCAAGCAGAAAAAATAGTACACTAAAGATAACAATGCAGATAAGGGAAATGTATAATCACATCTTAATGTCTAAGTAATTAAAGTGGTGCACCACAAGAAGTTATTCTACCAAAAAGTTACCAATTACTTGAAAAGAAAATTATGAATGCAGTTCCTGTGAAGGTAAATGTCATTTTGTGCTCCCTCATTTTTTAAAAAAATTATTATTTACTCGATCTGTAGACAGAAAATATTTATATTAGTACATCTATAAAATTTTATTTTAACCAATGCTGCAGTGCAGCTAGAAACTTGATATTAAAGAAAATGTGTAAATAAATACATAAAGCAAGCCATATGGCATTTTTCTTAACTAGCAAGACAATAGCTGTGAAATGTTTCTCATCGTTTCATTAGGCATTTCAGTAAATATCATAAATTACAAGCTCCACAGTATGCTTTCAACAAGGAGATGTCAGTAGCGAGTATAATGGCCCCCCCCTTTTTTTTTTTTTTTTTTTTACCTGTGCCGCTGTAAGGCTAATGGCTTTTTTTCGGGCGGCTGTCGCCCAGGTGGGTGCCCGCGACGCATTACGTGCAGGTGGCCACTTAACTTTCTTGCGGAAATGTTTACGACAGCAGTTTCCGCTACAGTGACAGTCTCACATAAAAATATTTCACAGGTCAAGAATTAGCGTTGCAATTCTGTAGAAAGAAAATCCTATAAATATAAGTGTCCAAATAAAATATTCGCCAGCATTGTGATACAGTCACGAATTTACGCAAATTTCATAACTCTTAAAGTACGATTCTTGGTTTCCAACAACCTTTTCCACAAATCAGAGTCACCACTACTCATTATTCCTTACCTTATTACATTTACATATTCGTCGACACTTCTTCAATATTTCATCATGAGAAATACGTAGCATAATAAACATTCCTCAACAACATAATACACATCGTCGTCGTAATAATATCATAACATCTTAGTCAACTCTCAAAATCGTCGTAGCTTCCTCCAATAATTTCAAAACCTAAAAAAAATTCTCTGCTCATTTCAATAGTGTCATCTACCTCAAACGTACTTTAAAATCATGCTCCCTTACCAAATATATCATTCAAAGCTCTCATAGTATCACAATGGTTCCGAAAAATGTGAGCATTTCTCAAAGAGACAAAATACAATTTCGTAAGTGTGAAGTTATCCAACTGTGTAATTACGTAAACATGTGTCACAGATGTAGCAAAAATAAATGTTTGTCTCTCTCAGTTAAATGATCGGATAGCTGTGTAATTTGTGTGTTAGAGAAATATGGTACCAATGTGTAAAGTTGTATAAGCAAATACCATATTAGCTAGGGTTCCTTGTGGTTGCCACACACATGGTACACAAAGTAGGCGTGTACCCCCCTGAGGATTTATGTAATTATACCCTAAGGTGTTACAGATTACACCAATGGAATGAAATGTATCATGGAAAAACTTCGTATCATTGTACTTCAAATATCTTAAAAAATAAATTTTTAAAGTACAAAATTAATCACTCAAATGCGTGTCCTGTAGCGCTAAATGTGCGTCTTGCTGTAAGATAATTCTGTGGAAGTGTCTTACTTATCGTCCTCCGAAAGCTAAGTTCTGCAGAAGTCAATGTACTTACCTCATGATAAACAAAAGTGAAATGTTTTACGTATAGATGTCTTAGTTATTACGCTTATTGTTGTGATGATGAAAGTACTGTGCTGTAACGTATTGTTGTGCTACGGAAAAGGCTGTCTCATTGTTGCTATACCACAAAAGTTACTACTAAAACATGTTTTTCTTTCCAGAAGAATTCAGAAAACTGTGCAGATATAAAATAGATACACCGCAAAAGCAACATTGTAAATTGTCACTCATTAGTAGCGTCGTGATAAAAATCGTGTAGCTGTCACATAAACTAACCTCTGTGTCATCTGGTATCTCTCAGAAAGCACTTTAAATTCAGAATGTATTTTCAAATAAACCAAAATGTTGCATTAAAATCTCATTAGCAGTACTGGTAAATGTTCTAAGTATGTGAGCCTTATAGTCGTTACGTAATCATGCAACAAACAAGCAAGAATGTACACACACAATAACACTGTGACGTCTGTTCACTATAACAATGCATTCGTCATTTCTGTTTAAATAAGTTCTCTTGGTTCTTGACTGGATATTTAACTTCAAACATTGTTGTATGTTAACAGATTCTAAGTCTGACAACGCTTACTCACAATGTAAAGTGAAAAGTTATATGGCAAAGACAAAGTTAAAAATCAGATTATCTTTCAATAAACGGTTTTACATGTGAAATGTGGTGTAAACCTTTACTCTTCATAGTACTCAGAGTTTGAACTTGAATGCAATTGTCAGGCGGTATACGTCGGTAAAGAATACTGGAGTTTTTCTCAAGGTTAGCGTCTATGTTATTTTTCCCTGAGCCAGCCGGCGCACGCGGGTGCCTGCGGTGCGAGTCATTGTCTGCTACCTCTTTGTTGGCGCGCGTCGTTATTGGGATTTGGAGACGTAACTTCTACAAATTCATCGTGACGAGAGTGCTCTGCTCTGTTTAAATCTCGCCAGTTCTGATGCAATTCAGGTCTGTCGTTACGATCATATCGTCTGTCGTCATTTCGGTAGAATCCGTAGTTTCTTCCTTGTCGGTCACGTGGTGGAGAATTTCTCCCTGAATCGTAACTCCGCGCTGAACTGTTGCGTCTGAAGTTATTCTGTCTCCCCTGGTAATAATTGTTTTGGTTCCCATATTGTCTGTTTCTGTGGTTATCTCTGTCATATTCATTACTACGGAAATGCGATCTTTCTCTGTAACTATTATTACTCTGCCAGTGGTTGTCATATGGGTGGTGTCTGTTTTGGTCACGATTTGCGTTGTAAGAATAGCCTTGTCGTGTCCAGTTATTGTTTCTGTCGTCACGGAATTGTGACGTATGTGACCTGTAGTGATTGTTTTCCTGTTTTCGCATCCGGCGACTGTCAGTGTCAATTTCTAATTCTTGTAAGAGTCCCTGAAATGCTTCAATGTCGTCTTTGCAACGTCCTGCCAAAATAATATGTCGTAAATGTTCAGGCAATTTGAGTAAGCAAATGCGGATGAGTTCTGAGGGGCTGTATGGGTTTGACAGGTACTGATTCTTGTGCAACATGTCTTCAAAATATTTCACAAGACTGGAGAATTCAGATTGTTCGAAATGTTTCATCATTATGATGCCATGTTTTACACGGTCTTGTGTAGCTTGAGACCAATATGCTGAGAGGAAGGCATGGTAAAATTCTCCTTCACTGTGGCAATCGTGAATTACCGATCGCATTCTTACAGCTGGTTCATTCTCCAAGTAGCCACACATAAATTCTAATCTGTGTTCTAACGACCAGTTGGGAGGAAAACAATGAGAGAATTGATGGAGCCATGCTTGTGGATGAATGTCGTTCCCAGAATTCTTAAATGTTTTGAATTTACGTGTAGTAATGAACAGCTTATAGTCAAAGTCATCATGTCGGCGAGTCGCATATCGGTCATTGTTATGTCGTTTCGGCGGTTCCATTTCAAAATTCGGTGCACCTTGCCAATTTCTTTCATAACTTCCGAAGTGTCCTGTGTTATTATTTTGTGGTTGTTCCGTATTTCTAAGTCCCTCTTCCCGTATTGGAGCGCGAGTGGCCTCTGAAATACGTAATTCTTGTGTTACCTGAGTCAACTGATCTTGTACTTCCCAGATTTCTCTTTGGTGTTGCGTATTAATTTGATTCTGATTTTGTTTGAATTTCCTAATTTGTTCGCACTCTTCTGTGTCATTAAAGACTACCGGTTTTGTGTCGTTCAGATTATCATCTACCTTCGTAGATAAGTTAGTGAACTGATCCGAAAGTTCGGCTACTTTCTCCGATAGTGAACACATTTCCTCAATGTGTTTTTCTGAACCAAGTTTCAGATTGTCCATTTGTGTTGAAATCGAATCTACTGTGTTCTTTAAGTTTTCCTGAGTTTTTGCAAGTTGCGTAACCGAATCGGTAGATGCAACTGAGTCAAATTTAGCTTGCAAGGTCTCATGATTTTCATGAACAATAATTTGCAGTTCTTTTATGGCTGCTTCGTGATTCTGTAATGCCTTTTCATGCCGTGAAAAAATAGGTTGAAAATGCTCACAAATTTGAGTTTTTACATCATTACAGACTTTTTGACATTTCGATTCAATGTTATGTAACTCAGTAGTTAAATCTTCACGCGTTTGTTCAAGAGTTTGTTCCAATGAGTCTAACTTTTGAAGCTGTTGCTGTGTTTGTCTCTGATTTTGTTCCAGTGTGTCTAACTTTTTAAGATTTTGTTCCACTGTGTCTAACTTTTTGAGATTTTGTTCCACTGTGTCTAACTTTTGAAGCTTTTGCTGTGTTTGTCCCTATTGTTGTATTAATTGTAATAACAATGCATTGGTGTCTGAAACATGTTCCTCAGTGCTTTTCGGCAGTGAATTTACACCGGAAACATTCACATTTTGACAAGCAGAAAATGTGTCTTGACTTATTTGAGAAAACGGTGAGGATCCAAAACCTGAATCTACAGTATTTGCGAGATCGTGTCGTGTCATTTCGGCTTCCTGAGGCGAGCTGTTGCCGACCGATCGATCGATAATGCTTCCCTCTTCACTAATTGTTTCACTGTCCACGCCATTGTTTGACGCCCGCTCCATTTCCCTGTGCACAGTTACCAAATTACTACTTTGAACATCAGTTAATTCATTACTCGGTGGGGCTAACACACTGCTTTCATTTTCACTGTCATTTCTCAGTTTACTTTGGAGCCTAGTATTACGTTTTTCACACGCCATTATTGTCACAGTATTTCACACGATAACAAAGAAAAGCACAATTTGAAGATCAAAAATAAGAGAACACATTAAAATAGCACTGAAAATAGTATCTAGTTAATTGCAGCTGCGAAATACTTGGTGCAAATCTACATGCATGCCAAAACTGTTTTACTGTACAACAATGAAAGACTGCAACTACAAAGGAGATTTTCTCTACAATTACGCGCTAGCAATAAACAATAGCTACACTAATTACACAAACTACAAGAAAAAAATCAGAAGATTCCAGTGAGGTATCCTAGGCTAAGGGTCGTCATATGAAACGTCCCCTTTGAACAATTTATATATGACTGTGCTTAAACTGACACACAATATTTTGTTAGCGCAACGCAATCTGACTTTTAAAATTCCCTACAAAAGAATGGCCCTGACTAACATTAAACTATACCTTTCACAAATCACTTACCTCACAAAAATCTTTGCTGCTCAAGCTACTGCAATACAGCGAGCGCCACTACTGCCAGCTAAATAAAAGATTCAAACTATGGAAGGCACTAACTACTGATAGGGATAGTTAGCAAATGAAAGATATTAATAGAGAACAAACAATGTATTTACCTTGATATCATCATATATAAATATAGCAGTTCATGACAAATTACAAATCTCCGCCATCTCTCTCCCCACATCCACCACTGCTGGCGGCTCACCTCCAATTGCGCAACGCTACGCGCTGTTCACATCCAGCTGCCGCTGCCCAACACTACAATGGCAGACAACAATGCAAACTAGCCACAGACTGCACACAGCACAGCCAGTGATTTTCATATTGAGCGCTACGTAACGTTGCCAATAAGAAAACATAAACAGCCTACTTACATAGAGAAAACATAAACAGCCTACTTACACTGTTTCCAGTACACAAACCCACCGTCTTGAATAATCTGGCCCTGTGTAATTAATATTTTATGTATAATGGGATAGTGTTGTGTGGGTATGTGATTGTTTTGTATGTGTGTGTGTGTGTGTGTGTGTGTGTGTGTGTGTGTGTGTGTGTGTTTGCGTGTGCGTGTGTAAATGAACATCGTTTGAACATCCTTTCGACTAATAAGAAGAAGCCTTACAGCAGCGCCAGCCGGGGTGGCCAAGCGGTTCTAGGCGCAACAGTCTGGATCCACGTGACTGCTAAGGTCGCAGGTTCGAATCCTGCCTCGAGCATGGATGTTTGTGTTGTCCTTAGGTTAGTTAGGTTTGAGTAGTTATAAGTTCTAGGGGACTGATGACCTCAGAAGTTAAGTCCCATAGTGCTCAGAGCCATTTGAACCTTGCAGCAGCATTTACGTGCAACGTTCAGGATTATTTATTCGATGTATTTCAGTGTTTTCCTTGTTCTAAATACAATATTTTCCCCTTAGTTCCTGGTGCATATAACTCACCAAGGACCTATGTGGGCTGCAGTTATTGTATGACAGTGGAACTTGATTGATACGCAATGCGTTCGTGCAGAACCGATTTACTCTAGAAAAAAATTAGTTCACGTGTTGGCTACCAGGTGCAAATTTAGCGCTGTGAATGCAATTAAGACGTATAGATATGTTTCCATATATATAATGGATAATGCACAGTACCTGGGCATGAAAGATGAAACAAGTGAGAAAAGCGTAAGTTAATTTTACTGTTAATTACCTTGCACGAAAACAGTAATTCCCATACAGCTGCGCAATTCCGAAGCAGAAACCATATGCTGAACGTTCGGACGTCATGGTACGCCTGAGAGCTCTTCAGACCAAGAATACAGGTGCTTGTGAATCACACCACCCAGTGACATGCGGCGAGTGAAATGGCTCATCGTGCACAACACGCTATTTACCCCAACCTCGGCACTTCTGTGTATTAACTCCGTCCTGTAGTGTAAAATGTGGCTCGTCACTCCATCAGTGCAAGAAACTAAAGAGCAAATTCAGAACACTGCTCCTGATCGTAAGGTTTCAGTTGCTGCACATTCTGGATTTTGTACGGGTACCAGTGTATTACATTCCGTACTGTTGATAAGGTGACACACAGTTTCCGTGACACTGCACGGACACTACCACTACCCGGGACACGTGTCAGTTCCAGCAACAACCACTTCGCCAGTAACTTCCGACGGGGCAGGAAGCCTTCCTCTTCCAGGAACAACACCAAACTCATCCGTGAATTTTATTATCATCTTCTTCTAACCATTAACGACACTGGCGCCTCTCCTGAGACCTTTCAGTCGGCGATACTCTCCCAGCGCAGAACTGTAACTGCTGCCGTTCACATGAAACAATTTCACTAAAAGTGCAAGGTCTCTCCTCTCGACATCCATTCTGTGCACTTAGCTTATAACTTGTCAAATGACAGTGTGGATGCCATACAGTCATGCAAACAGCGTACAGCACAAGATTTGATCTGGTGACCGAAATTGGAACCTTTTTTTTTTTTTTTTTTTTTCAGCGTTGATCTGTTCCATAACAACGCACTGGCGAATCTACCAAGTTTCGCTACCACACGACGTTTATAGTAGACAGTGGACCTCCGTGAGCCGGTGCACATTAATTATAACCACCTTGTACTATGGAAGTCATCAAAATGGAATGTTGTGTGGCCGGAGCCTCCCGTTGGGTAGACCGTTCGCCTGGTGCAAGTCTTTTGAGTTGACGCCACTTCGGCGTCATGCGTGTCGATGGGGATGAGATCACGATGATGAGGACAACACAACACCCAGTCCCTGAGTGAAGAAAATCTCCGACCAAGCCGGGTATCGAACCCAGGCCCCTTGGCATGACATTCCGACGTGCTGACCGCTCAGCTACAGGGGCGGGCATGGAAGTCATTGACTGATGCTTTAACACACATTAAGTCGTCCCTGCCATTCTCCTCGTCAGTGCTTTCCACATACTGCAATCCTGACCGATTCTGAGCAAAACCTCTTCGTGTTCACGTGATGTTCATAAACCATCTGTAGCAAAGTACCTGCAAACACGTCAGTTCTTTTCTTTTTAGTCTTTCCCACAAAGAACGCTTCACTTCCACGCACTTCTGTGTCCCAAACGCACGTTATCAGAAATTTGTTCCCCTTATTGTGGTCTGTGTTGTACTCTACTAACCATTTGTAGTGAGAAATGCTCTCTTTTCCTTTACTAATCCGCTTTTTATAAAACATTGTTTAGTTAGTCATGGGTTTATTTGGTTACCAAGTTAGCTGAATTTCTCCACTTGCGCTATTAAGTAGTCCCACCATATCAATGTCAATCACTTGTCTACCCGCCAGGGTTGCCGAGAGCGGTAACGCCCGGCTTGTTGGACTCGGGTAGCCGCGCCGGCCGCGGATCGAATCCGCCCGGCGGATTAAGCACGAGGGCCGATAAGCCGGCCAGCCTGGATGTGGTTTTCAGGCGGTTTTCCACAACCCGCTAGGTGAATACCGGGCCCGTCCCCATGTCCCGCCTCAGTTACACGACTCGCAGACATCTGAACACATTCGCACTATTCCATGGATTACACTCGA
The DNA here is from genome assembly GCF_023864345.2 of Schistocerca serialis cubense. NCBI lineage: Eukaryota > Metazoa > Arthropoda > Insecta > Orthoptera > Acrididae > Schistocerca > Schistocerca serialis. The sequence goes on along the minus strand of NC_064645.1, from coordinate 612,102,744 downwards.
TGCAGACAGCTGGGGATGGAGGCAGGAAGGGTATCCAGCCACTTCAGCCAAATCCAATTAACGATGGCTGACCCTGCGTAACTGCGGGACAAGGCTCCAGCGATAGAATAGAATAAAACAGAATTTATCACTTGTCTCTTCTCTAATACTGTTCTGTAATTTTCTTCGTTTTCGCTGACAAATGCAATTTCATTAGTGAAGTTTTGCGCTGATACCCTTTCACCCTGAATTTTAATCACAGTTCGCAGCTTCTCTCTTGCTCCTGTATTCTTATCGTTCCCTTGAGATTCCGTGACACAGCGAATACAAGGTGATTCAACTGCTCTAACCGAAGTCGTTTTATGCAACCTACAATGACATATCTGGCCTTCAAAAACCACCATAAGATTTTCCTATCCTTTCGCTCGCTACCCGCAGACTACTAGTACTACACCAAAAAATGAACAGAATCTTTCGTAGGAAATTTAAGTACACTCATGATCATAGCCGGCCGCGGTGGTCTAGCGGTTCTAGGCGTGCAGTCCGGAACCGCGCGACTGCTACGGTCGCAGGTTCGAATCCTGCCTCGGGCATGGATGTGTGTGATGTCCTTAGGTTAGTTAGGTTTAAGTAGTTCTAAGTTCTAGAGGACTGATGACCACAGTAGTTAAGTCTCATAGTGCTCAGAGCCATTTGAACCATGATCATAAATTAAGGATAATGCTGATACGTGGTGAAACAATGCTCTGGTGGGCGGTTTGCGGGTTTAAATCACCTCGAGGTATGACCATGCGGTGCATTTGACCTGTGGTCGCAGCTAATTTACTACGGACCGTGTCGACCGCGTTACGTGAGACACTGCACAGGCTGCGGATGAACCGTCTGCGCCTGCCTGGAGAGTTTCTTGCAGCGCAGACAACTGCTGCGAACTGGGAATCCAGACCTTTGCTCACAACTGAGGGAGAGGACGCGTCAGCTGGAAAGTTCCGCGTCCGCTGACGATGCCGAGAATCCCAGCGTTTCCGACGTGCTGACCACACGCGCGCAGCCGGCTGCAAAAAAGTCTCCGGTCGGATCGGAGGTGACAACCGGCGGTTCTGGAACGCTCCGAGGAGTAGAGCGTTGGCGCTGCCAAAAGCCGCTGAAAGGCTGCGTGTCTCTCCGGAATGTTCTCGAAAGTCATCGTATTGATCAGAAAGTCGCGAGGTGCTGCTCTGTAAAACTATTTGTACACTACTGGCCATTAAAATTGCTACTCCAAGAAGAAATGCAGATGATAAACGGATACTCTTTGGACAAATATATTATAGTAGAACTGACATGTGATTACATTTTCACGCGATTTGGGTGCATAGATCCTGAGAAATCAGTACCCAGAACAACCACCTCTGGCCGTAACAACCGCCTTGATACGCCTGGGCATTGAGTCAAACAGAGCTTGGATGGCGTGTACAGGTACAGCTGCCCATGCAGCTTCAACACGATACCACAGTTCATCAAGAGTAGTGACTGCCGTATTGTGACGAGCCAGTTCCTCGGCCACTATTGGCCAGACGTTTTCAGTTGGTGAGAGATCTGGAGAATGTGCTGGCCATAGCAGCAGTCGAACATTTTCTGTATTCAGAAAGGCCCGTACAGGACCTGCAACATGCGGTCGTGCATTATCCTGCTGAAATGTAAGGTTTCGCAGGGATCGAATGAAGGGTAAAGCCACGAGTCGTAACACATCTGAAATGTAACGTCCACTGTTCAAAGTGCCGTCAATGTGAACAAGAGGTGGCCGAGACGTGTAACCAATGGCACCCCACACCATCATGCCGGGTGATAAGCCAGTATGGCGATGACGAATACACGCTTCCAATGTGCGTTCACCGCGATGTCGCCAAACACGGATGCGACCATCATGATGCTGTAAACAGAATCTGGATTCATCCGAAAAAAATGACGTTTTGCCATTCGTGCACCCAGGTTCGTCGTTGAGTACACCATCGCAGGCGCTCCTGTCTGTGATGCAGCATCAAGGGTAACCGCAGTCATGGTCTCCGAGCTGATAGTCCATGCTGCTGCTAACGTCGTCGAACTGTTCGTGCAGATGGTTGTTGTCTTGCAAACGGCCCCATCTGTTGACGCAGGGATCGAAACGTGGCTGCACGATCCGTTACAGCCATGCGGATAAGATGCCTGTCATCTCGACTGCTAGTGATACGAGGCGGTTGGGATCCAGCACGGCGTTCCGTATTACCCTCCTGAACCCACCGATTCCATATTCTGCTAACAGTCATTGGATCTCGACCAACGCGAGCAGCAATGTCGCGATACAATAAACAGCAATCGCGATAGGCTACAATCCGACCTTTATCAAAGTCGGAAACATCATGGTATGCATTTCTCCTCCTTACACGAGGCATGACAACAACGTTTCGCCAGGCAACGTCGGTCAACTGCTGTTTGTGTGTGAGAAATCGGTAGGAAACGTTCCTCATGTGAGCACGTTGTAGGTGTCACCACCGGCGTCAACCTTGTGTGAATGCTCTGAAAAGCTAATCATTTGCATATCACAGCATCTTCTTCCTGTCAGTTAAATTTCGTGTCTGTAGCACGTCATCTCCGTGGTGTGGCGATTTTAATGGCCGGTAGTGTGTATAGGCTATTGGCTAGAGTATATTATTGCCCCGCCCCCCTCTCCCGACGCCTCGAAATCTCGGTTGTGCTGACAGACTGACGTGTAGTGTTAGTTCCGAAGGAAAAATGTCAACCTTCCTATTATGGAAACCACGATCAGCGGCTAGAAGAGGGGGCGCCATTGTGTGAGAGAAGAATTCGTTACAACTTACAACTTCTATACTTTTTCTACCTTTGTATGTTTCCTGTACTTTTGCTCTCCCCTCCTATGCAAGTATCACCTCTATTGCTATCCCCACAAAACCTCATCACATGTTACAAATCCTATTAACACTCTCCCCCCTCTTATTCCACATCTGACCACTGCCTGCAGGCAGGTTCCCTGGGAGCCTAGAGGAAGAGCGTCCACTGTCGACACTATTAAAAATCTGTTCAGTTTCTTTCGATTTCCCCGTTAGACCGCATTCTGACATCTTCCACTCGACAGTGGGAGCTCGGTGTAAGTTACTGCTGACCTGAAAAATGCTGTCCAAACTATTCGCCTTCAGCTGTCTACCATTTAGCGTGATTTGCTGAATGTTAAGTATGGCTGTATTTTAACGTAACTTGTCGTATTACAATCATACTGTTACTGGGTCGCATCTATCAAGCACATAATACCTTTGATGTTGAATATTATAAATTTTTAATAGGCTAGAAGTCAACATTCACCTAATTTTTGATAGGTATTAGAAAACTGATAGTGTCTTGAAAGGAGGATATAAGATGAACATCAACAAAAGCAAAACGAGGATAATGGAATGTAGTCGAATTAAGTCGGGTGATGCTGAGGGAATTAGATTAGGAGATGAGGCACTTAAAGTAGTAAAGGAGTCTTGCTATTTGGGGAGAAAAATAACTGATGATGGTCGAAGTAGAGAGGATATAAAATGTAGACTGGCAATGGCAAGGAAAGCGTTTCTGAAGAAGAGATTTAAGTGTCAGGAAGTCGTTTCTGAAAGTATTTGTATGGAGGTTGCCGTGTATGGAAGTGAAACATGGACAATAAATAGTTTGGACAAGAAGAGAATAGAAGCTTTCGAAATGTGGTGCTACAGAAGAATGTTGAAGATTAGGTGGGTAGATCACGTAACTAATGAGGAGGTATGGAATAGGATTGGGGAGAAGAGAAGTTTGTGGCACAACTGGACTAGAAGAAGGGACCGGTTGGTAGGACATGTTTTGAGGCATCAAGGGATCACAAATTTAGCATTGGAGGGCAGCGTGGAGGGTTAAAATCGTAGAGGGAGACCAAGAGATGAATACATTAAGCAGATTCAGAAGGATGTAGGATGCAGTAAGTACTGGGAGATGAAGAAGCTTGCACTGGATAGGGTAGCATGGAGAGCTGCATCAAACCAGTCTCATGACTGAAGACCACAACAACAACATTAGAAAACTACTCTGTTTTTGTCACAATGTCTTTCTACTTTTCCTTCAAATTTAGGTAGTTCTAAACAAATCTATACAGTTCGTGCGTTATCGGTGTATTAGCCAGCCTCAGAGTTCTGTTCAGCAACATACTAACCCCAGACAGTTCCATGCCGTCAGGGTGGAATTCGCACTCCTGCAACGCCTTCGTTCCTTTGAAATTTTCCATCGAAGCAATTCACTGCGGCAACACTGACTGTTTAATTCGCCTCGCCGCCCGCACAGGGCTTACCTCGCACGATACTTAAAACAAATTGTATAATGTGTTAATTCTTGTTTCAGTTCTTGTATCGCCGCTTATTCTATACTTAGCTCTAAAAAATATTTTAAAAAGTCACATACACCAACATACATACGGTACCTTGCAAAATACAGAATTTTACAGCATTTTATCGAGAACATTCACCACGAATTTTGATTTTCCCCTCATTAAATTCTACTTTTATCCTTAGTAGGTCCTTAAAGCAAAGACTGAATTTCGACTTTTTGCAAAGTGATGGGGCTCTGCAACTTAATATTTACAGCAGTAGTGGGGTAAGTGACTTGAAGTGCCTCTAATTTAAATCTCGTGTAAACCAACCGCTATTTGACAGGACGTCGTTTTTCTGTGACATGACGTCCAGTTTGAATGAACTTCTAGGTTCGTCTGAGTCTATATTTGCTCCTGGGCACGCCATACAATTCAGTATATGGTTTTGGAATCTCTGTGTGACCATGATGTAATCTAGCTGTAATCTTCCCGTATGCCCGGCCTTTTCCAAGTATACCTGCTCCTCTTGTGATTCTTGAACATATTATTACAGAAGTCAATTAGTCTTTCTCCTCTCTCATTTCCTGTCCGAAGCCCATATTCTCCTGTAACCTTTTCTTCTGCTCCTTCCCCTACAACTGCATTGCAGTCTCCCATGACTATTAGATTCTCATATCCCTTTACATACTGTATTACCCTTTCAATATCTTCATATACTTTCTTTATCTCTTCAGCTTGTGACGTCGGCATGTGTGCCTGAACTATCGTCGTCAGTGTTGGTCTGCTGTCGATTCTGATAAGAACAACCCGATCGCCGAACTGTTCACAGTAACCCATTCTCTGCCCTACCTTCCTATTCATAAAGAGTTCTACTCCCGTTCTACCATTTTCTGCTGCTGTCGATACTACACTATGCTCAGCTAACCAGAAATTCTTGTTTTCTTCCCATTTCACTTCCCTCACCCCTAATATATCTAGATTGAGCCTTTGATTTTCCCTATTAGGATTTTCTATCTTCCGTACCACGTTCAAACTTCTGACAAGCCACGCCCCGACTCGTAAACGTTTTCCTTTCGTTTGTTATTCAGTCTTTTTCTTATGGTCACGTCCCACTTGGCAATCCCCTCCCAGAGATCCGAATGGAGAGATACTTTTTCGATTTAGGCCACATGTCCCGTGGATATACGTTATGTGTCTTTAAGGTAGTGGTTCCTATTGCCTTCTACATCCTCATGCCGTTGATCAGTGCTGTTTCTTCCGCCTTTACTTCAAGGGAGTACCCTAAACCTCTGTCCGCCCCTCCGCCCTCGTTGACTAGGACGTTGGCAGAATGAGGCTGACTTCTTATACCGGAAGTCTTCAGCCGCCAATGCTGGTTATTAATCAAATTTTAAGCGGTGGCCTGTTTCGAACACGGGACCGAGGACGTTTTGATTACTAATCAAAGACGCTACCAGTCCTTGTAACGCTTGAAAATGGCCTAAGGCTGAAATCTAGACAGTGTAATAAAGCATATCATACAGTCAAATGGCGGCTATGTCTTTCCGTAAGTTTTATATGACTGTTGCTCCACATGAAAGAAAAAGCATCAGCTGTCGTTTGTATCTAGACGATTCTCATAATACCCGCAAAACGACTGAAAGGTTTCCTTTAACGATAGACAGTTGTGGGAATTCTACTGTGAGACCTTACATGGCCAGTGGTATTCCCCATCTGTCTTCCAGGTACTACGAAGGCCCTCCCTCCGTCTCGTACGTGCTTCCCAGTTGTAAAACCTGTACACCATCGGTGAAGACAAGGCCTCATAAAAAGTTGGAAAAGAACCTCTTAGAAATTTATGTGACGGGTTTAAATATTTGGCGCGCAGGCACTATTAGGGAGAGCAGTAAAGCTGGGAAGCGAAAGAAAAGCAACAGCCTTTCCGCCACAATGGAAAGGTGCAACGTCCGCGGACGGGATCTGCGCGTTCCTTGGTTCGCTGTGACTCGCGGCGGGGAATCCCTGGAACACAGGCAGCTTCAGGTTACCACGTAATGAGCGCCGGCATTCTTGCGGTCGGCTGCAGCCGCCGGACGTCGCCGACCGGGCCGCCAATCACAAAGAGAGTCTGACAGCTTCGTGAGTCTTTTGTCTGCGCGCTCGCTACAAACAGTACCGTACAAACCAGTTTGTTCCGTGTCCCGTAACGATGGTGTAAGAAAGGAGATGTCTGAATGGATACTTTAAAATACAGTGCATTAAAAAAAAATCATCCGATTTCGCGGGGCTATATCTTCTATATGTATACCACAAACACGTCACCCTTCATACGATTTCTTGTAATTAAATGTCAATTAATGACGCACTGACCGTAAAAGCCTTTAGGAGATCATAAGATGAACAATAATGTCGTTGAAAACGCGTTCTCCCCGTGGCTGCGTGATTAGAGACATCGATATACGAAAACGGAAGAACCTATGTTTGCTTTCTGCTCTATGCTAATATTTCTCGCCTTTTTATTCTTCACCTTTTGTAACAGATTCTAAGATTAACAATCACATTTGTATTTGTTCGTGTGCGAAGTTAACATGTCATATTTGGCGGTTTCCGTATTTACACTTGCGTATTACGAAAACGCAGTTTCGGCGGACACTGAATTAAAGAACTCTCCAATATTCGTCATATTTAGTACGGTTTATTCTGCTAAAGTGTCGCGAAACGTACGTAAACGTGGAATGTAAGGACGTAGTGCACTTAGCACTGAATTGCAGTTCCAGTTGCTGTTGAACATACGTGGGTTCACACTTTTTGCTAGTTTCTCGTTATAACTGAGGAGCAAATTTTAAAAGCAGAAGACGGATTTCTGACGACCAACGTAAGCTAAACTTCTTAACACACTGGTTATTAGTAACCTGCGAAACAGGACTTACTATTTTATGTTTTGCCAACAACGCGTTTCGCCTTGTTTAAGGCATCTTCAGATTGGCTGACGTAACAGGTTTTAAACACTTACGCCGCTGTCTATGCAAATGTCTTACCAGGCAGACACTGTTGTCTATATATGAAGAACTTTGTATGGTATCCTGATACAAAATAGTGTTGAGTACACGGGAAGTCACGTTTAAAATCCACAAAAACCTCAGTATTTTAAACATGACCTCCCATGCAATCAAACTTTTTTATATCAGAGGACCACGCAACGTTCTTAAAATACTGACAGCGGTTTCTGCTTACTAAGACATCTGCGTAGAAGGCAGCATATGTGTTATGCCACCCAATCTGAACATGCCTTCAACAAGGCGAAATGCGTTATTGGCAAAATATAAAATAATAAAGTCTGTTTTGCAGCCAAAAATACTTACCTCTTCAAAACATTTATCACTGGTTGTTGTACCATACTGTCATTAATTGAAAAAAAATTATGTTAGTGATTGTTTTGCATTTCCGTAGTTGCTGTATCAAGATACTTTCCGATATCTGCAGTGACATATCCGAAGCACCTCAAAGATATTACTACAGTTCATATAAAAAGCTAATGTCAACAAAACATGATTAATGAGATGTAAAATGTACGTACTATCTGTCACATAGATTGCTTAACAAAATCTACTACATAGGTTGTTAGAAGGCAGATAGCGTCATCCTGGAAAAACCACTTTTAACTATGATCATAAGCCTTGAACATAACAGTGATACATCAACCATGTAATTACTTATAGCATGGACGTACACAGCGAAAATTACCAAGTCTTCCGTATATTTTTAATTTTAATCGGCGTAATAGACATACATTGAAGTGCCAAAGAAACTGCTACACCTACCTAATATCGTGTAGGGCCCCCGCGAGCACGAACAAGTCCCGCAACACGACGTGGCATGGACTCGACTAATTTCTGAAGTAGTGCTGGAGGGAACTGACACGATGAATCCTGCAGGGCTGTCCATAAAGATCTCTTCTGAACAGCACGTTACAAGGCATCCCAGATATGCTCAATAATGTTAATTTCTGGGGAGTTTGGTGGCCAGCGGTAGTGTTTAAAATCAGAAGAATGTTCTTGGTGCCACTCTGTAGCAGTTCTGGACATGTGGGGTGTCGCATTGTCCTGTTGGAATTGCCCAAGACCGTCGGAATGCGCAGAGGACGCCGGCCGGAGTGGCCGTGCGGTTCTAGGCGCTACAGTCCGGAGCCGAGCGACCGCTGCGGTCGCAGGTTCGAATCCTGCCTCGGGCATGGATGTGTGTGATGTCCTTAGGTTAGTTAGGTTTAATTAGTTCTAGGTGACTGATGACCTCAGAAGTTAAGTCGCATAGTGCTCAGAGCCATTTTTTTTTTTTTTTTTTTTTTTTTTTTTTTTTTTTTTTTTTTTTTTTTTGCACAGCGGACATGAATGGATGCAGGTGATCAATCAGGATGCTTACATACATGTCACCTGTCAGTGTCATATCTAGACATATCAGGGGTCCCACATCACTCCAACTGCACACGCGCCATACCATTACAGAGTCTCCACCAGCTTGAACAGCCCCTGCTGGCATGCAGGACCATGGATTCATGAGCTTGTCTCCATACCCGCACACGTCTATCCGCTCGATTAAAAATTTGAAACGAGCAGGCAACATGTTTTCGGTCACCAGCAGTCCAGTGTCGGGGCTGACGGGCCCAGGCGAGGCGTAAAGCTTTGTGTCTTGCAGTCATCAACGTTACACAAGTGGGCTTTCGGTTCCGAAAGCCCATATCGATTATGTTTCATTGAATGGTTCTCGCTATAGTCTGAAAGAATATTCCGTGACGTGGTAACAGCCTGGTCCCTACCTATCAAAGACCTAAAGTCCATACGTCTGAAACGAAAACGATGGCTACAACATTTCTTTGTCAAGGCCTCTTACTGTGACAGTTTTTCTCGTGGAAGTCTTTCTTTAGCAGCGACATGAATTGTAAGGCGCGCGAACTGCGTTAGAGGAAAGACGATGATGTGAGAAGAAACAAAATTCTTTTTCGGAAATAGTTAGTACTGTATTGTTGGAGCATGTGCCTCATGGTACATTATCGATTTCAAGCAAACTTTGCTCACGTATCACTTACTGTCTGGAAAGAACCACTATGAAGTTAAGAACCACCTACCTCTCAAAGGGTGGGGTTAGGAATGAAAAAGAGGTCTAGCTCGCGACAAGCAAACAGCCAAATCATGTTCATCCAGTATTTGAGAATGAGACGTTTAGTGACTTGCAACAGACTTTACACGTAATTTCAAATCCTTATGAGACTTTTTCTCGCTCAAACACACTGCAAAATTACAAAAGGAAAAAAGTTTATCCGCTACTACATTTGCGCTGTGCACACAGTAAAGCTGCCGTATCACGCATGACCTTGCTTCATTACTAACAACTCTATTCACAACGCATTCCGCAGACAATGTCCACATATATACCACTGGATGTACCTGCAAGATTATATCGTTGTACGACAAATAATTCAGGAGACGTGACGTCATAAACAATGAGCTGGGTAAACACATAAATGCGTGCAAAATTCACTAGAGGTTGTAACACTCCGGTTTGATCTTACTTACTTATCCCGCTCGATCGGGATCTGATAGCAGCCCAAATAGATAATAACTAATGTGACCGTGTACCTAATGGGGCTGGCAATCGGATTGGACTGCTACGGAGTTGTTACATTCCATTTTGTCCTTCTCGAATGCTGTAATAATAAAATGTCTGGTGGCAAGAAGAACAACAACACAGCTTCATTAATCAACGACCTATATTCATCACCAAAACACAAAGGTAAGGAGACAGCCACTGCCTTCGTCGTACAGAATTAATAACGGCTAATCTCAGCACAGGCCCTTTCGTTATTTGTTATCGTCACACGCAATTTCAATCATTGTAATTCACCACTACAATCCAACACTGCAATCAAAATGATTCCGGCGCGGTAGACGCGTAATTACAATATCGGCACAAAAATGTCACTGGATCACACTAGTAATTATACTTTTCACTTTCCCGTATATTTCTAACACAAAGGGGTTAAACCACGGCGATGGCCACTCCCTTTGTCGGTACGGTCTTGCATTCCAGCAACAGACCTCCACCCGGCTCGGCCCGCAGCGCGTACCACACTCCTATCTCAACACTCGCTCTCGCTCTCGCAACCCGACACACACTATCGATTGTTTGTCCTGTCGACCTGTGCTGTCGCAAACTTATAGTAAGGGCCTACGGACCCCTTACATCCCCGCCCTCGAAAACTTCTTTGAAGCCACAGGCGTAAAAGAATTGGCTAGGGAATTAGACATCACTACATATGAACAAAACACACAGTGCAAATAAGTAATGAAATTACAATCACCAAGAAAATCCTTGACTCCGGTAGTGGGCTGCCTCTACAATAATTTTCTACAAAAAGTTATTACATCTCAGAAATATGGCATTGTCCAAATAACACACAACATCAATCCTACTTACTTAACATAGCATGGTAAATATTTTTTATAACTTATCTTACCAAAAATTTCCAAAAACTTTTCACTTTCAAAGGTTTGTACGAGTCATTAACTACATATCTGTTATAACTTGCTATAGCAAAGACAAGAAAAGAAACTAGTTGAATGCCAGCTACCCCTTTGGTATGCCGTCCTTTCAGCGGGGTTCGTGCCGTCCATACTACTACCACACTAACTTATAACTCCCTTCCCAACGCATATAAAAGTTAAGGAAGAAAAAATCACAACTTATTTAAATCTTTAACACAAGCAAATTGAAATTGAGACAAAATATGACATTTATACATTGAATGCCAGCTACCCCGTTGGTATGCCGTCCTTTCAGTGGGGTTTGTGCCGTCCATACTACTACCACACTAACTTATAACTCACTTGGCCAATACACATAAAAGTTAAGGAAGAAATTCACAACTTATTCATTACAGATTCCATAAATTTAAATGCTACATTGTACTGCTAAGCATGTCTTACATAATTATTTGCAATACTACAACTAATGTGGTCACCCAATGAAAAATTTTAAACTACTGATCATTTCATTTTGCCAAGCACTACTGCCATATGTGAATTGTTATCAAGAAAGCTTAGATGAGAGGTACAATATTTCCTGTTATATTCACATTAATTCAAATCCACTATATGGATATTTGTCATTCATTACTCAGTGCCAGAATTCTGCTTCTAAAGCTTGACCTATGTATAACCATAATTGACTCTGGTAGCTAATTGGATACATGAATTACTAATTATTCATTAGTTACACTTTGTTTTATCAGCATGCTTCAGATAAACATGTATACCTACAAATAACTTGCAAACAGATGTTGCTCATGTGCTAAATGACATACTTCAATATTTCAAACATCTCATACTCCATACTCTTCATTACACATAACTTAACACCAACTTCAACTGCAAATAAATATATATCTTCAACCTACATCAATCCTCCATATACTTCAATACTTCAAACATCTCATACTCAATATACATCATTACACATAACTCCCTCAACTTAATAGCAACTTCTACTGATATATATCTTTTCAACCTACATCAACCCTCCATATTTGCTGCAATAACCACATAAAAATACTACTTCAGGCTCCTTAGCCTCTCTGTTCATCATTATTTCACATCATTTATTCGAACAACTATCTCCTCATGTATTTGTTTCTTTATATGTTCATCTACTTACAAGCTGATACACTACTTCAATTTTCTTACCACAGTTGACCTTTTCATGTCTCATAAAACAACTCTATAAGATTACACAAAATCTTGTTTGACCAATTAGCTTCCCACGACATTTTGTATACATTAGCTTTTTTATCTGGTTCTCATTTTATTACTTCTGGCACTATTCACTTTGTAATGTACTCACACTAAACTGAGCTTTCAACTTATTGATTCTTTGACACCTCACACACTACATCAACAGTAACTACTTATCCTTATTTTAAGTCAACTATAAATTTACTACATGGTTCCTGACTGAATTACTTGGATGACCACTACCAATCCTAACTACTACTCACTAACTTTCTTAACCTAAGGATAGAGAAAGATGGTAGAGGAGTGACATTTGAAATTAGAAATAAAGTCTCACCCAGCTGGGAGTGTACCAGTCGCCACTTGGTATACCAGCAAAAGAATTGCTAGCTCCCTACACCTAACTTTCTTCAATTCGTACCTCTTGATCCCTTTGTCTATCACCTCTTCTCTCATAATTCCTGTCATTATCATCATCATCATCTCTCCCATGATTGTGGTGAAACTGTTGACCATTGCCATGGTTCCTACGTCCATTACCCCCACCTCTACCTCTGTAATTTGATGAATTACCAAAATGATTCCTTGGGTCATTACTTCCCCCTCGGTTTTGTTCATTAGCCTGATTGTGTTCCTGTGATCGAACAGATTCCAACTGTTCCAGTATTTCCATCAAGGCCTCCCTATCTTTAATTAGGCTCCCGGATACAGTTTCCTGCATTCTCCGGCTCATTCTTCTTTTTATTGCTGATATCATTACGTCATCACTCAGAGGTTGTTCCAAGGTCTCGTTCAATTCCCACAAATGTTCGGCAAACTCTCTCAAAGTTCCTCTCCATGTATTAAGTGACTTGCGGTGGAGTAGGTCCTCAATTGCTGCACACTGATGACTTTTGGACCAGTATTTCTTCAAGAATTCCTCTTCAAACTGATCATAACTAGTAGTCCCTTCCTTCTTCCTGACTCCCCAAGTGAAGGCCTTACCTTCCATTCTATCTATTGCAAATTGAATCTTGTCTGAGTCTTTAAGATGTGCTGGGAAAACTCCTTTTAACCATTTCATTAATATCATTGGGTGCAACCCTCCTTTCGGTCTAAATTTCTGCCCTGTATTATTCTGGACGTACTGATTATCACTGCTCATCAAGGTAACTACTCTACCTTCCCCAACGGTTAAAGTGGCGTTGCTAATTCGTTTATCAATTTCTTCTATCTTGCTCTCCAATTGCTGCACTCCCTGTTGTAATTGCCTGACCTCCATTGCAACCCTCTTGTTATCCTCTTCTCGTTGCACAGCTATAGCATTTCTCAGATTGACAGCCAGTTGGTTTTGCCTATCTCCTATCCCCTTAACCGCATCATTACATTGTTTCTGCATTTGCGTCACCTCGGTGATTCGATGATTGCAATTTGTTTCCACTTCGTTGATTCTTTCTCCCAATTTGGCTTTCGTTTCTTCAATATCGTCTTCCATCTTTTTTGTTAACTTTCCTTCCATCTTCTCCACGTCTCCCTGGACTTGGTCTATGCTCTTCTGTAGCTTCCTCTCTCTCTTGTCGACGTCCATCTTCAGTCGTTCTTGTAACGCCTGCATTTCCTTCTTCAGACTACATTCCATCTTCATCTGCGATGTTTTGATCTCTTGTGCTATAGTTTCTTGTAAATCTTCCCTTAATGATTTTCGTAAATCTTCCTTTAGTGATGCGTTGTTTTCTTGTAAACTTTTCTCTACTGATTTGTGGAACTTTTCTTCCCTCTCTCTAGTTTCTTTTAAACCCTTCTCTAATGATGCATTATTTTCTTTTATCAAGTTTACCAACATTGACCACTTATCTGCATCTTCTGAAACTGACTTATTCCTCGTCGTTTGTCCCGGTGTCTTGGGATAACTAGTTGAATGTGCGAATGGGCTATCTAATGACAATCCATAATCACTGATTCCCGAATCATCTCTGTCTTCCTGTCCTATCCCTTTCCTTTCAACTACTGCCTCACAAACCTGCTTATCTTCAGTAGACATGTTTGTTTATTTTTAATGCACAGGTAAGTAATATAAAATAACTTCTAGCAACCAAAAACACTCCTAATTATCATGAAACTAAACAAACAGTACCTGCAGTATTTTCAGTTAATCCTAAATTGATACACTATGTATGAATACTGACATAACAACTCTCAAAACCTAATCACTTCAAATATCAATTTTCACATACACAGTTTATGTAAAATGTTTTAAATAACATAAATCACACCACTCATAAAATCTATAAATGTAAAATCCCCCCCAAAAAATAAGCATATCTGTATAATTATCATTTAGACAGCGCAGTATGCATAAATAAGTATGCTCAATTTCAGAGTATTTTTCGCAAACTTTTCGGAAATTACTGCAATTGGGCACTTTTCCTAACATGCAATTCAGTTTACAAACGTTTATTTACCGCAAAAACTGCACATTGCAATTTAATGTTATGTCAACCAGTCGTCTCCACTCACCAACCGACGTTACCATGAGTCGCGATGGTTTGACTTTTGAAATGGGCGTGGGGCTGTACTGCCGCCGGAACCGCGTGAAGTCGTGCTGTGGTGGGACGTCGTAGTTCTCAGCCGGCCGCTCTGTGGCGCTGCAGGCGGGCGTAGTTTGTAGTTCGGCTGCTAGATGTCGGGACGGCGCTCGGTGTAGTGCGCCTGTGCTTGAACTACTCTTTGCACAGGTAGTTGGGATGACGTGTGAAATCACCTCGCAGATTGAAGCTCTTTGTCGCAACTGCTACTCGTGTCTGCGTGACGTCACTCAACAATTGCGTTGCCACATAAATTGTCGCCTGCATAACAGTTTATGGGTCCACATGAAGCTGCCCGATTTTCACTATTCAAAAGGCAATTTCAGTCAAAATATTACCACTAAACACTTCTTTAAAGGCTTTCGTGATGAATTCTTAGTTCGTTTTGCTATAGTAATGTTCACACGTGTCTTTCTTTAGTGTTCACTTTTCACAGTTTTTCGTGCGGATTTACGCGTTTGCACATTACAACACAGTTTATCGACATTGTTACCCTCATCTAATATGGCAAGAAAAAACAGTTTATTCACAATCGTAAGGTTCTATTACTTCGTATTGTTCAAAATGCACTGTTTCTTGTCGCGATTATAAAGTTTATGCTCTGTCCCGATTCAACATTGGAAAATATTTTCTTCGCATCAAATAAGATAAAATTACCTATTGTTCTTTGCGATTCGTCCGAAAATTGCACTTGTCCTTTCACGGTAAGCCAAGGGTGTAACACTCCGGTTTGATCTTACTTACTTATCCCGCTCGATCGGGATCTGATAGCAGCCCAAATAGATAATAACTAATGTGACCGTGTACCTAATGGGGCTGGCAATCGGATTGGACTGCTATGGAGTTGTTACATTCCATTTTGTCCTTCTCGAATGCTGTAATAATAAAATGTCTGGTGGCAAGAAGAACAACAACACAGCTTCATTAATCAACGACCTATATTCATCACCAAAACACAAAGGTAAGGAGACAGCCACTGCCCTCGTCGTACAGAATTAGTAACGGCTAATCTCAGCACAGGCCCTTTCGTTATTCATTATCGTCACATGCAATTTCAATCATTGTAATTCACCACTACAATCCAACACTGCAATCCAAATGATTCCGGCGCGGTAGACGCCTAATTACAATATCGGCACAAAAATGTCACTGGATCACACTAGTAATTATACTTTTCACTTACTATACTTACTATACTTTTCACTATATTTCTAACACAAAGGGGTTAAACCACAGCGATGGCCACTCCCTTTGTCGGTACGGTCTTGCATTCCAGCAACAGACCTCCACCCGGCTCGGCCCGCAGCGCGTACCACACTACTGTCTCAACACTCGCTCTCGCTCTCGCAACCCGACACACACTATCGATTGTTTGTCCTGTCGACCTGTGCTGTCGCAAACTTATAGTAAGGGCCTACGGACCCCTTACAAGGTACAGAAATATGTAAAATGTGTCATATGTGGCATGCGTAGATGCCTCAAAGCTGCGGGTAAAAAGCTCTTCCTAAACACCTGGACCGATCTCAACCAAGCTTGGTACACATACCACTTACCATCTGGGAAGACAGACATACTGTGTAGTTAAGAACGAACAACTTCCTATTGGGATCGGAGTGATGATGTGAAGAGAGAAAGGGGATGGTCCGACAGAGAGGGGGGAGGAGAACACTAATACGGGGGAGGAAAAAGACAAGCTTTCGCTCGTCCCGCTCTCTAGTGACATCTGACGGTACTATCTGTAAGTTCGGTATTGCCGCTGCAATTTATTCTCGCAATAGGAATTACAGTCAGTTTACCACGATGTATTTCGTTTGCTAAGCTTTTAATTTTTCATTAATTTTCTTCCTTATTTCATCTGAATGTCGAAATTTGAAGAAAATCGGCCAAAAACTTTAAAGAAAATCGGTCACATATTTTGCGAGTTGTTTGGTAACTACGTTTCTCATATATTGTGTATATTAAAAATATATACATAGCCTCTGTCCGCTCAAATTTCCGTTAGTGGATCGTGCAAAAATTTGAAGTAAATCGGTAAAGAATGTTTCGATATTTTTGGTAACACCCATTCTCATTATGTATTACATTTCACTATGAAGGGAGAGTCACTAACTATTGTCACCTAGAATAACTCCGAAAATATGATAGTAGCTGAACAGTTTGTGGGACAAATGTTGCATGGAACATCGAGAGCCATAATATGACGTTAATCTTTTTGTTGCTACATGGGGTCGCGTCAGAGATATGAAGGTCAACTTTTTTTTAATGGGATGATATAGTTTGGTACTTATTTTCTGATAGCGGCTATCGAGACGAATCCAATGATGTGTAATAGTAACGTCTTTGAAGGTCAACGAAAGTCAAAAAGGTGGCATGAACGGTGTTTCTCGACTTGATAGACCACAAGTGTCCCGTATCGAACTACTCGTCTCAACTTGCTCTACGCTACTGTGGTACATTTGTAAGTAGGCTGTTTATGTTTTCTCTATGTAAGTAGGCTGTTTATGTTTTCCCTATGTAAGTAGGCTGTTTAGGTTTTTTCATTGGTAACGCCACCTCTGTATGAAAATCACTGGCTGTGCTGTGTGCAGTCTGTGGCTGCTTTGCATTGTTGTAATACTGCCATTGTAGTGTTGGGCAGCGGCAGCTGGATGTGAACAGCGCGTAGCGTTGCGCAGTTGGAGGTGAGCCGCCAGCAGTGGTGGATGTGGGGAGAGAGATGGCGGAGGTTTGCAATTTGTCATGAACTGATATATATATTATGACTTGTGATGATATTAAGGTAAATACATTGATTGTTCTCTATTAATATCTTTCATTTGCTAACTATCCCTATCAGTAGTTAGTGCCTTCCATAGTTTGAATCTTTTATTTAGCTGGCAGTAGTGGCGCTCGCTGTATTGCAGTAGCTTGAGCAGCGAAGATCTTTTGTGAGGTAAGTGATTTGTGAAAGGTATAGTTTAATGTTAGTCAGGGCCATTCTTTTGTAGAGAATTCTGAAAGTCAGATTGCGTTGCGCTAAAAATATTGTGTGTCAGGTTAAGCACAGTCTCGTGTAGAATTGTTCAAAAGGGGACGTTTCATATGTCGACCCTTAGCCTAGGATACCTCACTGGAATCTTCTGATTTTTCTTGTAGTTTGTGTATTTAGTGTAGCTTTTGTTTATTGCTAGCGCGTAATTGTAGAGAGAATTTCCTTTGTAGTTGTAGTTTTTCATTGTTGTACAGTAAAACAGTTGTGGCATGCATGTAGATTTGCACCAAGTATTTCGCAGCTGCAATTAACTAGATATTATTTTCAGTGCTATGTTAATGTGTTCTCTTATTTTTGATCTTCAAATTGTGCTTTTCTGCGTTGTCGTGTGAAATATTGTGACAATTATGGCGTGTGAAAAACGTAATACTAGGCTCCAAAGTAAACTGAGAAATGACAGTGAAAATGAAAGCAGTGTGTTAGCGCCACCGAGTAATGAATTAACTGATGTTCAAAGTAGTAATTTGGTAATTGTGAATAGGGAAATGGAGCGGGCTGCAAACAATGGCGTGGACAGTGAAACAATTAGTGAAGAGGGACGCATTATCGATCGATCGGTCGGCAACAGCTCGCCTCAGGAATCCGAAATGACAGGACACAATTTCGCAAATACTGTAGATTCAGGTTTTGGGTCATCACCGTTTTCTCAAATAAGTCAAGACACATTTTCTGCTTGTCAAAATGTGAATGTTGTCGGTGCAAATGCACTGCCGAAAAGCGTAGAGAAACAGATTCCAGACACTAATACATTATTGTTGCAATTAATGCAACAAATGGAACAAAATCAGAGACAAACACAGCAAAAGCTTGAAAAGTTAGACACAATGGAACAACACCAGAGACAAACACAGCAACAGTTAGACACAGTGGAACAAAATCTCAAAAAGTTAGACACAGTGGAACAAAATCTCAAAAAGTTAGACACAGTGGAACAAAATCTTAAAAAGTTAGACTCATTGGAACAAACACTTGAACAAACACGTGAAGATTTAACTACTGAGTTACATAAAATCGAATCGAAATGTCAAAAAGTCTGTAACGACGTAAAAACACAAATTTGTGAGCATTTTCAACCTATTTTTTCGCGGCATGAAAATGCATTACAGAATCACGAAGCAGCCATAAAAGAACTGCAAATTATTGTTCATGAAAATCATGAGACCTTGCAAGCTAAATTTGACTCAGTTGCATCTACCGATTCGGTTACGCAACTTGCAAAAACTCAGGAAAACTTTAAGGACACAGTAGATACTCTGAAACTTGGTTCAGAAAAACACACTGAAGAAATAAGTACACTATCGGAGAAAGTAGCCGAACTTTCGGATCAGGTCACTAACTTATCTACAAAGGTAGATGATGATCTGAATGACACAAGACCCGTAGCCTTCACTGACACAGAAGAGTATGAACAAATAAGAAAATTCAAACAAAATCAGAACCAAATTAATACACAACACCAAAGAGAAATCCGGGAAGTACAAGATCAGCTGACACAGGTAATACAAGAATTACGTATTTCAGAGGACACTCGCGCTCCAACACGGGGAGAGGGACTTAGAAATACGGAAAAGACGCAAAATAATAACACAGGGCATTTCGGAAGTTATGAAAGAAACTGGCAATGTGCACCGAATTTCGATATGGAACCGCCGACACGACGTAACAATGACCGACATGCGACTCGCCGACATGACGATTTTGACTATAAGCTGTTCATTACTACACGTAAATTCAAAACGTTTAAGAATTCTGCCAACGACATTCATCCACAAGCATGGCTCCATCAATTCTCTCATTGTTTTCCTCCCAACTGGTCGTTGGAACACAGATTAGAATTTATGTGTGGCTACTTGGAGAATGAACCAGCTGTAAGAATGCGATCGGTAATTCACGATTGCCACAGTGAAGGAGAGTTTTACCATGCCTTCCTCTCAGCATATTGGTCTCAAGCCACACAAGACCGTGTAAAACATAGCATCATAATGATGAAACGTTTCGAACAATCTGAATTTTCCAGTCTTATGAAATATTTTGAAGACATGTTGCATGAGAATCAGTATCTTTCAAACCCATACAGCCCCTCAGAACTCATCCGCATTTGCTTAATCAAACTGCCTGAACATTTACGACATATTATTTTGGCAGGACGTTGCAAAGACGACATTGAAGCATTTCAGGGACTGTTACAAGAATTAGAAATTGACACTGACAATCGCGGAACGCGAAACCAGGAACACAACAATTACAGGTCACATCCGTCGCAATTCCGCGATGAAAGAAGTAATAACTTGACACGACAAGGCTATTCTCACAACACAAATCGTGACCAAAACAGACACCACCCGTATGACAACCGTTGGCAGAGTAGTAATAACTACAGGGAAAGATCACCTCTCCGTGGTAATGACTATCACAGAGACAATAAGAGAAACAGACAATATGGGAACCAAAATAAATACTATCAAGGGAGACAGAATAACTTTAGACGCAACGGACCAGCGCGCAGTTACGATTCAGGGAGAAATTCTCCACCATGTGACCGACAAGAAAGAAACTATGGAATCTACCGACATGACGACAGACGATATGATCGTAACGACAGACCTGAATTGCATCAGAACTGGCGGGATTCAAACAGAGCAGGGCCCTCTCGTCACGGTGAATTTGTAGAAGTTAGGTCTCCAAACCCCAATAACGACGCGCGCCAACAAAGAGACAATAGGCAATGACTCACACCGTTGGCAGCCACAAAACGTTCTTATGACACTAACGACGCAGCTGCCGTAGCTAGTAATTACGTAAAAATGGAAGATATTAGGGACATCTTACTCCAAGAACACAACGTAAAACATAACAACGTTGCATATCCTGTGATTTGCATTACAGTAAATGACGTAAAATTTACGGCAGTACTTGACTCTGGCAGTCCCATTTCAGTAATCAGTGAAACAGCCTTTAGCAAATGCAACAAATCGAACGATTGCCCCACACTTCCGTTACGTAAGATTAAATTACAAGGTGCAATCTTTGGAAAAAGTGTAGATGTACGCCAACAAACCAACCTAGAATTCTTTTGTCAAAGCCACAGCTTCTCTACGAACTTCCTTATTGTTCCATTATTGTCGACGGAAATTATACTGGGAGTAGACTTTTTGAATGAATACAAAGCAATCTTAAACTTTCACGATGCTGAAATAACTTTAGAAAAAGAAGGTAAGTCAATAGCTTTGAAATTTGAAGATTGGCTCTCAAACCATGATGAGGAAATTAATCGGCTTTACGTTCTGTTAGACAACAGTTCGGAATTTTCTACGAAACTAGACACTAACAATCACTCTGCAAGTACTGACAGGGATGATATCGACGGCGCATTTGACACTAATAAGTTAATTCAGAATAAAATTCAAACAATTGAGAATTGTAATGACACTGATAGGCAGGACCTTTTTGAGATTTTACAAGCACATTCCACAGTTTTTACTCATAAAACAGGAACAATCAAGGGATTTCAATACCAATTTCGTGTTCGTGAGCATACTAAATTTTGTGTTAGACCATATGTAATTCCAGCACATTATAGGGACCGTGTTAGAACAGAAATACAATCTATGCTCGATGAGGGCATTATTGAGCCTGCAGTAAGCTCATACAACAATCCATTACATGTTGTTGAGAAGAAAAATGGATCGATCAGGCTTGTCTTAGATTCGAGACAAATCAATACGATCATTATTCCTGAAACAGACAGGCCGCAAACGTTAGAAGAACTTCTTCAAAATTTTAATGGTGTAAAAGTGTTGTCTTCCATTGATCTCAGATCCAGCTTTTATCAGATCGAACTTCATCCAGAATGTAGAAAATACACAGCTTTCCTTTGTTTCGGCGTTTGTTATCAGTTTCGGAAACTTCCTTTTGGTTTGAACATTTCTTCGGCAGCATTCATTCGTGGGTTAAATTCCATATTACCTGAGTTCTTAAAACGTCACATCACCTTGTATGTGGACGATATTCTGATAGCAGAAGCTTCATGGGAACAACATAATCGCATCCTCAACAGTTTGTTACGTATTTTTGCAGAATCTGGAATTACAGTTAACTTGGAAAAGTCTGAATTCGGTAGGACAAAGGTGAAGTTTTTGGGACATATTATTTCTTCTGAAGGGATTCAGCCGGATCCTGAAAAGTTTGAAGCAATCAGAGCCATTCCAGTTCCATCCACAAAAAGACAAGTCCGCAGTTTTCTAGGTCTCGTAAATTTTTACCGTCGTTTTCTGAATATGCAAATTCTTGTTACACCAAAACTTTGTTCTCTCACTGGAAAAAATACTATTTGGAACTGGGACGAACAAGCACAATTGGAATTCAATTCTTTGAAAGAAGCGTTACTTCACGCGCCAATCTTAGCTCATCCAGATCTGTCACAAGATTTCTGTCTTAGCACGGATTCTTCTAAAGTCGGTCTTGGTGCCCATTTATTTCAAGAAGCCATAGAAAATGACACTACCATTCAGAAAACCATTGCTTTTGCTAGCCGAGTGCTAACCAAATCTGAAAAAAATTATTCCGTTACTGAATTAGAAGCTTTAGCTATCGTTTGGGCATTTAACAAATTCCGTTTCTTTCTTTCTGGTAAGCACGTAAAAGTATACAGTGATCATCGTGCATTACAATTTCTTATGTCTTCAAAATTAAATCATGACAGGTTAAAACGTTGGGCATTGTTTCTGCAAGAATTCCGCTTCACAATAGTCTACATTCCCGGCAAGGAGAACATTGTTGCGGACGCACTGTCACGCGCACCGGCTGGGCTTGAGAAAAGTACCACAGAAGGCAACCTCGAGAAAAATTTCAGTATTCTTTACATTCAGAAAGTCGCCTTTGAAAACTTCATCACCACATCTTTAAAGGACATTGCTCATGAACAAGATAAAGATCCGATTTGGAAAGACATCAAGAGCAAATGGCATGAAAGGACACACACACAGATTCGGCATTATTATCTGGTTAGAAACCACATACTGTTCAAACGCTGCACTGTTGATGACAAGCTATGGGTACTTTGCATTCCTGACGATTTTGTTAATAAGCTCATTTGGTACATTCATTTCAGCTACGCACATTTTGGTCCACGAAAATGTTATCATATTCTTCGAACGACTTGTTATTTTAACAATATGGAAAAGCGAATTCGAAGAGTCTTGTCTATTTGTAAACTTTGTCAAAAGGCGAAACCATCTACTGTCTCACATCGTGCTCCGTTGTTTCCTATCATTCCTTCTAAATTAAAAGAATTTGCTGCTGTTGATCTCTTGGGACCGCTTGTCAGAACATCTAATGGATTTTCGTACGTTCTAGTCGCTGTTGAACTTACTTCAAAATTTGTTTCTTTCACACCGTTACGTAAAGCCACTGGACGGTCTGTATCCAACGCCTTTGTTAAAAATTTCTTACGTGAAGTTGGACACGTTAGTAAAGTCATTTCAGATAACGGACCGCAATTCAGATCTGCTGTTTGGTCACGCATGCTTCGCAACCATAAAATCAAACCTGTTTTTATTTCATTGTACTCACCACATTGTAACCCGTCTGAACGGATTATGAAAGAAATCAATAAGCTTTGCAGACTTTATTGTCACAGAAAGCATCAGCATTGGGACAGATATTTACACTTATTTCAAAATGTGCTGAATGAAATGCCTCATGATTCCACTGCTTTACCACCTACTCTTGTACTAAAGAATGAAGAACCACCGAACAGAATCAGAGAGCTTGTACCTTTCCCAAATACACGTAAACTTCGACACAAAGACATAATTGATTTGGCTCTTAAAAATATAAAATCTGCAGCAGACAAAAGGAGAAAACTACACGGTAAAGCAAATACAAAGAAATTATATATTGGTCAGAAAGTTCTCATTAAAGCTCATTCATTGTCACATAAGAAGAAACACTTGAGTCACAAATTCTTTCTAGTTTACAATGGACCTTACAGAATCCGACGTATACCACATGATAATTGCGTTGAAGTTGAAACTCTGCGTACTAGGAAGAGTAAAGGTTTACACCACATTTCACATGTAAAACCGTTTATTGAAAGATAATCTGCTTTTTAACTTTGTCTTTGCCATAAAACTTTTCACTTCACATTACTAGTATGCTTTGTCAGACTTAAGAAACTGTTAACATGCAACAATGTTTGAAGTTAAATATCCAGTCTAGAACCTAGGGAACATTTTTAAACAGGAATTACTATTGCATTGTTATAGTAAACAGACGTCACAGTGTTATTGTGTGTGTACATTCTTGCTTGTTTGTTGCACGATTACGTAACGATTATAAGGCTCACATACTTAGAACATTTACCAGTACTGCTAAGGAGATTTTAATGCAACATTTTGGTTTATTTGAAAATACATTCTGAATTTAAAGTACTTTCTGTGAGATACCAGACGGCACAGTGGTTAGTTTATGTGACAGCTACACGATTTTTATCACGACGCTACTAATGAGTGACAATTTACAATGTTGATTTTGCGGTGTATCTGTTTTATATCTGCACAGTTTTTCTGAATTCTTCTGGAAAGTAAAACAGGTTTTAGTAGTAACTTTTGTGGTATAGCTACATGAGACTGCCTTTTCCGTAACACAACAATACGTTACAGCACAGTACTTTCTTCATCATGGCAATAAGCGTAATAACTAAGATATCTATACACAAAGCATTTCACTTTCGTTTCTGATGGGGTAAGTACATTGACTTCTGCAGAACTTAGCTTTCGGAGGACGATAATTACGACACTTCCACAGAATTATCTTACAGCAAGACGCACACTTAGCGCTACAGGACACGCATTTGAGTGATTAATCTTATACTTAAAACACTTATTTTCAAAGATTTTTGAATTACAAAGAAAGTTTTCCATGATACATTTCATTCCATTGCTGTAATCTGTAACACCTGAGGGTATAATTACATTAATCCTCAGGGGGGTACACGCCTACTTTGTGTACCATGTGTGTGGCAACCACAAGGAACCCTAGCTAATATGGTATTTGCTTATACAACTTTACACATCGGTACCATATTTCTCTAACACACAAATTACACAGCTATCTGATCATTTAACTGAGAGAGACAAACATTTATTTTACTATATCAGTGACAGATGTTCACGTAATTACACCGTTGGAACTTCACACTTACGAAATTGTATTTTGTCTGTACTTTGTAAACTGTTCATATTTTTTCGGAACCATTGTGATACTATGAGAGATTTGAATGATATATTTGGTAAAGGGATTATGATTTTTAAAGTACGTTTGAGGCAGATGACACTTTTGACATGAGCAGAGAATTTTTTTAATTATTGGAGGAAGTTACGACGATTTTGAGATTTGACTGAGGTGTTATGATGTTATTATTACGACGACGATGTGTATTATGTTTTTGAGGAATGTTTATTATGCTACGTATTTCTCACGATGAAATATTGAAGAAGTGTCGACGAATATGTATATGTATAATGAGGTAAGGAATAATGAGTAGTGTTTAGGGACTCTGATTTATGAAAAGGATGTTGGAAACCAAGAAACGTACTTTAAGAGTTATGAAATGTGTGACTGTATCACAATGCTGACGAATATTTTTTTTTGGACACTTATATTTATAGGATTTTGTTTCTACAGATTTGCAACGCTAATTCTTGACCTGTGAAATATTTTTAAATGAGACTGCAACGGTAGCAGAATCTCCTGTCGTAAATATTTCCGTACGAAAGTTAAGTGACCACCTGCACGTAATGCGTCGCGGGCACCCAGCTGTGTCAGACGCCTGGAGAAAAAGCCATTATTGCGAGCCCTTTTCAGCGGTACAGGTAGAAAAAAGAAGGGGACGTGGGACGTGTCAAACACCTGGAGAACAAGCCATTAGGGTGTGCCTTTCATCGCTAATGCGACACCCTCGTTACTTGAAAACATATGATTACTCGCACTTTGTGCTAATTGCTGAAATGCTTATGAATTGATGGGAAATATTCGTACATCTGCACACCTGATTATGACAAGTGTCTTTCTACGAGAGTTGAGAGCTACTGACTTACGAAATGTCACATGACTATTGAATGATATTTTTATGCTTTGGTTTGCGTAATTGCTTATTTCATTTGACATCTGTTTTCCAGCTGTGTTGCAGCATTGCTTTTATAAAATGAAATGCATTTGCTAATGTGAACACTTTCTGTTAACAGATCTATTAAATAATTATTTTATGATCCACATTCTTTAAAAAAGGAGCACTTGGAATGGAGAGAACAATAAGAAGGGACTAATATCAGTAACTGCATCTATAATTTTCTTTTCAAGTACTTGGTAATTTCTTTTGTAGAATAAATTGTGATGCATCACTCTAATGTTAAGATGTGACATAGGTATTAGACATGGCCATTTTAGTGTAATATTTTTTCTGCTTGCGCTATGTCATGTTTAGGTATAAGTTGCTGCTGTTTGACAGGCATAGTGTTATTGAATTTGACTTTTGCTCATTTATGCTGCTAGCTTTGCCAATTTGCATTTTTTGCATTGCTGTTTGTGTTGATTTGTTATGTGATGCTGCATTGCCTCGTTCCTTAGTTTAGCATCTGAGCTCAGTAGATTTAAGTTAGCTTAAGAGGGGGTAGCCTCTAAGAGAATGAGTTGCGATGAATTGGAAGAAATGCATTGAGAAAACAGGTTTAGGTAGGATTTTCTTGGAAATAAATGTTGAGGTAAGAAATGTATGAACATATAAATACAGAAAGCATGCTTAGATAGAATTTTTGGGTGGAAACAAAGGATGAAATAAGAGGAAAGATATATGAAGTTTTGGGTTGGACTGCAGTACCACATGTTACACTGAAAACGAACCCTGTCCTTTCCCTTTTGTGTTATCCCACTATATGTTTGTGTACCCTTGTGTATTTGTTTTCTTCCTGTCTCTGTGTACAGTTTCATAGAATTTTTTTCTCTTTTAATATTAAGCTACATTCACTATGATGAGGAATACTGTTATCCTCGAATATAATTGGCATTAATAATGTGTTATTTACTTTGTAAAGATGTTTAGACATTATTTACTCTACTTTGTGTTAATGCTCATGTGTGAAGTTGATGTTTCGAAAGTTATTCTGATCTTTTATCTATGTACTTATGTCATAATTCCTGTAACACTGATGTATATGTCTATTTCTATTCTTTTGTAACGCCTGTTTTACTACAAATGTTATCTGTATTGTTATGTTCTTTAATGATGTATTTTGTACCTTTTGTAATTATATTTTCGTGTTATAAATTGTAATTGACACCAGTTCATCTTATTATTAACTTGTAAGTTACATTTCACTGCACACGTTTCTGTTGGTCATAGTATATGGACAATATGTGAGAAGTTGGGACTGTGAGTGTTTGCACGTGTGTTAATAACTCAGCAAGGGACTGGATAACAGCATTGCTGGATCTAAGGACAATTCCAGAAACTTTGTGAGTGCACAAGTGGTGGTTTATGGACTTGCTATATTGTCCGCAAGACTCTTCGATGGTGATTGTGCACCTGCACAGTCGCAACAGATGGCTGCTGGCCATTTCTACAAGGACTACAGTGGGTCTACACCTTTGCTGACTCACCAGTACCATTATTTCTACAAGGCCTGCAGTGGGTCTGCACCTCTGGTGGCCCACCAATACCGTAATCTCTACCAGGACTACAGTGGGTCTGCTCTGTGATGACCTACCTACCAATATTCATCAAAACTTCGACTGACTCTGCAGTGGGTTTGCTCTGTTGTGGCCCATTACCTGTCAGCATGTCGAGAGTCAGCACTGTCTTTCCGTTGGAAGGACAACACTACTTCTTCAAGACTGCATGGAAATCCACTACTTCCGTGTGCATTTTCTTTTACTGCTCAGACTTTGAGAAAAACACTGCTATTCTACTGTTATGTATGATTAGGACTGTCTTTATGGACTGTGAGAAATTTTGATCTTTTGACCAACAATGTATCAATAAGTGTGTGCATTTTATATCTTTGTTACTGTAATTGTGAAAAATTTTTTGTCAAATCTGTATTGGCCAGTGCCCAACACCATTTGTAAAAATTTTTGTGAGGAGCATGGGGGCTATGTAAGTAGGCTGTTTATGTTTTCTCTATGTAAGTAGGCTGTTTATGTTTTCCCTATGTAAGTAGGCTGTTTAGGTTTTTTCATTGGTAACGCCACCTCTGTATGAAAATCACTGGCTGTGCTGTGTGCAGTCTGTGGCTGCTTTGCATTGTTGTAATACTGCCATTGTAGTGTTGGGCAGCGGCAGCTGGATGTGAACAGCGCGTAGCGTTGCGCAGTTGGAGGTGAGCCGCCAGCAGTGGTGGATGTGGGGAGAGAGATGGCGGAGGTTTGCAATTTGTCATGAACTGATATATATATTATGACTTGTGATGATATTAAGGTAAATACATTGATTGTTCTCTATTAATATCTTTCATTTGCTAACTATCCCTATCAGTAGTTAGTGCCTTTAGTAGTTTGAATCTTTTATTTAGCTGGCAGTAGTGGCGCTCGCTGTATTGCAGTAGCTTGAGCAGCGAAGATCTTTTGTGAGGTAAGTGATTTGTGAAAGGTATAGTTTAATGTTAGTCAGGGCCATTCTTTTGTAGAGAATTCTGAAAGTCAGATTGCGTTGCGCTAAAAATATTGTGTGTCAGGTTAAGCACAGTCTCGTGTAGAATTGTTCAAAAGGGGACGTTTCATACATTGTAAACTTCAAATTGGCCTACAAAAACTACGTAAGCTACAGTGCATGCGCGTCGAGCGAGTTTTTCAACGTTCTCGCGCTCTCTTTGCACAAACCATGAGTTCTACAAAAAAAGAATAGGATCTTTTTCGTAGTAAATTTAAAATTGTTTTCGCTGGAGGGTACGGCTTTCGAGTTATTCAAGAAAAACGTACAAAAGTGATATCAAATGTGTTCTATCTCGGAAACCATTCGGAATAGGGCATACGTCCATAAGGAGTTTCTTGTTCAGAATGACGAATACTATCACCCCTGAAAGCATGTACCTTTCCTCCTGACGTACCCTATATAAGCAATTTGTTAGGTCTTTAAGCTGTTAAAAGAAATTGTAGCTGGCTATAACAATTTCCGCTTTATATGAAGGGCTTATTTCAATAGTGGTACAAGTCCATTTTTGTTCATTCTGAGATACTTGAATATTTCTGGCATCTCAACTGCAGATTTTTCAGCGCTCATTTAACTTTAGGACTCTGTATCTCAGAATGAACAAAAACAGACTTGTACCACTATTGAAATAAGCCGTTCATATATGCTTGACATTATCAAGCTCGGGGGTGAGGGGGTATCAGATTACTGCAGACAGAAACTGAAGTACAACCTCAAACAGCCGATATCGCTATTGTACAGCATTTATTGTGCTGACCTATTTCAGAAAACTACTTGCTATCATCAGATCTTCTGCAGTACATTTCATTGAATTTTGATCAAATGCATATTATGTCGTACCATATCAAAGAACAATATTTCATGATATGATACTATGTAATATGCATTCGATCAAGTTTCAGTGAAATGTACAGCAGATGATCTGAAGATGGTGACGTAGTTTGCTGAAACAGGTCATCACAATAAATGCTGTACAATAGCGATCTTGGCTGTTTGAAATTATGCTTCTGTTTCTAATTTCCGCTTTGAAGACATTCAATAATATACATACATACATACATACATACACACACATATATATATATATATATATATATATATATATATATATATATATATATATATCATGATTCCACAACATTTCTTGGAGAACCAGTTTCATTATCAGTTAACTGTTTTCCACTCAAAAATGATTCCTATAACGGCGCAAAGCAGATTCCTAAATAAAAGTGTGACAGACGACTTTCCACGCCTGGCAAAAACAAAAGCATTGACGAATACTCACAGTGGCCCACAGCTGATGACTTTAGTTGTACAGCCGGCCGGCGTGGCCGAGCGGTTAAAGGCGCTACAGTCTGGAACCGCACGACCGCTACGGTCGCAGGTTCGAATCCTGCCTCGGGCATGGATGTGTGTTATGTCCTTAGGTTAGTTGGGTTTAAGTAGTTCTAAGTTCTAGGGGACTTATGACCACAGCAGTTGAGTCCCATAGTGCTAAGAGCCATTTTTAGTTGTACAAGATTGCCTGAAAAAAAAAGTTTTTGAAAAGAACGGCGTGATGCATCAAATATAAAGTGTAGCTGTGCCTTTTAAGGAGTCTAAGTGCCTTGTAACAAATAACACACAGAAATGAAAACTTACTTGTATGTAAATGTTTATTTGCATTTTGTCCAACTTCGCATAAAAATTTCTTTTCTTCTGAAAATGAAGCAATAGTAACAACTTGAAAATATAGATGCATCATATTACATGCTTTGTCAGAGATCCAAAAGTCTAATAAAGCGGACTACAATTAAAGTAAGGTATGGGCACAAAGTTTTCCCAATAATTACAGTTTCGTTTTACAGCCATCCGCATCCCCAGCGTGTAGGCTATGAACCTTTTCTTAAAAAGTTTTGTACCACCTCTGTTTCCCGTGGAATATGATTTCACCAACGTTCGAAATGGTGGTTAATGATCATGTCCAGAGCTTATGGTTACATTAGGACCGTTGTCCTTCATCAGTCCCCGGCTAGAGTACTCCATGTTTGGAAAACCCACACTCAACCAAAAATGTCTCAGTTACCTGAGATTGTTATATCTTTAAGATTTGTGTGACCGTTGGATGTTGTTTTTATCAGATCATAGACCCATATTGCTTAGGAAGAATGACGAATTTGAAGAAATCAGAACGGCTTGCAAGGACTGGGTATGCAGATAGACACACCACCAAGTATCCACCAACAGCCCATTTTTCTGCCACTTGTCTTCAAATTCTGGAAGGACATTTGTATGAAACATCAAGTCAGAGTTAGTTTGATAATGGAAGAAAGTGGTTGGTGAGATGTTAAGAAGCGTAAAGGAAGTCATGGCAAAAAGGTTCGAGTCTATGTAGGTTCAAGTTGTTATGATGAGTTGAAAAT
Source organism: Schistocerca serialis cubense (assembly GCF_023864345.2). Classification (NCBI taxonomy): domain Eukaryota; kingdom Metazoa; phylum Arthropoda; class Insecta; order Orthoptera; family Acrididae; genus Schistocerca; species Schistocerca serialis. The sequence continues at coordinate 612,071,961 of NC_064645.1, read as the reverse complement.
AGTTGTACGAGATAGACTAGCATGGATAGCTGCAACATCCCAGCGTTCAGACTGTAGAATACAACAGCATCATCCCTTATGGTCTGTCTACGGTACTTATTGCCTAGATACTGCCAGGCTATAGAATACATTTTTAACTCAAAAATGTTATGTCATTTATTTTTCCTTCTCATATGCACTTTTTTAGTTTCGGTCATATTCGATCATCTTCAGACTTACAAAAATCAAAATAAAAAATAAGTATCCACTGTCTACAGTTTTACAATCTGTAAAAAGGTATTGCAGTATACAATCATTAAGTTTACCTATGTAGCTGCATAACCAACCTGTCGTGTATATACAGAAACTACACATCAGAATATTGTGGAATGTGATGCTATCCTTGCAATAGCCTCCTTGACGCACCCACTCTATACAAAGTTAGTAGTGTTACAGCACGCAGGGTGAGCCGGCAAATGCAGACCATCCGAAATATGAGGTCTGTTCAGAAAACTCCGGAACATTCCTAATTTCACGCCAATGGTGTGCTGGAGCGAAATGCGGTTGGCATCCCTGCCCACGCCTGTGTTTAATGTGTAACTGTCGGACATTTCATTGTTGTGTGTCTGTTAGTTATTATTCAGTGTTGAATTGAGTAGAATGTTGTGTCGCACAATTTGCGAATTTCGAGATGGCAGAGTTGGAGGAGAAACGCGTCTGCATTAAATTTTGCGTGAAACTCAAGAAAACCTTTACAGAGACACACCAAACGATGGAGGAAGCCTACGGTGACGAGCGCTTAAGTGGCACTCGGTGTTACGAATGATTCACACGGTTTAAAAATGGCCGTACGGAAGTTAAAGGTGACCCTCGTTCACGACGTCGTTCGACGTCTACCGATGATGCTCATGTCAGGAACGTCAACCAAATTGTGCGTGCCAATAGAAGACTGACTGCCCGAGACATTGCAGAAGAAAGTACCAATTCAGCTGGATCCTGTCATGAAATCCTGACACAGCACATTGGAATGCATCGTGTTGCCGCCAAGTTCGTCCCATGGCTCAGGAGTCATGACCAGGAAGACTTTCACCGGTATCTGTGAAGAACTTTTGGATCGCACAACTGAGAACGAGACGTTCCTTAAGGGGCTCCGGAACGCCCTATACTTGCAATGTTAAAATGACGCTTATAAATTACATCTTTCCTCACAAAGTATTTGAGGTAGGAAGTTGAACTTTTTACAGATTATTTATTGGAATATGGGCTACAACTTAACACAGGGATTTTACAAAATTTTAGTTCAGTTATTAAAGATGATATTTTTTCAATTGTAATGAAAATTCACAACATTTTTTTGCAATTTTTTATTTATATATTCAAAAATATACATTTTTTTTTGGAAAAAGGCTGTGTTAAATTATGCAGAAGGTACTGTGTAACATTTACTGAAAGTTTGAAACAAATATGTTTGGAAGATCCTTAGAAAACATGTAATTAGTATGAGAAAATAAAAGTTTTGGGAATCGAGCGACAAAGATTGGATTAACTTTTTAGCGCATTCCAGGTCCATAGGATGGATTATCTTCATCCTCTGCAAACTCCTCCTCCAGCTTCCTCTTGTTCCTCCTCCTGTTTACTCTTGCTTGTATTTCTAGACTCTTTACAGCCCTGTCTGCAGCCCGAAGGCGTTCCTTGTCTAAAGCAAGCATCGCTCGTACCATTTAGAACCTATCTTCATTCCCATATTTCTAAATACCTTGCACCTTACAATGTTGCCATCATTGAAAGTCGCAACAGCATCATACACACCAAAGTGAAGTGTTTCTATTCCAACAAATACAGTCTTGGGGATTCTCGACCATATAACACTATTTACACTTTCATTGGGGTTTTGAGTTTTTCCGTGAATACACTTTTTCAACAGTTCAGGTGCTGCTAAGTCTCTGAAAATAGGTTTTATCACCTCCATTATTGCATGAGGCAGACTAAAATGTACCCGATGAACACGGACGTTAATAATAACACCATTTGACAGCAGTTTAACAGCGCCACAGTGGGTCACGCCCATGTAGAACACATTTCAAAAAAAATTTAAAAATACACTCCTGGAAATTGAAATAAGAACACCGTGAATTCATTGTCCCAGGAAGGGGAAACTTTATTGACACATTCCTGGGGTCAGATACATCACATGATCACACTGACAGAACCACAGGCACATAGACACAGGCAACAGAGCATGCACAATGTCGGCACTAGTACAGTGTATATCCACCTTTCGCAGCAATGCAGGCTGCTATTCTCCCATGGAGACGATCGTAGACATGCTGGAAGTAGTCCTGTGGAACGGCTTGCCATGCCATTTCCACCTGGCGCCTCAGTTGGACCAGCGTTCGTGCTGGACGTGCAGACCGCGTGAGACGACGCTTCATCCAGTCCCAAACATGCTCAATGGGGGACAGATCCGGAGATCTTGCTGGCCAGGGTAGTTGACTTACACCTTCTAGAGCACGTTGGGTGGCACGGGATACATGCGGACGTGCATTGTCCTGTTGGAACAGCAAGTTCCCTTGCCGGTCTAGGAATGGTAGAACGATGGGTTCGATGACGGTTTGGATGTACCGTGCACTATTCAGTGTCCCCTCGACGATCACCAGTGGTGTACGGCCAGTGTAGGAGATCACTCCCCACACCATGATGCCGGGAGTTGGCCCTGTGTGCCTCGGTCGTATGCAGTCCTGATTGTGGCGCTCACCTGCACGGCGCCAAACATGCATACGACCATCATTGGTACCAAGGCAGAAGCGACTCTCATCGCTGAAGACGACAAGTCTCCATTCGTCCCTCCATTCACGCCTGTCGCGACACCACTGGAGGCGGGCTGCACGATGTTGGGGCGTGAGCGGAAGACGGCCTAACGGTGTGCGGGACCGTAGCCCAGCTTCATGGAGACGGTTGCGAATGGTCCTCGCCGATACCCCAGGAGCAACAGTGTCCCTAATTTGCTGGGAAGTGGCGGTGCGGTCCCCTACGGCACTGCGTAGGATCCTACGGTCTTGGCGTGCATCCGTGCGTCGCTGCGGTCCGGTCCCAGGTCGACGGGCACGTGCACCTTCCGCCGACCACTGGCGACAACATCGATGTACTGTGAAGACCTCACGCCCTACGTGTTGAGCAATTCGGCGGTACATCCACCCGGCCTCCCGCATGCCCACTATACGCCCTCGCTCAAAGTCCGTCAACTGCACATACGGTTCACGTCCACGCTGTCGCGGCATGCTACCAGTGTTAAAGACTGCGATGGAGCTCCGTATGCCACGGCAAACTGGCTGACACTGACGGCGGCGGTGCACAAATGCTGCGCAGCTAGCGCCATTCGACGGCCAACACCGCGGTTCCTGGTGTGTCCGCTGTGCCGTGCGTGTGATCATTGCTTGTACAGCCCTCTCGCAGTGTCCGGAGCAAGTATGGTGGGTCTGACACACCGGTGTCAATGTGTTCATTTTTCCATTTCCAGGAGTGTAGTTGTAGTCTTCGGAATTGAATAAATTATATGTCTATTAAAAGGTAATAGTCTGCAGATTCAGAAAACGCAAAAAAGTAAAAATTGAACTTTTCATGATTTTGAGCCTTTCCGGAGCCCCTTAAGAGAATCATAACTGGTGATGAGACGTGGGTCTACAACAGCAACGTTGAGATGAAGGTTCTTACTTCGCAATGGGTCCGGAAAGGTTTTCCAAGACCAAAGAAAGATCGTCAGATCAGGTCAAATGTCAAAGTCATGCTGGCAGTTTTCTTTGACTTTGAAGGCTTAGTTCATCATGAATTCGTGCCACAGGACAACCTGTTAATCAAAAAAAAAATGGTTCAAATGGCTCTGAGCACTATGGGACTCAACTGCTGCGGTCATTAGTCCCCTAGAACTTAGAACTAGTTAAACCTAACTAACCTAAGGACATCACAAACATCCATGCCCGAGGCAGGATTCGAACCTGCGACCGTAGCGGTCTTGCGGTTCCAGACTGCAGCGCCTTTAACCGCACGGCCACTTCGGCCGGCACCTGTTAATCGATGGCACTATCTGGACGTGTTGCGAGAAAACGTGAGAAGGAAACGGCGTGAAATGTGGATAGACAATTCAGGCTCTTGCACCACGATAACGCACCCGCACATGCATCCCTGTTGGTGCGTGACTATTGCACAAAGAACGAAATCACTGTGCTGCCTCATCCTCCGTACTCTGTAAACTTGAGCCCTGCGGACTCTTTTTTGTTTTAAAAGTTGAAAACCCCCTTGAAACGGCGAAGATTTGCGACGATAGACGAGATAAAAGAACATTCGCAGACGTCGCTTGAGGCGATCCAGCAAGAGGCGTACCAAGACTGTTTCCGGAAGTGGAAATGGCGTCGGGAGCGGTGTATCAATTATGGAGGAGGGTATTTCGAAGGAGACCATACAAAACAAGTAATAGATAAGCGTAGAAAAATTTTGTGGACAAAATTCCGGAATTTTTTCAACAACCGCGTATATCCAGAAGTAGGTGGTTTCTACTAAGTTAAGGCATACTTTGAGGCGAATTTTATGACGCACACAGTTTTTAACGTTTATAGCTGCTATATTATGACATTAACTTTGTTTTTTATCTGGTAAAAGTACAGGGTGATTCAAAAAGAATACCACATCTTTAAAAATGTGTATTTAATGAAACAAACATAATATAACCTTCTGTTATACATCATTACAAAGAGTATTTAAAAAGGTATTTTTTCACTCAAAAACAAGTTCAGAGATGTTCAATATGGCCCCCTCCAGACACACGAGCAATATCAACCCGATACTCCAACTCGTTCCACACTCTCTGTAGCATATCAGGCGTAACAGTTTGGATAGCTGCTGTTATTTCTCGTTTCAAATCATCAATGGTGGCTGGGAGAGGTGGCTGAAACACCATATCCTTAACATACCCCCGTACGAAAAAATCGCAAGGGGTAAGATCAGGACTTCTTGGAGGCCAGTGATTAAGTGCTCTGCTACGGGCTGCCTGGCGGCCGATCCATCGCCTCGGGTAGTTGACGTTCAGGTTTCATAACTAACTTTTTTCGTAGGACTCTCCATACAGTTGATTGTGGAATTTGCAGCTCTCTGCTAGCTCTGCGAGTCGATTTTCCTGGGCTGCGAACAAATGCTTGCTGGATGCGTGCTACATTTTCATCACTCGGTCTCGGCCGTCCAGAATTTCTCCCTTTGCACAAACACCCATTCTCTGTAAACTGTTTATACCAACGTTTAATACACCACCTATCAGGAGGTTTAACACCATACTTCGTTCGAAATGCACGCTGAACAACTGTCGTCGATTCACTTCTGCCGTACTCAATAACACAAAAAGCTTTCTGTTGAGCGGTCGCCATCTTAGCATCAACTGACGCTGACGCCTAGTCAACAGCGCCTCAAGCGAACAAATGTACAACTAAATGAAACTTTATAGCTCCCTTAATTCGCCGACAGATAGTGCTTAGCTCTGCCTTTTGTCGTTGCAGAGTTTTAAATTCCTAAAGTTGTGGTATTCTTTTTGAATCACCCTGTATAATGGCCAGATGCAAAACCATATTGAAAGTTTCAACAATGAGTACCGAAAGTGGTCTTTGTTAGTTGGAAATTTCTGAAAATAACAGGGTTTGTAGAAAAACATGAAAACACTGTGCAAAATGAATGCTTGAACATTAACGCGGATGCTAGCCAAGCTTGGAGGATGTAATGTTGTATTTGACCACGAACGGCACCCACGCAATTACCTCAATTCGTTTCAAGTGTCAGTGTGGTCAGAACAGTGTTCTGTGAAGTTTGCATTATGTCGGAGCTAAATGAATTCGAAAAGGGGAACGTCGTTGCTGGTCATATGTCGGGTACTTCTGTAAGCAAGATACATTCTATATCTAACACACATACACTCTCGACAGGCACCGTACGGTGCATAGTGGAGGGAACCACGTACTACTACTAGTTATTTCCGTCCCTGCCCCACGTGCCAATAGAGCGAGGCAAAAAAGACTGTCTAAAAACCTCCATATGAACCCCAATTTCTCGCATCTTACCTTCGTGGTACCTACACAAAATGTGACCCGCCACGTTAGCTGAGAGCGCTAATGCACTGCTTCCTGGACTCGGGTAGGCGCGCTGGCCCCAGATCGAATCCGCCCGGTGGATTAATGATGAGGGCCGGTGTGCTGGCCAGCCTGGCTGTGGTCTTTAGGCGGTTTTCCACATCCCCCTAGGTGAATACCGGGCTGGTCCCCACATCCCGCCTCAGTTACACGACTCACATACATCTGAACACGTTAACACTATTCCATGGACTACACTAGATGCAGACAGCTGGGGTCCACTAATTCTGTCCTGGGGGGGGGGGGGGTACGGGGTGGCGGCAGGAATGGTATCCAGCCACTCTTCACATTAACCTTGCCAAATACGATCCTAACCCTGCGAAACGTGGGATAAAGGCACAAGCAAAAGAAAGAAAGAAGACTTGTGCAAAATGTAGGATGGCGGTAGTACAATTGTTCTGCAGTCATCAACTGCCGGTTCTCTAAATTCCTGCCTCACAATAAGAGCGTCGTTTTTCCTCCAGGGATCCCCATTTAAGTTCACAAAGCACCTCTGAAATAACTTTGTGCTGACTGAACCTACCAGTGAACATCAACACGCCTTTGAATTGCTTCACCGCACTAGCATTTTGTAAACCATCTGCTTTATAGATGAGCCACACTTTCCCAAAACTCTCCCAATAAAACGAAGCGGAGAACTCGCCTTCCATACTACCAGCCTGACATGTTCATCCCGTTTCATACCGCTTTGTAATGTTATGCCTGGATTTTTAATTGAAGTGGCAGGACCAGGAACCTTGCTACTACTGTATTCGAACATTATAGGATTGTTTTTCCTATTTATCTGCATTGCCTTAAATTTTTCTAAATTTAGAGTAGGCTGCCATTCATCACAGCAACCACAACTTAACCAGAAATTTGAAGTCTTCTTGTATACTCTTAGAGTCACTTAACGATGACACCTTCCAGTATACATACTATAGCGTCATCAGCAGACACTCATAAACTACTCTCAGCCTGATCGTCAGATCATTCACGTATACAAAGAGCGGTCCTATCACACTTTGCTGGCGCACTCCCGACGCTGCCTTTGTCGCTGACGAACACTCGCCGTCGAGGACAACGAAATGGGATCTATTACATGGAAAGTCTTGGACCACTCTTATATCTGTGATCCTAAACCGTATGCTCGGATATTCGTCAACAGTCTGCAGTGGGGCACCGTGTCAAATGCTTTCTGGAAGTCTATGAAAATGGAATCTGCCTGCTGTCCTCCATCCATTGTTTATAGTACCGGTACATCATGTGAGAAAAGGGCAAGCTGAATTTTGCACGAGTGTTGCTTTCTAAATCCGTGCTGAATTGTGGACAGAAGCTTTTCTGTCTCAAGGAAATTTATTATATTCGAATTCAGAATATATTCAAGAATTCTGCAGCAAACTGATGTTAAGGATATTGGTATGTAATTAGGCGTGTTTGTCCTCTTACCTTTCTTACTGAAATGTGGTAGGGAGCTGGTGTTGAGTGGAAACGTACTGAGCCACAATGAATTTATTAACGTTTCTAACAACACTAAAGAATTTATTTTTAAAAAGCAAAAATCCAAGAATAACATTAACAAATTGCCTCCAGAACTACAAAGACTAACTTCCAATAACACAACTGACAGCAAACACCTCAAAACGGTAACAGTATAAAATCACTTCCTTTTAGTAAAGAATATTAAATTAAGTAAAAATACATTTACATCACAAACAGAAAAACTTATGATCAAATGAATATGTCACAAATATCAACCATCAGCTATTGCCAGTAATTATCAAAACGCCATTGCTTTCAAAGTAGCCAAAATGACTGACAAATGTGGTTCAAATTTATGATGATAGATGCGGTGGCAGAGGAAACGCGCACAGCAATAATTCTTCCTTCTCTATTAACATAGGACGGCGGTTGCCGCTACCACAGTACTAGAAACCTTCATTAAAAATTACAATCATGGTACACAGGCATCTTTAACTAGACCACAGTCAACAGGAGATACAATCACCTATCGTGTAGCAGAGACAACTCGTTAATTATTTAGTAAAATTAAACATACTACAAATGTACAAAAGTACGAATGTTATGCAGGAAGCTTTAACTACTGAGGCATAAAATTTTCCTCTTTTCTTTTTTTTTCCTGGCAGATGCAAACGATTTAGTAAACAGCTCTAACTCGTGATACTAGTCAACAGGTAACTATAGACATGCATCAGAAATAAGGTAGACACCATTTTCACTGACTATAAGTACAATTTGTACATCAGAAGGATTACTTCTGCATTCTATACCCTTAGATTCTAAAATCAGTTTAGAATAGTGATAGCCACAAGCCCACAGACATTGACAGAACTGAACTCATGTAGTACCAGACAAAACCTTAATAAATAAAACACACACACACACACACACACACACACACACACACATATATATATATATATATATATATATATATATATATATATATATATATATATATATATATATAGGGTGTTACAAAAAGGTCCGGCCAAACTTTCAGGAAACATTCCTCTCACACAAATAAAGAAAAGATATTATGTGGACATGTGTCCGGAAACGATTAATTTCCATGTTAGAGCTCATTTTAGTTTCGTCAGTATGTACTGTACTTCCTCGATTCACCGCCAGTTGGCCCAATTGAAGGAAGGTAATGTTGACTTCGGTGCTTGTGTTGACATGCGACTCATTGCTCTACAGTACTAGCATCAAGCTCATCAGTACGGAGCATCAACAGGTTAGTGTTCATCACGAACGTGTTTTTGCAGTCAGTGCAATGTTTACAAGTGCGGAGTTGCCAGATGTCCATTTGATGTATGGATTAGCACGGGGCAATAGCCATGGCGCGGTACGTTTATATCGAGACAGATTTCCAGAAAGAAGGTGTCCCGGCAGGAAGACGTTCGAAGCAATTGATCGGCGTCTTAGGGAGCACGGAACATTCCAGCCTATGACTCGCGACTGGGGAAGACCCAGAACGACGAGGACCCCTGCAATGGATGAGGCAATTCTTCGTGCAGTTGACGATAACCCTAATGTCAGCGTCAGAGATGTTGCTGCTGTACAAGATAACTTTGACCAAGTCACTGTATGGAGAGTGCTGCGGGAGAACCAGTTGTTTCCGTACCATGTACAGCGTGTGCTGGCACAATCAACAGCTGATTGGCCTCCACGGGTACACTTCTGCGAATGGTTCATCCAACAATGTGTCAATCCTCATTTCAGTGCAAATGTTCTCTTTACGGATGAGGCTTCATCCCAACGTGATCAAATTGTAAATTTTCACAATCAACATGTGTGGGCTGACGAGAATTCGCACGCAATTGTGCAATCACGTCATCAACACAGATTTTCTGTGAACGTTTGGGCAGGTATTGTTGGTGATGTCTTGATTGGGCCCCATGTTCTTCCACCTACGCTCAATGTAGCACGTTATCATGATTTCATATGGGATACTCTACCTGTGCTGCTAGAACATGTGCCTTTACAAGTACGACACAATACGTGGTTCATGCACGATGGAGCTCCTGCACATTTCAGTCGAAGTGTTCGTACGCTTCTCAACAACATATTCGGTGACCGATGGATTGGTAGAGGCGGACCAATTCCATGGCCTCCACGCTCTCCTGACCTCAACCCTCTTGACTTTCATTCCTGGGGGCATTTGAGAGCTCTTGTCTACGCAACCACGGTACCAAATGTAGAGAGGTTAAGAGAAGGTCGGGTGACCTTACAGAGAAGGCAAAATACTTTACAAACCACTCATTTCGAACTGGTAAAAATTGCTGAGGTATCTGAATTGCAGTTCGACTGTAGCAAACTTCTCGATTAGATATAAAAATTGTCAGAAGAAGTAGGTTTTTTAAAGCTTGAGCTCAAATATGTTAATGATGATTTAAGGAACTTAACGTTCGCACTGAGGCAGGAGCTATTGATAGCGATACTACTATCGCTGAAAACGTAGTACACTAACACCGAACTTGTCTTGAAACTGTTGAGAACTGATATCTGACAAGGAGGATGAAATTATTACAAGCTTGCACAAAGATATTAAAGTTGCGATACAACAGATACGTTTCGAATTAGCTTCATGCAAGATCAGTCCACTTGAATCAACTGCAACTGTTCTCGAAAATGTACGCAGAGGTTTGTCTCTTACGAATAAAAGTCCTTACTCATCGATATCGATACACAACAATGCTAGAGAGGGGATGATGGCACTTATAATCATTTACCAATACTATCAACAAATTACGTAGAGTATCAAATATCACCACCTTTGTCAATGCCAAATCACTGGGGCCTCTCACTTTCATCATAAAGAGGGACAGGGAAAAGAGAATGATATAAATTATTAGAAAATTACGCAACGTCACCCTATCTAATACATGAGCCACTTACAACATAAGTTTCTGAGAGAACCTTCAACAAGTCCACCGGCAACAAATGTAGCGAACCTTAAACAAGCAATACTGTTGGCCTGGCAAAAAGCACAGAAATTACAACATCGACTCATGAACATACCTGTAGATGAAATGTAATGAAAAGTCGTGTGGCTAGGGCCTCCCGTCGGGTAGACCGTTCGCCTGGTGCAGGTCTTTCGATTTGACGCTACTTTGGCGACCTGCACGTCGATGGGGATGAAATGATGATGATTAGGACAACACAACACCCAGACCCTGAGCGGAGAAAATCTCAGACCAAGCCGGGAATCGAACCCGGGCCCTTAGGATTGACAGTCTGTCACGCTGATCACTCAGCTACCGGGGGCGGACCTACCTATAGATGCCACCCAGGTTATTTTAAACTTTAATTGATGCATACTGCGTGAATCATCAGCACAACATCTACAAGGCATTGGAGAATAATGTGCAGCGATAGTTCTCGACACACAGGGCGTCACTGCGTGAGCGTGATGCTGGCTAGCCCATTGGGAATCAAGCGCCTTAGCTAATTATGTACTGACTGAAATTTCTCATGTTGACAAATGAGAAGGAATGATGTGTTTTAACTGGTAAAAAAATTTCTATAACCAAGGTCGCATAAATATATACTGTATTTCCAGAATGAGATTTTCACTCTGCAGCGGAGTGTGCGCTGATATGAAACTTCCTGGCAGATTAAAACTGTGTGCCCGACCGAGACTCGAACTCGGGACCTTTGCCTTTCGCGGGCAAGTGCTCTACCAACTGAGCTACCGAAGCACGACTCACGCCCGGTACTCACAGCTTTACTTCTGCCAGTACCTCGTCTCCTACCTTCCAAACTTTACAGAAGCTCTCCTGCGAACCTTGCAGAACTAGCACTCCTGAAAGAAAGGATATTGCGGAGACATGGCTTAGCCACAGCCTGGGGGATGTTTCCAGAATGAGATTTTCACTCTGCAGCGGAGTGTGCGCTGATATGAAACTTCCTGGCAGATTAAAACTGTGTGCCCGACCGAGACTCGAACTCGGGACCTTTGCCTTTCGCGGGCAAGTGCTCTACCAACTGAGCTACCGAAGCACGACTCACGCCCGGTACTCACAGCTTTACTTCTGCCAGTACCTCGTCTCCTACCTTCCAAACTTTACAGAAGCTCTCCTGCGAACCTTGCAGAACTAGCACTCCTGAAAGAAAGGATATTGCGGAGACATGGCTTAGCCACAGCCTGGGGGATGTTTCCAGAATGAGATTTTCACTCTGCAGCGGAGTGTGCGCTGATATGAAACTTCCTGGCAGATTAAAACTGTGTGCCCGACCGAGACTCGAACTCGGGACCTTTGCCTTTCGCGGGCAAGTGCTCTACCAACTGAGTAGGAGACGAGGTACTGGCAGAAGTAAAGCTGTGAGTACCGGGCGTGAGTCGTGCTTCGGTAGCTCAGTTGGTAGAGCACTTGCCCGCGAAAGGCAAAGGTCCCGAGTTCGAGTCTCGGTCGGGCACACAGTTTTAATCTGCCAGGAAGTTTCATATACTGTATTTGTCTGCAACAACCAGTTTCGACAGGCTTTGCTATCATCTTCTGGTCTTCAAAACATATTGTTACGGAGCAACCTCATGCCATGTTGTCATATTAGTGCATAATGTGCTACATTTTTATCACATTTTATCACATAGCCACTGCATTCAGTGCCTAGAGATTAGATTAGATTAGATTAGATTAGATTAGATTAGATTTGTTTTTCGTTCCATAAATCCATGTTGAGGAGATCCTCGTGAATGTGGAACATGTCACTTTTTTTTTAAGCTGAAATAACAGTACTAATACTATGAATATATACAACACATCATTTGTTTCTATTAAAAAATTCGTCAATGGAGTAGAAGGAGTTGGCCGCTAGTAAGTCTTTCAGGCTCCTTTTAAACTGATCTTTATTTGTAACTAAATTTTTTATGTTTGCTGGCAAATTATTGAAGATGAGTGTTCCTGAGTAGTTGATCCCTTTTTGAACTAAAGTAAGTGCTTTTAAGTCTTTGTGCAGATCATTTTTGTTCCTCGTATTTTATGTATGACCTGAGCTGTTTGTTGGAAAAAGAGATATATTATTTAGGACAAATTTCATTAAGGAGTAAATATACTGAGAGGCAGTGGTTAGTATACCCAGTTCTTTGAAGAGGTTTCTACATGACGTCCGTGAATTTACTCCACAAATAATACGTATTACACGCTTTTGGACTCTGAAAACTTTTGTTTGACTTGAAGAGTTACCCCAAAATATTATACCATATGACATTATGGAATGAAAGTAGGCAAAGTATGCAAGCTTTTTCACTTTTATGTCGCCTATGTCTGCTAACACTCGAATTGCAAATACAGGTTTGTTAAGGCATTTCTGCAGTTCTGTGGTGTGCTCCTCCCAACTGAATTTATTATCAATTTGTAATCCCAGTAATTTAAGACTGTCAACCTCTTCTATCTGCTCTTCTTGGAACTTTATGCATATGCTGGGTGGAAACCTCTTACAGGTTCTGAATTGCATATAGTGAGTCTTTTCGAAGTTTAATGTCAGTGAGTTGGCTTTAAACCATTTATTAATATCCATGAAAATATCATTAGCAGATCTTTCTAGAACTACACTCGACATACTATTTATTGCAATACTTGTGTCATCTGCAAACAAAACGAACTCTGCTTCTGGCAGTGTAACTGATGAGAGATCATTAATGTACACAAGAAAAAGCAATGGCCCTAAGATGAATCCTTGTGGGACACCACATGTAATTTCTTCCCATTCTGATGATGACTGATGACTTAATTCACTAGTCCCTTGCACTGACACCCTTTGTTTCCTGTTAGCGAGGTATGACTTGAACCATTTTGCAGCACTGTCCATGACACCATAGAATTCTAATTTATTTAAAAGGATGTTGTGGTTTACACAATCGAATGCCTTTGACAAATCACAGAAAATACCTGCTGCTTGAAACTTGTTATTTAATGAATTAAGTACATTTTCACTGTAGGTATAAATAGCCTTTTCGATATCAGAACCCTTCAGAAATCCAAACTGTGTTCTTGATAATATGTTATTTGTGGTCAGATGGTTGAGAAGCTGCCTGTACATTAGTTTTTCTAACATTTTTGAGAATGCTGGCAAAAGTGAAATCGGTCTATAGTTTGATGGCATCTCTTTATCCCCTTTCTTGAATAGAGGCTTAACATCTGCATATTTCAGCCAGTCAGGAAATGTCCCAGTTATAATTGACTGGTTACACAAGTAACTTAGAATTGTACTAAACTCACAAGAACATGCCTTAATTAACTTTGTTGATATTTCATCATAACCACTAGAATGTGAACAGTACATAGGCGAAGGATATGAGCAGAAACCCTGCATTGCTCAGGTATTTATATATATTACAGTCCTCTCTCTGTCCATCTGCTCCTTCCCCCTCTCTTTGTCCATCTCCTCTTGCCACCTCTCTCTGTCCACATCCACTTGCCCCCTTCCTCTCTCCACCTCCTTCCCCCTCTCTATATCCATCGTCTCCCGCCCCTCTCTCTCTATCTCTCTCGATCGCCACCCCGACTTCTGTCTATATCTTCCTCCACCCAACTCTCTGACAAGTTGCTCCTCTCCCCCTTTGTCCATCCACTCCTTCCCTCTCTGTCCATTTCCTCTTTCACCTCTACTTCTATCTTGTCCTCCTCCTCTCTTAGTCAACCTCCTCCTCCCCCTTTCTCTGTCCATCTCCTCCTCGCCCTCTCCCTATTCTTCTCCACCCCTTTCCTTTCTGTGTCCATCTCTTTTTCCCTTTCTCTGTCCATTTCCTCCTCCTCCTCCTCCTCCTGTGTCTGTTCATCTCCTCCCACATCCCTTTGCCTATCTCTTCCTCCCTCTGTCTCTGCCCATCTCCTCCTCTTTCCTTTCTCTGTCTATCTTCACCTCCCCTTCCCCCCCCCCCCCCCCATCTCTCTCTCTCTCCATTTTCCCCCTGCTCTGTCCATCTCCTCCTCCTGTCTGTGCCTATTCCTCCTTCCCTCTCACTTTCCATCAATCTCCTCGTCCTCCCTTCTCTCTCCACATTATCACACTTACCCCAATAGGAGGCTGATGGTTCTTAGCTCTACAGTATTTCTTTCCAGATTGTAATTTGATTGAAATCCTTCCAAGGTTTCAGATGAGATTTTTACCCACGGTTTTGTTCGCATACGCATATGTCAAATATATATCACACATGTTTAACATATTGCATGTGTATTTGTACACATATTTCACTAGTGTGTCTAGCGAATTTCGCCCTGCAGTTTCATTTTCAAGCCGCCTAATGGTTATGACATCGTATCTCCTAAACTAATTGTTGTATATTGATATATTTTTGTAGGTACATTCAGCGGAAATTGTGAATAATTACTGCAAAAAGTGTTGCGAATAGATTTAGTAGCAACGAAGTAATAAACTTAAACGTCTTCCATGATGCGATAGTTTTCACATATTCAGGGTTTATGACGTCGTACATCCTGAACTAAATGTCGTGCAATGATATAGTTTTTCTAGTACATTCAGTGGTATATTGAATACTCTCTGCAAAACTTATCACAAATGAAATTATATGCAAAGTTTGTTGCAAGTCTCTAAGTGTCCTCATTCTCAGATACAGGATAACTCAACCATGGATAGCCTCGTGTCACAGGCTACACTGCTTTCTCACCGCCACTCCCACCCCTTTGATAGTTGGGTGGTTCTTAACCTCACAGTGATTCTTTCCCTTCGACCATAAATATAATAGACTGGCCCTGACGTCATTTTCGTGGCTCCAACATCTCTGGGCTACAGTCACGTGAATGTTGGCAAAACATCGTTGTTTCGTGTTGCGCTTATGGCTGTACTCAGCGTTTTGTCGGGGGAAATGGCATTACATTTCACGTGCAAGTGTTTCTATGATAGTGCAGATGCGTTTATTGAAATCTGCTGAAGTGACTTTTATATGCTTTTACACTTGAAATAGAGTATCATGTAAATTAAAGTGTTGAAAGTGATGCCTGTAAAGTCAGACTCATATTACATTTTGGAAAGTATCTGTGATAATTCGGTTACAGAAGTAAGTATAACTATTTCTCGTTCCTACTCAGAGGTTCCCTGAGGGTGAAAACCGAAGGCAGCTTTCCCTGAAACGGAAAAATTTTTTGTCTATACAAGTGAGATTATAATAAGGTAAGAGAACCTATAGTCGACACATGAAGAGAATTTTTTTCTACCTTCTAATACTATTAAATAAATGTAGGCTCCAAAATTATTTTCTGAAACTTCAGAGTCTCACCTTTCATCTAAAATATCATTTTTTTAAAACTGACACTTTAAACTTTTGTAAAAATAGTAGGAACTGAACCTTTGAAGTGCACCTAAAATTCATACTCTAAAATGGACCTGCTCCTAAAGTCGACAATTTTGGCACCTATAGTTGACATAATTCCCATATCCCATTTTCTTTTATAAGTGACTAGAGCTCAAAACGCGGCGAATCCAATGTTTAAAGTTTTGACACGAGCCCACTCTTACTGTTTAAGAGAATTTTAACGACATTTTACTGTAATTGATAGTTTATAGTAATTTCGTCCCGCTGCCCACCAGAGGGGCGTTCAATGTATTTGTTAGATTTTATAAATGGTACTGTGAACAAATCCAGGTCAAATGTAGTTGTGACATAATTTTTCGCAAATAAAAAAGTAATTTGTGTTGGAAGCGTTTGGCAGTCAATTGAGAAATGTGGGTAAAATACGATACAAACATAGGATGGCAGACCGCTGATTTGAAATCCCGCCACGTTTTGCCAACAGTCACGTGGTTTATGTTGGAGATACACCAGCCCTATAGCTTCTGCACAGCAAGGCCAGTCTACTAGAATCTATGGCCAAAGTTCTTTCCAGACAGTATATGACATGTGCACCAAATTTGGTTGAAATCGGTCCAGTGGTTTAGAAGGAGATGCGTAACATTACATACACATGTACATCCACTTTTGTTATTTCAGTTCGTCCACACATGAAAAGTAATGAAACATGGATTAATATAACCAGTTTAAGTCTGGTACGACACCACTTAGAAGCAGACATAGTATATGAATGATGTCGCTTCTGATAAGAACGTTTGTATATAAATATGAGCATATTCCAGGCAACAAACACGAGGTGCATTCAAGTTCTAAGGCCTCCGATTTTTTTTCTAATTAACTACTCACCCGAAATCGATGAAACTGGCGTTACTTCTCGACGTAATCGCCCTGCAGACGTACACATTTTTCACAACGCTGACGCCATGATTCCATGGCAGGAGCGAAGGCTTCTTTAGGAGTCTGTTTTGACCACTGGAAAATCGCTGAGGCAATAGCAGCACGGCTGGTGAATGTGCGGCCATGGAGAGTGTCTTTCATTGTTGGAAAAAGCCAAAAGTCACTAGGAGCCAGGTCAGGTGAGTAGGGAGCATGAGGAATCACTTCAAAGTTGTTATCACGAAGAAACTGTTGCGTAACGTTAGCTCGATGTGCGTGTGCGTTGTCTTGGTGAAACAGCACACGCGCAGCCCTTCCCGGACGTTTTTGTTGCAGTGCAGGAAGGAATTTGTTCTTCAAAACATTTTCATAGGATGCACCTATTACCGTAGTGCCCTTTGGAACGCAATGGGTAAGGATTACGCCCTCGCTGTCCCAGAACATGGACACCATCATTTTTTCAACACTGGCGGTTACCCGAAATTTTTTTGGTGGCGGTGAATCTGTGTGCTTCCATTGAGCTGACTGGCGCTTTGTTTCTGGATTGAAAAATGGCATCCACGTCTCATCCATTCTCACAACCAACGAAAAGAAAGTCCCATTCATGCTGTCATTGTGCGTCAACATTGCTTGGCAACATGCCACACGAGCAGCCATGTGGTCGTCAGTCATCATTTGTGGCACCCACCTGGATGACACTTTTTGCATTTTCAGGTCGTCATGCAGGATTGTGTGCACAGAACCCACAGAAATGCCAACTCTGGAGGCGATGTGTTCAACAGTCATTCGGCGATCCCCAAAACAATTATTTCCACTTTCTCGATCGTGTCGTCAGACTGGCTTGTGCAAGCCCGAGGTTGTATCGGTTTGTTGTCACACGATGTTCTGCCTTCATTAAACTGTCACACCCACGAACGCACTTTCGACACATCCATAACTCCATCACCACATGTCTCCAACTGTCGATGAATTTCAATTGGTTTCACACCATGCAAATTCAGAAAACGAATGATTGTACGCTGTTCAAGTAAGGAAAACGTCGCCATTTTAAGTATTTAAAACAGTTCTCATTCTCGCCGCTGGCGGTAAAATTCCATCTGCCGTACGGTGCTGTCATCTCTGGGACGTATTGACAATGAACGCGGCCTCATTTTAAAACAATGCGCATGTTTCTATCTCTTTCCAGTCAGGAGAAAAAAAATCGGAGGCCTTAGAACTTGAATGCACCTCGTACAGAAGGTAAGTTATAAATGATTTAGAATGATCACTCTGATGGAATACGACTGTGAATAAGACAAATATATCTTAAGTACCGACAACTGCGTACGAACTTGAAACCTGTATAGAAACATGGAGAGAAGATAGACTTTTGCTGCATATTTTATGTTTATTTGACTTCACTTCACTTGCAGAATGTAGGCTATGTAAATCCTTTTGCTTGAGCCGTTACAACTGAAGTCTGGCCTCTAAGTGAATTTAGATTCCTTCTCTTGAAGGCCGTTGAATTAAGTCGTTGGATTAAATTGCAGAATGGTCAGGTAGTGGTCTTGTTTTAGGAGTATATTACAATGCAAGTGATGTAAAAGGGAGCGTGAATTGCGATTCCTTCCTGCAACAATACGAAACGGGATTTCAATATTTTAACTCACTTAGTCACTTGTCTTATTTGGTGAGTATTAACGAGTTATACAGTGTGTTTCAAAAGAAAGAATATAATAGAGGTTGACGTCTATAGAAAAAACTCTTTATTTAGTATTGAAATACACAGTTTAGGAATTTACTTCTCAAAAATAATGTCATTTAAATGCAATCCAGCAAGCCTAAATCATTCTTTTAAACGATGAACAAAATCTTGCATGACTGCCACTTCGCTACGGCTATTTTCTTTTAGCTGCTCCAGAGAAGTAGGATTATCGACATACACTTTAGATTTGGCTTACGCACATAAGAAAAAATCAATAGGGCTCGAATCTGGATTGTGTGGGGGCCAGTTTATGTCACCCCTCCTGGAGATTAAACGGATTGGACATGTTTGCTGTGGCTCCGTCTTGCTGAAACCACGTTCTTTCATTCTTTTGCACTTCAAGCACCAAAAAGTCATTTAACTTAATGTTCCGAATTCACTATAACTGCACGTTCGCTCTCGTTCTCGAAAACGTACGCGTCAGTTATTCCTCGAGCCGACATCGCAGCCTATACACTAACTTTTGGCGAATGAAGGGGTTTCTCGTACTTCTGCTTAGGAGTCGTTACACTCAAGTGGCCTGTGTTTTGATCCATTTCCAAAAAGGGGGACACTTGGAGCATCATTTACATTGTGCAGTCCACAATCTCTGCAAAATTTCCTTCGTGCTACAGATACCGAATCACCGTTTTTGTAAAATTCTCGCCCGCAGAACGTGCGGTCCGCTCCCGAGAAGCACTCTATATCGACTGAATTCCTTAAGGCCAAGCAAGCGATAACGTACCACTCACTCTCCTTAGATTTGATGCGCATGTGCAGAGAGCTCTTCAAATACAAACTTTCTTTTGAGACACCCTGTACATTAATGGCTACGTTAAATATGGGCAGAGCAGAATCGTCTACTACTTATTATGGTGTCACCGCCAGACACCACACTTGCTAGGTGGTAGCCTTTAAATGGCCCGCGGTCCGTTAGTATACGTCGGACCCGCGTGTCGCCACTGTCAGTGATTGCAGACCGAGCGCCGCAACACGGCAGGTCTAGAGAGACTTCCTAGCACTCGCCCCAGTTGTACAGCCGACTTGGCTAGCGATGGTTCACTGACAAAATACGCTCTCATTTGCCGAGACGATAGTTAGCATAGCCTTCAGCTACGTCATTTGCTACGACCTAGCAAGGCGCCATTATCATTTGCTATTGATCTTGTGATGCATGTACCGTCAGACCGACGTTCACCTTTAACGGATTAAAGTTAAGTATTCCACCATCTACGTCCGTTTTTCTAAATTCTAATTTCCTTGTCCTGTTCCAGACCTCACGCCAGCCTGCGTGAGCTAAAACGCGTGCCTTTCGGCTTCCTCTATTATTAAGGTGTTGGCTCTCCTGCCAACCCACAACATTTGGCGACGAGGATAGGATCTGCCGCTCGCCGTCTGCTTTCAGCGACGGCGCAGTCCGGTCAGCGCCCTGGGGACCTATCTACTGGCTCGCCTCAGCACCAGGTGTTACCGACGCTGCCTTCCATTTTGCCCCATGGCGACGCGCCGCCGCCACCGCCGCCGCCGCCTGTTCTCCCGCCTGCGACGCCCGTAGTGGACGCGTCGCTGCAACCGCCGGGCGCCTCCCTGGGTCACGCGCTGCCGATCGCTTCCCGTGACCAGTTGTCCTCCGACATGGAACTCTTGCCCGCTCCGGACCATGTGTCGTCTTCGCCCGTCGGGTGCCCCGGCCCGATGGAGGTCGACTCTTCAGCCCCTCCTGTCTCTCTGCGGGCGCATACACCACATGTTGGCGTGCACCCTGGAGCAGGTTTTCAGGCGTTTCCTAGCTTCCCGCGGTCCGAATGTCAGGGTGCGGGTGGCACAGCCTCGCCTGTTGTTAGGCTCCCCACCTCGTCGCATACGTCAACATGGGGTCCTCCCCACGGCGGGCGGAAGCCTTATAGCACAACCGTACGCCGATTTGCGGGGGAGGAATGTGGTGTCACCGCCAGACACCACACTTGCTAGGTGGTGCTCGGCCGCGGTCCGTTAGTAAACGTCGGACCCGCCTGTCGCCACTATCAGTGATTGCAGACCGAGCGCCGCAACACGGCAGGTCTAGAGAGACTTCCTAGCACTCGCCCCAGTTGTACAGCCGACTTTGCTAGCGATGGTTCACTGACAAAATACGCTCTCATTTGCCGTGACGATAGTTAGCTTGGCCACAGCTACGTCATTTCCTACGACCTAGCAAGGCGCCATTATCATTTGCTATTGATATTATGAATAATGTACCGTCAAGAGCGACGTTCACTATATATGGATTAAAGTTAAGTATTCCACCACCTACGTCCGTTTTTCTAAATTCTAATTTCCTTGTCCTGTTCCAGACCTCACGCCAGCCTGCGTGAGCTAAAACGCGTGCCTTTCGGCTTCCTCTATTATTAAGGTGTTGGCTCTCCTGCCAACCCACAACACTTATTTCATCACAAGGACGTATTATAATTTCCAGAGACGAAGTCTGATATCACAGAGAAAAGAACTGGAAATAAAAGGAGACTATTACTTGACGATGACTGTGGGCGTTGACAAGAAGTTTTGGTGGTAAAGTATATTATAAATTGTCGACAGGCCTGCTCCATCTTGGAAATGTAGGTCTATAATTTACAAAATGAAATACAATAAGTATTACGAACACCTAGAGAACTTCCTAGCTGCCGTCAATAAATGTTCTTCAGAAGCGGAAACCAAAATAAAAGTTACTTCCCTCTTTCCATGCTATTATTCCCGAGTGAAACTACAGTGTGCGACAGTCAAACGACGATATGTTTGTACGATCCTTCTGCGTGAATGATTTCTTAAACGTGAAATTTAAAACTTCGGCTTTCCTTTTGCTGTCTTCTATTGCTACCCCAGCCCACAGAAGAGTGAATGGATACAAGCGTTCTACCCGCTTAGTGATTTTGCATGTGACCAGTATTTCCTCGGGTTCTAGCAAGACCTTCCGCAAAGGTTACGACAGTGGAAGTTGTATGCTTCACGTATTAATCTTCTCACGGACGCACGAATTTCTACGGACTTTTGCCTGTCGACATTTGTGCATTCTTTTTTGTGCCGAGAGTGCAACAATCTCTCTTTCTTCAGCATTTTCCGAGTTTGGTTATTAAACCATGGAGGGCTCTTCCCATCCTTAATCCTCTTACTGGGCACATTCGTCTCCAGAGAACGATTTACAATCAGTTTAAACTTTGAGTAAAACGTTCTCGGTTTTCAAGCCGCACCAATTCGAATAAAATCCCCAAGCTTTCGATGACCACCTCCGCCATGGTCGTCAGGAGTTCACTGACTGCGGGGCTGCTACGGTTTCTCGCTTATATAGGCATGATGACATCATCAGCAGCCAATTACATAGACCCAATGTGGCGCGCGCGCTAAAGTCGACCCAGGCAGCTAGCGGAGCTGCGGATACGGATCCTGTACACCTCCCGTAAACTCGATCCTCCTCACCCGCTCATCTCCCCAATCCTCTCTCACCCCCGCCCGCTGCCGCGCCTGTATTCCCACGTCCCACCCGGTCTCCATCTCTCCACCCTTCTTACCCTCTCCCAAGGTGGCTTCCGCCAGCTCCCCCTCCCTGATGATGTCCTCCTCCCCTCCATCTACCCCTCCTATCAACTTTGACCCTGCCCCACCCCCCACTTCCGGTGTCCTTTCCTTTAGGCACCCTCCCTCCCTTCTCTTCCCTTCCCTTCTCTTTCCTTTTCCCCCATCCCCTCCCCCCTCTTCCCCCGGGCTTCCCCCCCTTCCTCCCTCCCCCCCCATCTCCCCTGCCCATGGCATCTCTGCTCTCCCCTCTCGCTCTCCCACTCCCCTTCCTCCTCCTCCTCTCTTGGCAGATCCCCGGACTCGCACACGCACAGTGAACATTCGCGCGCCGGAGGTCATCGCCATCAGTGTCTCGTGTGTGTGCCTTCGTTTGTGTTTAGTGTTTGTTCGCCGAAACGCCGCCACTGTTCACGTGTACCATCACCATCATCCCTGTTCTGTGCGCCGTGTCGACTAGTGTCAGTGTTGTTTTCTCGTCAGGCGTGAACGGCTCCGTGTTTTTTGTTTTTTGGTGTCTACATTGTTTTGCCCGCCATTTTTGATTGTATTCTCTGTATCCCCTCTATTTATTACTTATTGTAAATCTCAAGGCTGAAGAGCGGCGTACTCAGCTGCTGACAGCCCACTTGTGTAAGGTGATAAAATTACAATAAAGAAAAAAAAAAAAAACTAGTGGAGCTATTGCCCCTGGCAGCAACGGTACGTCAGGTGGCGCCAGGGGCAGGCGCCCCGTTTGAAACTGCCGCTCCCGCGTCGCGCATCTGTCTTTGCTTTCTTTCGATGTCCAACGCCCGCCCCCATGCCCTGCTGCGTGTGTACCCCTCGTCTCTGTTGAAATTGTTGTTGTTTAAGCGAATCTCGGTCGCTTCCTTTATAACGGAATCCCAATATGTAGACGCATGGGCCAACATTTTTGTATTTTCGAACTGTATTTTACGTCCGTTTTCTAGGCAATGCTCCGCTATGGCCGACTTGTCAAGCTCCCACGCTTCGCAACCGTGCGAATTGTTTGTCCGATATCTATGCTGCCATATTCACAGGGTACACCATACACGCCGGACACACGAAGAGCAATGTCGTCTTTAACAGCGTGCAACATACCTCGTATCTAGGGGGCAGGCCGGAAAACTGGTCGTAGCCCATGTTTCTGCAGCAGACGTCCTAACTCGCTGCTAGTTGCTCCACAGTACGGCAGGAATGCAGTCCGTTTGGCCTCTTCTACTGATTCACCAGGTGTCTTTCGTCGGCGGCCCTTGAAAGCGTTTGCGATGTCTCTTTTGCTGTATCCATTTTCCCTGAAAACACGTTTTAAGTTCTGCAATTCACACTGTATCTGAGATAATCTTGGCTCTATGAACCAACGTGTTCAGGACCGCTTTCTTGCATACAGGTTGTGGAAAATATTGGCGTTCAAGTACCGATCAGTGTGTGTTGGGTTCCGGTACACTGAATGACCAAACTGGCCTCCTGCCTTCCGCTCAACCAAAACATCCAAGAATGGTAGCTTGCCGTGCTTCTCCATCTCAACAGTAAATTTAGTGTTGGGATGGACACCATTCATGTGATCGGCGAACTGCTGTAGTGTATCGTCACCAAGAGGCCATATCAGGAAGGTGTCATCACCGTATCGTAGAAAGCAAGACGGCCATAATGTCGCAGTTTGCAGAGCCTGCACCTCAAAGTGCTCCAAACTAAACTTTGCCCATAATCCCTCTAAGTACGTGATATTGGAGCGAAATGATGTGCATTCAGTGTCTAAGTGGGACGTTAATAACTGCTTATCTGGTTTTTCTAGCATAAATACTCTCCTAGCCTTCTTGATGGATTTTTATTAACGTTCCGATCCCCCCATGAACCATGGACCTTGCCGTTGGTGGGGAGGCTTGCGTGCCTCAACGACACAGATAGCCGTACCGTAGGTGCAACCACAACGGAGGGGTATCTGTTGAGAGGCCAGACAAACGTGTGGTTCCTGAAGAGGGGCGGCTGCCTTTCCAGTAGTTGCAGGGGTAACAGTCTGGATGATTGACTGATCTGGCCTTGTAACACTAAGCAAAACGGCCTTGCTGTGCTGGTACTGCGAACGGCTGAAAGCAAAGGGAAACTACAGCCGTTATTTTTCCCGAGGGCATGCTGCTTTACTGTATGATTAAATGATGATGGCGTCATCTTGGGTAAAATATTCCGGAGGTAAAATAGTCGCCCATTTGGATCTCCGGGCAGGGACTACTCAGGAGGACGTCGTTATCAGGAGAAAGAAAACTGGCGTTCTACAGATCGGAGCGTGGAATGTCAGATCCCTTAATCGGGCAGATAGGTTAGAAAATTTAAAAAGGGAAATGGATAGGCTAAAGTTAGATATAGTGGGAATTCGTGAAGTTCGATGGCAGGAGGAACAAGACTTTTGGTCAGGTGAATACAGGCTTATAAATACAAAATCAAATAGGGGTAATGCAGGAGTAGGTTTCATAATGAATAAAAAAATAGGAGAGCGGGTAAGTTACTACAAACAGTGAATGCATTATTGTGGTCAAGATAGACACGACGCCCACGCCTACTACAGTAGTACAAGTTTATATGCCAACTGGCTCTGCAGATGAAGAAATTGATGAAACGTATGGTGAGATAAAAGAAATTATTCAGGTAGTGAAGGGAGACGAAAATTTAATAGTCATGGGTGACTGGAATTCGACAGTAGGAAAAGGAAGAGAAGGAAACGTAGTAGGTGAATATGGATTGGGGCTAAGAAATGAAAGAGGAAGCCGCCTGGTAGAATTTTGCACAGAGCATAACTTAATCATAGCTAACACTTGATTCAAGAATCATGAAAGAAGGTTGTATACATGGAAGAAGCCTGGAGATACTAGAAGGTATCAGACAAATTATATAATGGTAAGACAGAGATTTAGGAACCAGGTTTTAAATTGTAAGACATTTCCAGGGGCAGATGTGGACTCTGACCACAATCTATTGGTCATGAACTGTAGATTAAAATTGAAGAAATTGCAAAAAGGTGGAAATTTAAGGAGATGGGACCTGAATAAATTGAATGAACCAGAGGTTGTACAGAGTTTCAGGGAGACCATAAGGAAACAATTGACAGGAATGGGAGAAAGAAATACAGTAGAAGAAGAATGGGTCGCTTTGAGGAATGACATAGTGAAGGTAGCAGAGGATCAAGTAGGTAAAAAGACGAGGGCCAGTAGAAATCCTTGGGTAACAGAAGAGATATTGAATTTAATTGATGAAAGGAGAAAATATAAAAATGCAGTAAGTGAAGCAGGCAAAAAGGAATACAAACGTCTCAAAAATAAGATCGACAGGAAGTGCAAAATGGCTAAGCAGGGATGGCTAGAGGACAAATGTAAGGATGTAGAGGCTTATCTCACGAGGGGTAAGATAGATACTGCCCACAGGAAAATTAAAGAGACCTTTAGAGAAAAGAGAACTACTTGCATGAATATCAAGAGCTCAGATGGAAACCCAGTTCTAAGCAAAGAAGGGAAAGCAGAAAGGTGGAAGGAGTATATAGAAGGTCTATACAGGGGCGATGTTCTTGAGGACAACATTATGGAAATGGAAGAGGATGTAGATGAAGATGAAATGGGAGATTCGATACTGCTTGAAGAGTTTGACAGGGCACTGAAAGACCTAAGTCGAATCAAGACCCCGGGAGTAGACAACATTCCATTAGAACTTCTGACAGCCTTGGGAGAGCCAGTCCTGACAAAACTATAGCATCTGGTGAGCAAGATGTATGAGACAGGCGAAATTCCCTCAGACTTCAAGAAGAATATAATAATTCCAATCCCAAAGAAAGCAGGTGTTGACAGATGTGAAAATTACCGAACTATCAGTTTAATAAGTCACAGCTGCAAAATACTAACACAAATTCTTTACAGACGAATGGAAAAACTAGTAGAAGCCAACCTCGGGGAAGATCAGTTTGGATTCCGTCGAAACACTGGAACACGTGAGGCAATACTGACCTTACGACTTATCTTAGAAGAAAGATTAAGGAAAGGCAAACCTACGTTTCTAGAATTTGTAGACTTAGAGAAACCTTTTGACAATGTTGACTGGAATGCTCTTTCAAATTCTAAAGGTGGCAGGGGTAAAATACAGAGAGCGAAAGGCTATTTACAATTTGTACAGAAACCAGATGGCAGTTATAAGAGTCGAGGGACATGAAAGGGAAGCAGTGGTTCGGAACGGAGTGAGACAGGGTTGTAGCCTCTCCCCGATGCTATTCAATCTGTATATTGAGCAAGCAGTAAAGGGAACAAAAGAAAAGTTAGGAGTGGGTATTAAAATCCATGGAGAAGAAATAAAAACTTTGAGGTTCGCCGATGACATTGTAATTCTGTCAGAAACAGCAAAGGACTTAGAAGAGCAGTAGAACGGAATGGATAGTGTCTTGAAAGGAGGGTATAAGATGAACATCAACAAAAGCAAAACAAGGATAATGGAATGTAGTAAATGAGTTTTGCTATTTGGGGAGCAAAGTAACCGATGATGGTCGAAGTAGAGAGGATATAAAATGTAGACTGGCAATGGCAAGGAAAGCGTTTCTGAAGAAGAGAAATTTGTTAACATCGAGTATTGATTTAGGTGTTAGGAAGTCGTTTCTGAAAGTATTTGTATGGAGTGTAGCCATGTATGGAAGTGAAACGTGGACGATAAATAGTTTAGACAAGAAGAGAATAGAAGCCTTCGAAATGTGGTGCTACAGAAGAATGCTGAAGATTAGATGGGTAGATCACATAACTAATGAGGAGGTATTGAATAGCATTGGGGAGAAGAGGAGTTTGTGGCACAACTTGACAAGAAGAAGAGATCAATTGGTAGGACATGTTCTGAGGCATCAAGGGATCACCAATTTAGTACTGGAGGGCAGCATGGAGGGTAATAATCGTAGAGGGACACCAAGAGATGAATACACTAAGCAGATTCAGAAGGATGTAGGCTGCAGTAGGTACTGGGAGATGAAGAAGCTTGCACAAGGTAGAGTAGCATGGAGAGCTGCATCAAACCAGTTTCAGGACTGAAGACCACAACACAACGATCAAAAATGGTTCAAATGGCTCTGAGACTATGGGACTTAACATCTGTGGTCATCAGTCCCCTAGAACTTAGAACCACTTAATCCTAACTAACCTAAGGACATCCCTCACATCCATGCCCAAGGCGGGATTCGAAACTGCGACCGTAGCGGTCACGCGTTTCCAGACTGAAGCGCCTAGAACCGCACGTCCACACCGGCCGGCAACGTTACGATCCATCGCCGCTATGAAGACATAACGATCACTGAAGTGCCGAAGTGTTTGCGGATTCACGAGGCATCGTTTCGAAGATGTACACCGCATTCAAGGAAAGCAAAAAACTTTATCCACCAAGTCACGACGTGGACGGAAGTGTGTGTTGAGTGACTGTGACAGACGGTGATTTAAGAGGATTGTGACGAAAAACAACAGAACAACAACTGCAAAAGTCAGTCCAGCACCGAACGCCGATCCCGTGAATCTTGTCAGCACCTAAACAACACAGTATAAGCATGGAATTGCAGCGCGAACTGGAATGTCAAAGTCACACGTCAGTAAAGCAAATGCACGTACCAGCAAAGCGTGGTGCCGAGGCCATAATACCTGGACTACGGACCAACGGAAGAGTCATTTGGCTGGATGAGTTTTGTTCCGCACTGTTTCCAGCATCTGTCCAAGTTAACGTCCCAAGAGGTAAACAAGGCCCTGATTCGGTGGTAATTTGGGCAGTCAATTCGTGGTACTCTGCAAGATCGCATTACCGCCAAGAATAACGTGATCATTTTGGCTGGTCATGTCAATTCTACACTACGAAGATGACGTGCTACAGACGCGAAATTTAACCGACAGGAAGAAGATGCTGTGATATGCAAATGATTAGCTTTTCAGAGCATTCACACAACGTTGCTGCCGGTGGCGGCACCTCTAACGTACTCACATGGGGAAAGTTTCCAACAGATTTTTCATACACAAACAGCAGTTGATCGGCGTTGCCTGGTGAAACGTTGTGCTGATGCCTCGTGTAAGGAGGAGAAATGCGTACCATCACGTTTCCGACTTTGATAAAGGTCGGATTGTAGCCTATCGCGATTGCGGTTTATCGTATCGCGACATTGCTGCTCGCGTTGGTCGAGATCCAATGACTATTAGCAGAATATGAATCGGTGGGTTCAGGAGGGTAATACGGAACGCCGTACTGGATCCCAACGGCCTCGTATCACTAGCAGTCGAGATGACAGGCATCTTATCCGCATGGCTGTAACGGATCGTGCAGCCACATCTCGAGCCTTGAGTCAACAGATGGGGACGTTTGCAAGACAACAACCATCTGCACGAACTGTTCGACGACGTTTGTAGCAGCACGGACTATCAGCTCGGAGACCATGGCTCCGGTTGCCCTTGACGCTGCATCACAGACAGGAGCGCCTGCGATGGTGTACTCAACGACGAACCTGGGTGCACGAATGGCAAAACGTCATTTTTTCGGATAAATCCAGGTTCTGTGTACAGCATCATGATGGTCGCATCCGTGTTTGGCGACATCGTGGTGAACGCACATTGGAAGCGTGTATTCATCATCGCCACACTGGCGTATCATCTGGCGTGATGGTATGGGGTGCCATTGGTTACACGTTTCGGTCACCTCTTGTTCGCATTGACGGCACTTTGAACAGTGGACGTTACATTTCAGATGTGTTACGAACCGTGGCTCTACCCTTCATTCGATTCCTGCGAAACCCTACATTTCAGCACGATAATGCACGACCGCATGTTGCAGGTCCTGTACGGGCCTTTCTGGATACAGAAAATGTTCGACTGCTGCCCTGGCCAGCACATTCTCCAGATCTCTCACCAATTGAAAACGTCTGGTCATTGGTGGCCGAGCAACTGGCTCGTCACAATACGTCAGTCAATACTCTTGATGAACTGTGGTATAGTGTTGAAGCTGCATGGGCAGCTGTACCTGTACACGCCGTCCAAGCTCTGTTTGTCTCAATGCCCAGGCGTATCGAGGCCGTTATTACGGCCAGAGGTGGTTGTTCTGGGTACCGATTTCTCAGGATCTATGCACCCAAATTGCGTGAAAACGTAACCACATGTCAATTCTAGTATAATATATTTGTCCAATGAATAGCCGTTTACCATGTGCATTTGTTCTTGGTGTAGCAATTTTAATAGCCAGTAGTCCATGATGATGATGTTTGGCTTGTGGGGCGCTCAACTGCGAGGTTACCAGCGCCCGTACATATTCCCAACCTTTGCTCACTCCAATCTCGACACTTTCATGAATGATGATGAAATGGTGAGGACAACACAAACACCCAGTCATCTCGGGCAGGTGAAAATACCTAACCACGCCGGGAATCTTATCCGGGACCCGATGCTCGGGAAGTGAGAACGCGACCACAAGAACCATTCTATGGTACGATATTTGTACCACGATAGTGATGCTGTGATCCAAGACGTCAGGGCCCCTTTTCCCACAGCTCGCATCGTCTAGGACTGGTTTTTTGAATACGATGGTGAACTGTCGCACCTTTCCCGGCCACCACAATCACCAAATCTCTCATCATTATTGAGCCTTCTTGGTCTACTTTGCAGAGAAGGATGCATGATCCCTACACACCCTCCATCATCGTTCACCTGAACTTGCCACTATTCTATACTAAGAATGGTACAAGATTCACTTGAAAACCATTTAAGACTTGTATTTATCCATTTCCGAGACGACTGGAAGCTGTTTTGAATCCCAACGGCTTTCCTACAGCGTATTAGACATGTAATTCGTGTTTTTGGTGTTTCCGTATTTTTGTCTACCCCCTGTAGGTGTGGTGCAGGTATAATCACTTTTCAATGATGGTGTGGTTAGCAGCATGAAAATCCTTGAATATCACGGGTTGTCAGCAAATAGCGGAAGCCGTTCAAATTAAGAAAGATACTGTATCCAAGGTTCTCAGGTGTCAGGCGGATCCGATCGTCGAAGTTCCACGATATTTCGGCGAATAACCGGTTATTCGCCGAAATATCGTGGAACTTGGACGATCGGATCCGGATGGACAAATGGTTCAAATGGCTCTGAGCACTATGGGGACTTAACTTCTGAGGTCATCAGTCCCCTAGAACTTAGAACTACTTAAACCTAACTAACCTAAGCACATCACACACATCCATGCCCGAGGCAGGATTCGAACCTGCGGTTCGCGTGGTTCCAGACTGCAACGCCTAGAACCACTCGGCCACCATGGCCGGCCCCGATGGACACCCGAGAACTTTGGATACAGCACATTCGCCGGGAAAGCCTCAAATCATATAAGAAAGAAACTCTTGAAAATGAATGCAGAGGACAGAGAATTGACTAATCAATAAAAATATGCAGCTGGAATGTACTAAAAGGGCATTATTGCGCGTAAAAATTACAGTGACAACATTTTTTCGGAAATTACATTTTCAGAACATCCAATGTCCATATATCAGTATCTGCACAATGGATTCAGCTATATTCACCAAAATTATTCCAGATGAAAATTATTATTGCACATTTGTACTATGCCTGGTACTTTCTACAAACGTTTTGGTGTGGATACATAACTTATCATTCGTGGCACTGTAGTAATTATTAAACCCAAAAAATTCGATGAAACAAATATTTGTTATTTCCTCGGATATACTTCAAACTAAAAACCCTAAGATGTGAGGTACACCATATGTACGGGGTGTTTATAAATGAATATCGGGGTTTTAACGCTTTGTAACATTTATTATATTAAACGTACAGTTATAAATGATATGTCAAATGAAAGAGCAACTCAAACAGTTTTACCAAGAACCTTATAAATGTTCAATGTGAGCATCATTTGTCACACGGCACACAAGTCTATAGCCGAGTTCTTCCCAAACTTTGATAAGTGTGTCTTCACTGATTGCAGCAACAGCTGCTTCAATTCGGCTTCTTAATTCAGGGAGGTCTGTTGGTAGCGGAGGCATGTACACACGATCCTTGATGAAGCCCCAAAGCAAAAATCGCATGGCGTTACGTCGGGGTGGTGGAGGCCATGCAAAGCAAGCCCTGTCATTGGGCCCCTTGCGGCCTATCCAGCGCTTGGGAACAGTGAAGTTCAAGACTTCGATGTGTGCCGTGCGACAAATGGTGCTCACATTGAACGTTTATAAGGTTCTTGGCAAAACTGTTTGAGTTGCTCTTTCATTTGACATATCATTTATAACCGTAAGTTTAATGTAATAAATACCATAAAGCGTTAAAACCCCGATATTCATTCATAAACACCCTGTATTTCTAAGGATGTTGAGAGAAACCTGCTACAGTTTGAGTGATATTAGATGCCTTAACACCCAGATAATGGTACCGAAAATTAAACTAGCTTCGCAAATTCATCTTTTAGACGAATTGTAGATAAATACAATTTTTTCTGGTTTTGCTTTACTTAATAGCATTCACTGTTGACTACTTCAGTGTTATACAGTAAATCAAGAGAATTTACTCTCCCTGTATGATATGAAAATAGTTCCTTTTCACGTTCACTTTCCCTTAAGGGAGTTGACTGCATGAAAACCTCTTTCTAGATATCTGGGATCAAACTGAATTTTAGTAAACTTGTTTTGGGAGGTTTTCCTTAAAAACTGTAGTATATCTAGTCCTCGTAGGGAAGTGTTCAGACGTAAATTGTCCGTTACGAGCAGAATAAAAGTTATTAAAAGAGTATGCATTTTTGATGCTGTCTTTGATCACTTCATTATACACTCCTGGAAATTGAAATAAGAACACCGTGAATTCATTGTCCCAGGAAGGGGAAACTTTATTGACACATTCCTGGGGTCAGATACATCACATGATCACACTGACAGAACCACAGGCACATAGACACAGGCAACAGAGCATGCACAATGTCGGCACTAGTACAGTGTATATCCACCTTTCGCAGCAATACAGGCTGCTATTCTCCCATGGAGACGATCGTAGAGATGCTGGATGTAGTCCTGTGGAACGGCTTGCCATGCCATTTCCACCTGGCGCCTCAGTTGGACCAGCGTTCGTGCTGGACGTGCAGACCACGTGAGACGACGCTTCATCCAGTCCCAAACATGCTCAATGGGGGACAGATCCGGAGATCTTGCTGGCCAGGGTAGTTGACTTACACCTTCTAGAGCACGTTGGGTGGCACGGGATACATGCGGACGTGCATTGTCCTGTTGGAACAGCAAGTTCCCTTGCCGGTCTAGGAATGGTAGAACAATGGGTTCGATGACGGTTTGGATGTACCGTGCACTATTCAGTGTCCCCTCGACGATCACCAGTGGTGTACGGCCAGTGTAGGAGATCGCTCCCCACACCATGATGCCGGGTGTTGGCCCTGTGTGCCTCGGTCGTATGCAGTCCTGATTGTGGCGCTCACCTGCACGGCGCCAAACACGCATACGACCATCATTGGCACCAAGGCAGAGAAGCGACTCTCATCGCTGAAGACGACACGTCTCCATTCGTCCCTCCATTCACGCCTGTCGCGACACCACTGGAGGCGGGCTGCACGATGTTGGGGCGTGAGCGGAAGACGGCCTAACGGTGTGCGGGACCGTAGCCCAGCTTCATGGAGACGGTTGCGAATGGTCCCTCGCCGATATCCCAGGGGCAACAGTGTCCCTAATTTGCTGGGAAGTGGCGGTGCGGTCCCCCTACGGCACTGCGTAGGATCCTACGGTCTTGGCGTGCATCCGTGCGTCGCTGCGGTCCGGTCCCAGGTCGACGGGCACGTGCACCTTCCACCGACCACTGGCGACAACATCGATGTACTGTGGAGACCTCACGCCCCACGTGTTGAGCAATTCGGCGGTACGTCCACCCGGCCTCCCGCATGCCCACTATACGCCCTCGCTCAAAGTCCGTCAACTGCACATACGGTTCACGTCCACGCTGTCGCGGCATGCTACCAATGTTAAAGACTGCGATGGAGCTCCGTATGCCACGGCAAACTGGCTGACACTGACGGCGGCGGTGCACAAATGCTGCGCAGCTAGCGCCATTCGACGGCTAACACCGCGGTTCCTGGTGTGTCCGCTGTGCCGTGCGTGTGACCATTGATTGTACAGCCCTCTCGCAGTGTCCGGAGCAAGTATGGTGGGTCTGACACACCGGTGTCAATGTGTTCTTTTTTCCATTTCCAGGAGTGTATATCTTTAATATAATGTCTTCTTTTCACTGTATCATTTTTACTGTGATCGAGACAGCTTTTATTTAGTACCAGGAGTACATCTACGTCTACGTGATTACTCTGCTACTCACAATAAAGTGCATGACAGAGGGTTCAACTACCCACCTTCAAGCTGTCTCTCTACCGTTCCACTCTCGAACGGCACGCGGGAAAAACGAGCACTTGAAATTTTTCTGTGCGAGCACTAATTTCTCTTATTTTATCGTGAAGATCATTTCTCCCGATGTAGGTGGGTGCCAATAGAATGTTTTCAAAATCGCAGGAGAAAACTAGTGATTGAAATTTCATGAGAAGATCCCGTCGCAACGAAAAACGCCTTTGTTTTAATGATTGCCACTCCAATTCACGTATCATGTCTGTGACACTATCTCCCCTATTTCGCGGTAATACAAAACGAGCTGCCCTTCTTTGTACTTTTTCGATGTCATCCGTCAGTCCCACATGATGCGGATCCCACACCGCACAGCAGTACTCCAGAATAGGGCGGACAAGTGTGGTGTAAGCAGTCTCTTTAGTAGACCTGTTGCACCTTCTAAGTGTTCTGCCAATGAATCGCAGTCTTTGGTTTGCTCTACCCACAGTATTATCTATGTGATCGTTCCAATTTCGGTTATTTCTAATTGTAGTCCCCAAGTATTTAGTTGAATTCACAGCCTTCAGATTTGTGTGACTTATCATATAATCGCAATTTGGCGGATTTTTTTTTTAGTGCTCATGTGAATAACTTCACAGTTTTCTTTATTCAGGGTCAATAGCCACTTTTCGCACCATACAGATATCTTATCTAAATCATTTTGCAAGTCGTTTTGATCATCTGATGACTTTACAAGACGGTAAATGACAGCATCATCTGCAAACAGTCAAAGACGGCTACTCAGATTGTCTTCAATGTCGTTAATATAGATCACGAACAACAGAGGGCCTACAACACTTCCTTGGGGAACGCCGGATATTAATTCTGTTTTACTACGAACTGTGACCTTTCTGACAGGAAATCACGAATCCAGTCGCACAACTGAGGCGATACTCCGTTGACACGCAGTTTGGTTAGAAGACCCTTGTGAGGAACGGTGTCGAAAGCCTTCTGGAAATCTAAAAATATGGAATCAACTTGACATCCCCTGTCGACAGCACTTATTACTTCATGAGAGCGATATTTTCTGAAACCGTGCTGACTGTGTGTCAATTCTTCGAGGTACTTCATAATGTTCGAATACAGTAAATGTTCCAAATCCCTACTGCAAATCGACGTTCGTGATATAGGCCTATAATTCAGCGGATTACTCCTACTTCCCTTTTTGGGTATTGGTGTGACTTGAGCAATTTTCCAATCTTTAGGTACGGATCTTTCTGAGTCAGTGGTTGTATATAATTGCTAAATATGGAGCTATTCTATCAGCATACTCTGATTTTATTTTTTCTTGAAATAGTCATCTTACTGTGTCTGAGAGATCCGGTTGACATTTTTCCTATGCTTACAGAAGGGGGAGTTCAAAGATCTATTATTTTTTTCTTTGAAAGTACATATATTTTGATGCTCTTTTAACTGCATTTAGAATTTCACACTACAGTTCGTAATTTGACCAAATTCTCTCATCGTAAGTGTTCCTTGATGGTAAGTAGGACCATCTCTTGGTTTTACATGCTGTTGCGATTCCATTTGTAACATAGGATTTACATTAATTTAATTTGATTTCATCGGATAACATCTAAGGAAAACAGTTTTCAGCGTGACGGCATTTTTTATTTCGTTGCTGGATGAGTTTATTTTTTTCTTCAAATAATGATCTTATTGTGATTGGAAGCTCCTGTTGACTTTTTTCCAGTGTTTGTAGAAGGCGGAGTATAAAAATGTACACAGTACATTACCGTATAATTTTCCAGTGGCGGATTAAACACGCCGGAGGTCCGGGACGGCGTATCTAAATGAGATCCAATCTGCTTAGAAATTGATGTTTTTATGGTGTACATTTTTCAAAAAATGAATAATGCAGACGTAATGCCAGACAAAAAAAAGTATTTATAACGTGTGTGTGTCCTGTAATGGTAAAATACATACTTAAAGATATAGGTGAGAAACTTAGAATACGTAGCATTTAGTACAGCAGCCACTAAGTACAGTGCAACGAAATGGTAAAGGAATACAACCAAAAATTTCATTTTATTTATTTGTATGGAAACAAAGCTCGTACAGTTATAATATCGGTTAGTTTCTAAGCCTTATTATGAGACAGTAGTTATTATTGATATTACTATAGTACATGTTTTCGTGCCTTTACTTTACTGAATTTCTGAATCATGTCGTTGAAATCTAATCAGTCTAAAACTTTTCTTTCAGACGGATTGGCTAGCCAAGTCGATCTTGATTAATCATAGAGCGAAGATAAAAAATTATCTTCTCTCTCGAATGATGCGACTGAGACATAAATGGTCAAAAAGTATTGGGTTATAAGTGATGTGCAGCAGGGTAATGATTCACTGAGATCCCATTTCATTATGAACAGAAGCATTTCTTGGGTTGTTCATCTAGCAGCAAATGGCCACACTCTTATTGCTAGCATATCTGTTTTTAAAAGATCCCTACGACACCATTATATTTCTTACAGCATTCGCTCCTTATCAAATTCATCGCAAATTACTATCAGATTCTCCAGTGCTACAGGCAGAGCTTCATCACTAGCTTCAAGCATAAATTTTGTTTCAACTATTTGAAAGATTTTGGTGATTTCCTTCAAGCCCGTGTATCGTTATGACAGTTTCTGTACAAAGAAGTCCACACCCTCAAACATTGATCGACGAACTACTTCTTGAATCGATAGGCCAGCAACATGAGCTAGTTCAGCTGCAAATGTTTCATTCACTGTCTTCCTGGTAGATCAATGTTAATCTCCATATCATCGCATATTTTAGTGCCACAAGTAACGGTATTGTCTATCATCGCAGTTCGTTCCATTACCAAAAATTTATTTGGGGTTTTCAGTTTTGCGAGTCCTTTATCCAAAGTAATTCTGGAGACTGTATACTTTGTTGGACTAAATTTACTTCCTCCAGTTCTGTGTACCGAATGTTGATGTAGCTCATAAAGGTAAAATCACAAACGAGTATTATACTGGAAAGAGCAAGCTTACTGCAGATCTCGTATCCAAGGAAGAAGAGGAGTCAAAGATAGATTGATGCATCTGAAATAATTCTCAGAAGTCTTCTCATCACTACTATTTTTATCACCTTTTTTCCGTGTCACTTACTTGAAAGTCGCCGTTAATATCACACACATCAGGGTTTTCTCCTCTGTCTGTAGTCGCAACATCAATAGTTTTCTGTCCACCGAAGCCAAAGTAGCCCGATTCCTTAATTTTTGTAATCTTTATTTTCTCCGCACGCGGGACGATATTTGGATGAAAGGTCCAGTGAGTGAAATAGCCTCTACAATCTTTGCTTTCTTTTCTGAGAGCGAGACGGCGAATTCTTTGCACTAAAAAATAAATAAAATAAAAATTAGCTAGATTATTCCGGCTACAGACCATGAAGATCATGGCCTACACGTCCATTAACAGTTTTTTTCCCCCTCTGTGCAGTCTATATGCTCACAGTAGGAGAACAGACAGGTAACACTGCGATCATAAATGGATGGTCGTTTTCAAATGAATGTTATATATGGGCGTTTTCTATAGAGGCTGAAATTATAGCCAATTTTTCAGTGGATAAAGAAATAATTTTTATTTTACTTTTGACAAACCATTATCTGTTTGTTAAACATCATTATCTACAATTTGTAATATATTTCGATATCACAGCGAAGTGTTATTTGCTCTAAAACAGCCTAAAGAAAGAATTTAATGTCCGTGCAGCGTTTTAAACAAATTTTAAAAATTCTTAGCAAATTCATAAACATTTGTCTCATAAACATTTGTCATGGCCTGATAATATGTAAATAGGTACTTATGTTTATACTTTGCGTATGTATGGGGCCTCGAGCTCCAAATTTCCTCATACTTATTCAATATTTAAATATATTTTGGCCTCGTTTGGGATTTTATTAAAAATTACCTGGTCCTGGAGGCCTCCACACCCTGAAGCCCTCGAGGTTTGGAGGCCTCTCAGGACCAGGGGCTCGGGTTGGACCGCGCACAGGTCCCCCCCCCCCCCCCCCCCCCACCACCACATAGCCAGTCCACCATTGTAATTTTCATTAACTCCAAGTGTATTCTGTAGGCATTTTTCCAGTCTGTGTTTCGCAAATTCTTCTTGAATTTTGCATTTTCATTTATTACCTTTGTAGTTTTCTAATTCTTCTGCAACATATTCAATCATTTTTTTATAATTATGAAGCAATATAGGTTGCAATATATTTCAAAGACATTTTAACAAAAGAATCCCATCGGCAAATAGCTCACTATCTACCAATCAATATCATTTAACTTAAAATAGGCGTCTTATTATTTATTAATGCACATTTTTTACCCTGAACTCCAAAACAGTTACCAAAAACTACTTTTAGCAACACCAATTTTTTAGCAATTTGTCGGTGGAGGACCTCAACTCTCCTTTTGTTAAGCGATATTTCATTCTCCCCCCCCCTTTGACCAACTTCTAGAATCGCCCCCTGCAACCTGATAATAAATGTTAACTGATCATCGTACTCTGACAGAGAGACAAAATTGATTATGCGTATTACACATAGAGTAAATATTTACTCTATGGTGTTGCACGATGACTTTGTAATCCCGATGCATCTATCAGAATATAGATAAGAAACGCTGGTTCTGTACTTTTTTTCCTAGATGTATAGTTATCGCACATTCATCCTGCAATTGTAAAATATGCCCACAGCTATCTTTCAGTATTACGAAGTCACAACCATTTGTAGTTATTACGTGTAAAACTGTATGTTCCCAAAGACAGCAGTAAATGGCATAAAGTAGCAATGTGAGTCAAGGCGGGGGTATAGCTCAGTGGTAGAGCATTCGACTGCAGATCGAGAGGTCCCCGGTTCAAACCCGGGTGCCCCCTTCAATTTTTACCTTCGGTTATCCGTAAACTCGAGAAGTAAATCAACTGCGATTACTGCAAGTAATCGATAACTGTAGCATTTACAGAAAGGCACACGACCGTAAAGACTTGTCACTGCGTTCCGAGAGCATTCTGGGATGAAGAATGTGTAAAGTTCTAAATCAACAGCCAGAAGCTCCTTCTGTAAAGCATATTAACAAACAAATTATGACTTGCACTGCACTACTCTTACTAATAATTATGATAATTACTTCTAGATTATTCTGTATATGTACGCCAGCAGAGAGAGAGTTACATTAAAAAGACCCACTGCTCATCCTCCTATATTACTCGGCTACAATTTTCACCCAATACTTCACATCATTTTTACTTTACACAGACCACCATTTGGTGTCCAAATAATGGCAAAATCAGGATCTATTGGACACAAATATTAGGGAACTTGGCAGTGCTAAGTCCATGTTGAAACGTTACAATGAATAATTTCGGTGTCAGATGGAATATTATAATCCCTACAGAAAAGAAGTGGATTGTGTTAAGCTTGATCTTGTTTTGTGACATTCTGGTATCTTAACTTTATTATTTAATAATAATAATACAAGTGAAGAAATCAGTATACAAAACTGTTATTGTCCTAGGGTACCTTTTACTGTACAGAAGGCGAAGGAGTTTAGCGGTTCTTCGAGGCTGTAACACGGTGCAGTGAAAACGGATTAATTCCTGGCTGGTTCGAACTGTGTCAAAATGGCGGCTTGTAAAAAAAAAAAAGAAAAAAATTAAGAGAATTATTCTCACCCTTTCCAAGAGGGTCTTTCAAGTTTTTAACTTTCCGATTTCACAGTCAAAACATAAAAGTAAAACTTTATTTTTCTTCCCAGATCGTAAAACTAACCACAAAAATGAGGTATGGCAGTAGGAAATAACCAGTTCGTTCACCTCTCGCTAATGTAAATCTGTGTGCTGCGACTAACGATTTCACCGAGAATAATCCTCAAATTGTGGGCACATCTGATTCTCAAAATTATTAAATTATGTTTCTCTCACTAACCAGTCAACAATTTTTCTATGCTCACCAGTGAAGGCAAATCGCACAGAAGAGGATTTTACTCTGGCGACCGTTCACACAGCGTAAATCTATACACATTTACCAGACTTGTTATATACGTAAGTAAAAAGCAGCAATACTATAGTTACATAAATGTTTGTTTCATACACTGTGGAACTGCGCGCGAGACGCTGAGCAAACTAACAATAAGGAAATATTCTCCAAAATACTGAGACCGTGAAACTAGAACAGAAAAATCTGGTAAAAAGCAGATATTGAAATATTTTCCCCGACGGCAATAAAACGGCTCATCAAGTAAAAAAGTCTGTACTCATTCGTAGCGCTTGTTAATGTTAAATGTGGGAGTAGAACTGATTTTTTACAAGACCCATTGTGTAGTTTCAAAATTTATTATTTTCATATTAATTTTTCATTTCGTAAATGTTTCACAATATGGCGGAAACATTCTTGCAGTAGCGTGCAATTGTTTTGCGAAGAAATGTTTTTCAGTAGCAGAGGGAAGTTACAGCTGAACTTCATATGTGAACAGTTTTCATAGTGAACGTGAGACGACTAAGAAGGAGAAGGTTACTTAATTTCGGAAATACAGACACACGTTTAAAACCAAGTTTGAAACAACAACTACGGAAAGTTCACAGGAAGCGAACACTTTATTTACCTACGACATCCGAGACTAATATTGAAAATTTTGCGGGGTAACGGTATAACCGTGTTGTCGTGCAACCAAATGACATAACGTCACAGCCGGTGAGCAATGCTAGTCCCGAAGTTGCAAAGGCTACACCTACCCCACTGTATATCAAAGGGCAAAAGCTTTACACAATCAAAAACTTTGACGAAAACAATCAAAAATTTGATAAAAGACTTGAAGAAAACAATCAACGACTTGACAACACTTCAGCATGATCAGAGGTTTTGACTAACGATGTTGGTAATTTTACTCAGATGTAGTACGCTCTGAAAACAGACGTTGCGAATCAAGTCACTGTAGTGATGAGCGGCGACTTGGAAGAAATAACTAATGTCATTTCAACACTAAAAACTACATATGAGATATGTCACAACAGATTAAAAAACTGACATGATTTTTAACTACAGTAAAAGACATGCCAGAACAGAACAGATTAAAGAACTGAAAAATGATTATGATACAATGCGGTTAGAACACACAACAGTACAGTCCACAGTTCAACAGGTAGTCAGACAAGTAGACGATTCTTTTATAGAGAAAGACTTAACAGATAACTGGTTAGAGACAGCGTTACAGAAGGCTGTTGAGCAATTACCATTTTGTACACAGAGTAGTGAAAGTCAGTATTGAAGATACAAACTGAGTTAGGACAGGTGCAAAGAACACTTACACAGGATATACCTGACAGGAAGAAGCACAGCAGCTAGCACAAACATGGTACCACAAAACGCTGTTACACAAAATGTGGGGGCAGACACCACACTTTCATCAATTGTACTAGAAGAAAGAAAGTCTTCTTAAAAAAACCGACAAGAAATCTGTTCATCCAGTTATTTTCCTAAAAGCTTTTAGAAGCATTTTGCCTACACAACAACAAATGATCCAGTATGTATTAGGTTTTATACAAGGTGAAGCCGCGCGTGGGGCATCCGAGACGGCAGAGCTGTCACACATTATCACAATTCAAAAATGCATTTCTTGCAAAACACTGGTCGCGCTGTGTGCAGGAGAGATTAAGAATACAAGTATTAAGCCCAGACACATACAAAATCAGGCAGGAAACATTAAGAAAATATTTAGAGAAGTACATAAATAAGACTTGTTTCTGGGATGAACCCGTGGTTCTTAGTGATAATCTACACATTTTGGAAGGAAACTTCCATTTCACATTAGAGAAAAACTGAAACAGGACCCACAAACTAACTTAGGATACTTTTTATCGGCCCTCTATTCTATTGAGCTTATAAACGAAGATATGAAGGTTAGTAATAGCAATAATAACCCGAATGGGAATCGTTATAGTGGGGGGCGAAGGGCAGGCAACGCCGACCCGGCCGCAGTATAACGGCAACAGTCACTGGCTAGCACATGATGCTCGTCCCACGTTTGTTGACACACAGCAGGTGGTGCCAATGTCAGTGCGTGGCCCGGCCATCGGCAGCTCTCCGAATCATAAAAGGAGACTTAGAGCTGATGACAGATATTACCCCGGTTATTCGAACCATCGAAACGGCAACTGTAATCATCAGAACAATAGGAGTCAGTGTAGACCACCGCCAAATAGTCACTAACAATACAATACGAATAGAAATTTTAAGAATGCACAGTGACAATACCGCCAGGGAAACCAGCTACAATTTAATCAGGGAAGGAACCCTTACCAACAATCGAATCCTATCCCTAATCCGGAATGGGGAAAGCCAAATCCAGCGGTGAATATAATCGAGGACACCGATAACGCATATTCGGTGGCTACGAATACGTCAAACAGGGCATGTTAGAGGAAATCGTTAACAACATTCCACTGTATAACACTCCGTAAACACCATCAGATCTAAGGCACTAAAACAGGGAGGAGAACGAGTGAGTTACACCGATTTCGCATATGCCTAGGGAGAAAGTATCCCTTGAAGAAAAGGTAACAGAAGGTGCCAAGGTGAGAAAGATTCATTATGACAAACAATCAATTTTCTGTTGGGGGAAAGAGCACTGCTGAAGACACACTGTAAACAACCATTGTCACAAAAGAAAAATAATAAATGGCAACTGATGTATAACGGTCCTTTTTGCATTGTGAGAACTCCGCACGGTGGAAGCTATTTACTCGCATACTCACGGAACGGAAAAGTAACAATCTGTACGAACATCGCGACCTGAAGATGTACTTTCAGTAGGAAAACGTACAGAAAACTAACAGCAGGGACACTGCTTGTGTAGGTAATACTAAAGCCAAAAAATAGTAAGAAGAAATTAAGGCTATAGATCGGAGCACAATATTAAAGATCAAAATGACAATAACGCAAACATACTGGTGCTATTCCATCTTTTACATGGTTTTAAGTAAAACAAAAATTAGTAGACTTATGCTGCAAATGACGCTGGATTATGAAAAGGAAATTTGGCTAGGATACTTTTGTGACTAGCAGATAAGAAGCGAGAAATGTACTTGTGACTGTCAGGAAAGATAGCATATTGATCACTGTAGATTGGGTTAAGTAATAGAGAAATACGGATTCTATGGGCACCCATCTAGCAAAGTATTTTACTCCTGGTTGATCAAGATGAGTGGACGAAGAGTGGAACAAAAAAACTGACCTCGTAGACTTGGAGAAAGCTTTTGACTATGTTGACTGGAATACTCTGTTTCAAATTCTGAAAGTGGCAAAGGTAAATACAGGGAGCGAAAGGCTATTTACAATTTGTACAGATGGCAGTTATAAGAGTCGAGGGGCATGAAAGGGAAGGGAGTGAGACAGGGTTGTAGCATATCCCCAATGTTATTCAATCTGTATACTGAACAAGCAGTAAAGGAAGCAAAAGAAAAATTTGGAGTAGGAATTAATATCCATGGAGAAGAAATAAAAACTTTGAGGTTCGCCGATGACATTGTAATTCTGTCAGAGACAGCAAAGGATCTGGAAGTGCAATTGAACGGAATGGACAGTGTCTTGAAAGGAGGAGAGAGGATTTAAAATGTAGACTGGCTATGGCAAGGAAAGCGTTTCTGAAGAAGATAAATTTGTTAACATTGAGTATAGATTTAAGTGCCAGGAAGTCCTTTCTGAAAGTATTTGTATGAAAGTGAAACATGGATGCTAAATAGTTCAGACAAGAAGATTAGATTAGATTAGATTAATACTAGTTCCATGGATCATGAATACGATATTTCGTAATGATGTGGAACGAGTCGAATTTTCCAATACATGACATAATTAGGTTAATTTAACAACATACTTAAGTTAATATAACTACTTTTTTTTGTTTTTTTTATTTTTATTTTTTTATTTTTTTTTATTTTTTTTATATTTTTTTTCTTAATTTATATCTAAAAATTCCTTTATGGAGTAGAAGGAGTTGTCATTCAGAAATTCTTTTAATTTCTTCTTAAATACTTGTTGGTTATCTGTCAGACTTTTGATACTATTTGGTAAGTGACCAAAGACTTTAGTGCCAGTATAATTCACCCCTTTCTGTGCCAAAGTTAGATTTAATCTTGAATAGTGAAGATCGTCCTTTCTCCTAGTATTGTAGTTATGCACACTGCTATTACTTTTGAATTGGGTTTGGTTGTTAATAACAAATTTCATAAGAGAGTATATATACTGAGAAGCTACTGTGAATATCCCTAGATCCTTAAATAAATGTCTGCAGGATGATCTTGGGTGGACTCCAGCTATTATTCTGATTACA
Source organism: Schistocerca serialis cubense (assembly GCF_023864345.2). NCBI lineage: Eukaryota > Metazoa > Arthropoda > Insecta > Orthoptera > Acrididae > Schistocerca > Schistocerca serialis. The sequence goes on along the minus strand of NC_064645.1, from coordinate 612,028,133 downwards.
CGCTTCTGTGCAATAAATACTTTATTCCTCAGTGATGAATTACCCCAAAATATGATGCCATATGAAAGCAATGAGTGAAAATATGCGTAGTAAGCTAATTTACTAAGATGTTTATCACCAAAATTTGCAATGACCCTTATTGCATAAGTAGCTGAACTCAAACGTTTCAGCAGATCATCAATGTGTTTCTTCCAATTTAATCTCTCATTAATGGACATACCTAAAAATTTGGAATATTCTACCTTAGCTATATGCTTCTGATTAAGGTCTATATTTATTAATGGCGTCATACCATTCACTGTACGGAACTGTATGTACTGTGTCTTATCAAAATTCAGTGAGAGTCCGTTTACAAGGAACCACTTAGTAATTTTCTGAAAGACACTATTGACAATTTCATCAGTTAATTCTTGTTTCTCAGGTGTGATTACTATACTTGCATCATCAGCAAAGAGAACTAACTTTGCCTCTTCATGAATATAGAATGGCAAGTCATTAATATATAATAAGAACAACAAAGGACCCAAGACTGACCCTTGTGGAACCCCATTCTTGATAGTTCCCCAGTTTGAGGAATGTGCTGATCTTTGCATGTTACGAGAACTACTTATTTCAACTTTCTGCACTCTTTCAGTTAGGTACGAATTAAACCATTTGTGCACTGTCCCACTCATGCCACAATACTTGAGCTTGTCTAGCAGAATTTCATGATTTACACAATCAAAAGCCTTTGAGAGATCACAAAAAATCCCAATGGGAGGTGTTCGGTTACTCAGATCATTCAAAATTTGACTGGTGAAAGCATATATGGCATTTTCTGTTGAAAAACCTTTCTGGAAACCAAACTGACATTTTGTTAGTATTTCATTTTTACAGATATGTGAAGCTACTCTTGAATACATTACTTTCTCAAAAATTTTGGATAAAGCTGTTAGAAGGGAGATTGGACGGTAATTGTTGACATCAGATCTATCCCCCTTTTTATGCAAAGGTATAACAATAGCATATTTCAGTCTATCAGGGAAAATGCCCTTTTCCAGAGAGCTATTACACAGGTGGCTGAGAATCTTACTTATCTGTTGAGAACAAGCTTTTAGTATTTTGCTGGAAATGCCATCAATTCCATGTGAGTTTTTGCTTTTAAGCAAGTTTATTATTTTCCTAATTTCAGAGGGAGAAGTGGGTGAGATTTCAATTGTATCAAATTGCATAGGTATGGCCTCTTCCATTAACAGCCTAGCATCTTCTAATGAACACCTGGATCCTACTATATCCACAACATTTAGAAAATGATTATTAAAAATATTTTCAACTTCTGACTTTTTGTTTGTAAAGTTTTCATTCAATTTGATGGTAATACTGTCTTCCTCTGCTCTTGGTTGACCTGTTTCTCTTTTAATAATATTCCAAATTGTTTTAATTTTATTATCAGAGTTGCTGATTTCAGACATGATACACATACTCCTGGATTTTTTAATAACTTTTCTTAATATAACACAGTAGTTTTTATAATTTTTGATAGTTTCTGGGTCACTACTCTTTCTTGCTGTCAGATACATTTCCCTTTTCTGGTTACAAGATATTTTTATACCCTTAGTAAGCCATGGTTTGTTACAAGGTTTCTTACGAGTATATTTAACTATTTTCTTGGGGAAGCAGTTTTCAAATGCATTTACAAAAATGTCATGAAATAAATTATATTTTAAATTGGCATCAGGTTCATAGTACACCTCATCCCAGTCTAACTGCTGTAGGCTTTCCCTGAAATTTGCAATTGTTAAATCGTTGACTGAACGTACTACTTTGGAGGACTGTTTAGTATTGCTGAATGGAGCTATGTCATATATTGTAACCAGCTGTGCACCATGATCAGAAAGACCATTCTCAACAGGCTGAGCATTTATCTGGTTAAACTTATCCTGGTCTATAAAGAAGTTATCTATCAGTGAGCTGCTATCCTTTACCACCCGAGTAGGAAAATCAATAACGGGTGTCAAATTGAAAGAACCAAGTAATACTTCAAGGTCATTTTTCCTATTACCCTCTTTCAGAGAATCTACATTGAAGTCCCCACAAATAATAATTTGCTTCCCCCTGTCTGACAGATAGCACAACAAGGAGTCCAAATTTTTCAGAAATAGATGAAAATTTCCTGATGGGGACCTATATACCGTTACAATTATAAATGTGCCTTTATTTAATTTAAGCTCACAGGCACATGCTTCTATATGTTTCTCTACACAAAACTTTTTTGTTTCTATACTTTTTGCACAATGATAACTTTTGACATATATGGCAACTCCTCCTTTCTCCATATTTTCTCTCATTACATGTGCAGAGAGCTTATAACCACTTACATTTACCTTATCCATATCAGTAACAATGTGATGCTCAGACAGGCATAGTATATCTATTTCATTCTCAGCTTCTAAATCTTCTAAACAAACCAGAAGCTCATCTACTTTATTCTTTAAACTCCCAATATTTTGATGAAATATACTTACATTATTTTTAATTATACTTTTATGAGAAGAGATTAGAAGCTTTCAAAATGTAGTGCTACAGAAGAATGCTGATGATTTGACTGGGGAGAAGAGGAATTTGTGGCACAACTTGACTAGAAGGGATCAGTTGGCAGGACACATTCTGAGACTTCAAGGGATCACCAATTTAGTATTGCAGGGAAGCGTGGAGGGTAAGAATCATAGAGGGAGACAAAGGGGATAAATACACTACGCAGACTCTGAAGGATGTAGGTTGCAGTCGTTACTCAGAGAATTATGAGGGTTGCACAGGATAGAGTAGCATGGAGAGCTGCATCAACCCAGTTTCTGGACTGAGGACCACAAAACTACATAAGTGTGTTCTCCTGCCATCACTTGTTGAGCAGGTTTTTATCTATCCAATTACATTCAAGCCTGTTGTGGCAGGTGAGTTGTACAATATCCCAAAGAAGGACATCAGCCAGTTTCAAATGGTTCGATGTTCTGTGCATTGTAATCGTGTGGGGGGAGACTACGCAGAACATCTGAAGCATTAAAACCACTATCTTAATATTTCTCTGTTTTTTATTAACCCAGTCTCGAAACTTTTTGGACTGACAGTATGTCTGAATCGTAGACTTCTATTCTGGTAATAAAAACTGTGTTCATCCCTTTCACTACAGTCCTTACAGCTAATTGTGCTCCCTAGGAACCAAACTTGCCTCCACAAGAGTTACATTTCTGTTAACTTTTCAAAGACTTGGGTTCTTCATCTGCTGATATGACAATATGTAATGGTACGTGGCTAAATTTTTCCAATCAGACTTCATTAATTGCTCTGCGATTTTTATTATGCCAAGCTAGCATTATTCTTACCAGCAAGATGTGTTATACAATTTCAGACCACATCAAAATCTTGCCAGAAAACCATTCTATTTCGATTGCTCTAAATTTTGTACTTGGTATGGCTCTAAAAACCAAACACACTTCCAGCAGATAAGTCAACTCTTGTAACCCAACCTCCGATATGGACCATGAATGCAATATATTAGTGCTCAGATCTGTTGTCCAATGGCCAACAACTTCAACAATATCTACCTGCATGAAATTTATGACTAAGTTCTGTTGCATCTGCTGTTGGTTTTGCTTTCGATGAGAGTCTATTTCTTACATACAGTCTGAGTTTTACATAGGCTACTGCATCAACAAACTAAGGTCACTTAGAAATCACTTTTGGTAAAATTGCATCAAAATTTGGAATAATTGCATCACCAACTACTTCAGTCCGCCAGGATGGGCAAAATAAATAATGCCAGAATACAATGTTTAAGCTTAAAAAGTAATGCGTCCAATACATATACACTAGACTCTTGCTAAACTGGCCATTCCTCGCACATATGGGTGCCAGATTAGAGGACGTGCCGGATTGTTGAGAGTGTCTAAAATTTAGCACAAACACATAGGGATCATACTTTTATCAAATCAAAAGATACATTCACTTGTACAACAAACTTAGTATCACTCGCCATTCACTACAAAACATGTCCCAAAATTTTAATTGTCTCCATGATGATACGCGACGGCAGTACGATTCATCACACAATGGCTTTACAAGCATTTCATACGTTCTGCCATGCATAATGTACTCCAAGATGCCGTCTCCAGCTTCAGCACCAGCAGTTTGAGATATCCTCATGTTCTCTCCTCCTATGTCCTCTTCGTCACCAGTTTCATCGTAACTTTCCTGTGAGCTTATGATTACCTCTTTTCTGATGAAGTTTGGTCATTAATAGTTGCTCGTCCAACATTGTAGCCAGCAACAATTGTTTTCTGCGAAGAACGTCAATTCAGTTTATGTCTAATTTCGAGTTGCTGCTTTAGGTTAAGCATAATGGGTTTCCTTTTAGAGGCCATGATAATGATCCATTAAGGAGAGCCACAGTTTCAAAGTGTACAGGAATGTTCAACATTATAATTAACTAACAGCAATGTTGCAGACGAAATTTCATTATTGAAGGCGTCATATCCGGTTGAACAACTAGAAGCTGGAAGTGTGCCAGATTACTGAGAGGCCGGACTACTGAGGGTCATATTAGCAAGAGTTTAGTGTATTATAGAAAATGACACTGACTTCCCACAAAGAAAAATACATTAAGGTCAAAGTATCTCAGAGGATTTTTATAATGAGTTTTAAGGTAACAGTCAGTGTTACGGAAATGTTCCAGCTGTCTACACAAACTATGGTGTCTTTTCTAAAAAATTAAGTGAACACAGCTAGTAAAATGTTTTGCAGTTTAACTGAGATTTGATGAGAATGTGTTTAATCAAACGGTAATCTTTTATATTATTTAGTGCAACAAACACTGGCACACCAAGCACGTGGTTGACCTCGACTTATCCATTCTGACAGTACTCACATTTCGAATTGCACTGCTCAGCCATGTATTACACGCAGAATCTTGTGAAATGCTTACCCTTCATCTTCTTGAAATTCTGTGCTTGTCTGTGTTTTGAACGAAATCAGGGACGAATAAGCAAGAATGATATTCCATAGAATTATGACAAGTTATAAAATCAAACACGCATTTCTCAGTCCAGTGAATTATGGTATCAATCTTTAGATGGTTCACCACAAAATCTTCAGAATTACATGAACTGATTGTTTCCTTGGTGCCTTCCTTCTACTGTTTTACTCAAATTTCTCCAAATAAAAACTGTTCAAACATTTGTTCACAGTTATTGCAATAACCACATCACTATCGTTCTTGCTGAGAGGCTTTCTACCAATTCATTGTCAGACATGACTGCTAATATCTGAAAAGGTATCATGGCTAGCCTCAGTGGCTTGGAACATGAAAACCTAAACTTTGTTAAAATACTAATTGTGTACATGCACGAACGAATTGATGCCATCAATCACCGTTTGACATCCCTTTTCCTCAGCACAATTCACCTGGTTCTGTTCAACATGATGGGCATACTTAACCTGATTAGTGGGTGAATACCTGAACGCTGTTAAAGTACAAACTTACGAATTACAGCACCTACCCCCCCCCCCCCCCCCCAAACATATACATCTTCCCCAAAGCACTACTTTGCCTGGTTCTTCTTTCCATTGTATGCCAAGGCTGCCAGCCCCCACGGATAAGACTGCACCATCTTTCATTTATTCTTTTCAGTTTACAATACTTTAAAGATACGTGCTTCTTTTTGATACAGTTTAAAACATTCAGTTATTATCTTTATCTTATTTACTTTCTTCATAACTGACTACAGTTATGCTTTAATATTTCAAAAATTCTATTTCAAAGTTTTAAACGGGCCTCCTCACAGTTCGCATCAATCAGCACGTGTTTAGTTTGATTCCCTTATATGGTCATAAGAGAGGCAACACAGCATTGTTTACACCATACATCACAAAGATGTGAAATAATGTGAAAGTGAATAAAACTGAAATTTCTTTAGGTATGGTACAGTTGTTACAAGTGCTGTATGTCATAAGTAGACTAATGCCACCTGAAGATATGTGAAGATATGAGTTAACTATGCAAATTATCTCCTACAGAGTTGATAAAATCATTTTTGATTGGTTGGGGATGTGCTTTCTTTTCCCTCCAACTAATGAAGGTTTTAATGAACTAGATCGTTCTTCCACATTCCCAGTCAATTATAATGATAAAATTAGACAATGGAAAATCCAGAATGGAATATAACAATATTATTAAAAGGATAGTTACTACACACCATAGAGTGGTGATGCCGAGTCATAGATGGGCACAACAAAAGGATTGTCACAAAATAAGCTTTCAGCCAACAAGGCCTTTGTCAAACACACACACACACACAAACACACACACACACACACACACACGGCCATAGTCTCTGCCAGCTGCAAGTTACAGTTCACATTAAGAGCAGAAACAAAAATGTTTTTGTCTTGAGTTTGCTCTTAGAGGTCAGCTTTCATCACAGTAACCAAGGCAAGCGTGATTCTGTGTTCTGCTTAAGTTGTGGCATTAGGTTACTCATGTTAATTCGGGGCTACAACACGCATCGTGCCACAGTTCAGTCACTGGGCACTTAAAATCAGCTGTGGACTGAGCATCAGTTGTTTCCACCATACCTGACTGCAGCCACTTCCAAAATTGCCTCCCCCTCCCCTTGAACAGCGCTTCAGCACTTGTGAAGTGACCCACTGTGTCTGTGTGTCATCTTCAACCAAACAGAGGCAGGAAATGTGACAACACTGTAGTGGCAAGTGACAGATGTCAACTGTTGTGTAATTTTAATTGGACTACATTTATATTCAGTTCTTAAATATGACAACACTGTATTGATTCGCCATATTCTTTATCTACATAAACAATTTAGAAGACCAATCTGAACAATCATCTTTGATTGTTTGCAGATGATGCTGTTATTTACCATCTAGTAAAGTGATAAAAATTAATTACAACTTCATATACACTATGTATCCGTATGGTGCAAAAAGTTGTAGTTACTCTTGAGCAATAAAAACTATGAAGCCCTACACATGACTACTAAAAAACTTCCAGTACATTTTAGTTACATGATAAATTACAAAATTTAAAGATTTTTAATTCAGCTAAACATCTAGAGATTACAATTATGACCAACTTCAATTGGAACCATCACTTAGAAAATGCTGTGAGAAATGGGAACTGAAGACTGTTTTATTGGCTGCACACAAAAAAATATACTAAAGAGTCTGCCTAACACTATACTCGTCCATCTTCTTTTGGAATATTGCTGTGTTGCATGGTATCCTTACCAGATAGAATTGATGGGGGACACTGAAAACTTTCAAAAAGGGCTGCTTGTTTTGCAGTATTGCAAAACAGGTGAGAAGATGTCAGAGATATGTTTGCCAACTTGGGCTGGCAATCCTAAAAGCAAAGGTGTTTTTCAGAGTGGCAACACCCTATCACAAAATTACAATTGCCATATTACCCCTCCAAATGCCCAAGTATTTTAGTGACTCCCACCTACATAGACAGAAATGACTATCATGATTAAAAAACAGAAATAGAAGCTGACAAGGAAAGACTTGGATATTCATTTCTACCACAGCTGTTTCAGAGTTGAACGGTAGAGAAATATAAGTCTGCAAATTTTTGTGGCCATTGTCACTGAAAGTAAAATTTTCTAGGTCTGTTAGGCAGCATCATATTTCTTCTGTACGACTGATGTTTCAACCCCTCGACTGGAATCTTCTTCAGAATCTTTTGGTATTTACACTTCACTGAACACACACTATTCAGTCAACAATGGACACCAGAAGATCCTGAATAAGATCCCAGCAGAGGCATTGAAGAGTTGATTATATAGAAGAAATATGACACGGCCTAACAACACAGAAGATTTTACCTTCCATAAAGAAATAATCCTGACATTTTATAAATCCTCTGCCAAACACCTAAGTGTGGCCTGCAGAATAATCGTGTAGTTGCAAATGTTCCCTTTCTTCATTTAATATAGCGTGACAATTATTAAATTATAATAAAAAAGGTAAATTAGTTACAAACTACGGTGTGCACACACTTTATTAACATGTAAATGTCACTGCAGATATTCAGATTTAGGTTATGACATGTTCGATATGCCTGCCATCATTGGCAATGATGTGGCGAAGATGAATAGCAAAATTCTGCACGATCTGCTGAAGTGTCAGGACATCAATGCTGTTGGTGACCTCATGAATGGGTTTTCTGCTCAGCAGTGGTTTTGGGGTTGTAGCTGTACACCTTGTCTTTAATGTAGCCCCACAAAAAAAAAGAGTCGCATGTGTTCAGATCTGGAGAATATGTTGGTCAATCGAGGCCCGTGCCACTGACCTTTTGGTGCCCCAGAGCCACATGTGGTCCCCAATGTGCTCCTGCAGGACATCAAACAACTTCCTGCTTCAATGGGGTCAATCTAAGTCTTTCACGAACCTTATCTTGTCGAAATCAGGGTCACTTTGGATAAGGGGAATGAAATCATCTTCCAAAACCTTCACGTACTGTTCAGTAGTCACCATGCCATCAAGCAATATCACACCGATTATTCAGTGACTGGACATTGCACACCATAGAGTCGCCCATTGAGGGTGAAAAGACTTCTCGGTTGCGAAATACAGATTCTCAGTCCTCCACATGTGTCAATTTTGCTTATTGACGAACCATCCAAATAAAAGTGGGCTTTGTCACTAAACCAAACCATCATCTCCATACCAATTCCCATTATGTCCCACAGCCGACCATGCATTCAAACTGCAGGTCGACCGTTCAGAAGTTAAGATGATTTTATTTCATATAGTTCAATAATTGTCACACTGTATCTTTAAAACACATTTACAGCCAGTCCAATGTATGCATAGACGCTGATACTATCTTGTATCTTCTGAATGTGGTTGTTTTTAACCTGGGGGATGGGGCAGATACCGAACATAACTGCATCTCACATAAAGTATATGGCGATATGCAGATCATTTGCATGGTGTGTGTGTGTGTGTGTGTGTGTGTGTGTGTGTGTGTGTGTGTGTGTGTGTGTGTTTTTACGTTCTCTCTCTCTCTCTCTCTCTCTCTCTCTCTCTCTTTCCATAAAGTGATTTCTAATTATGTTCATTATCCCTCTTTTTTTATTTTTTTTTTTTACACACACACACACACACACACACACACACACACACACACACACACACACAAAACCATACACACAACTGCACATTCAGAAGATAGCCACATATGGAGTTTTCATCTTTTATGCGAAAGGTTGCTCATTTGATTCTCACTAGGTTTTTTAGACTTTTACTCTGCAATTATTAATGAATTTGTATTATTAATTAACAAATCCTGAATCACATTTTTTCAATAAAAATTACGTCTTGTTTTCAACTACCAATTACATGAAAATGAAAGTATACACAATAAATTAAAATTTGGTACCAAAATGCGCAGCACCTCGTTAAATACAGAAACAATTTACACACCAATAACACTCTTTAATATTTTATAACTTTCACAGTTTAGGCTGTAAGATGAAATTTACAAGTCTTGTTGTTGAATATCAATTCTGATTCTGCATTCTCATGTCGAATTCGAACAAAACAAAGAATTATGTTTAAATACTGTTAATTACCATTTCAACTTGACAATACATCTAGGGATTTAAGAATGTGAAAAAAAGCACCATTTAATGTGAATTGAGCCAGTGAGCTCACGATTACAACATTAAAATGCTACTGAGAAGTGCCTTGTATGGCTGTAAATAATTGATGTCTCAGCAATAACCACCAAATCTTTCAAGTATTAAGGAAACCAAAGAGGGTCAGTTAGTCCGTAGACTTAGCAGAAATAACAGCAACGAAAATTTGGCTGTAAAAGTAGTTAGACAATGATATACCAGATGAGTAAACTGAGTCATATATTATTACAATACCTAATTAGTATGAAGAGGACAAACAAAATAAACCATACATATTGAAAATGAAATACAATAACTGGAGGTACTATTTCCATATACACCACTGGAAAAAAAGGGAATCGCAACACCAAAAATAATGAATTTAAAGTAATGAAATTTCAGGCTTACATTTGTTTAGGTAACATATTTAAGTGATCAACATTACATGATGATAGGTCAATGTGTGAGATAAGCCATTGCAAATATGGAATGCTGGTACATTTATAGCCAGTATATGGGATGAAGTTCCATTCCTGTTGCACTTGGTTGGTCAATACAGGGGTGGTTAATTCTAGTTGTTGATGATGCTCACGTTGTCATTGAATAACGTCCCGTAGGTGCTCGACTGGAGACAGATATGGCAATCAGTCAGGCTAAGGCAACATGTTGACACCCTGTAGACAATGTTGGGTTACAATAGCGGTATATGGCAGAGCATTAACCTGATGTAAAACACCCCCATGAAAGGCATCACAACAGGTTGAATCACAAGACAGATGTACAAATCTGCAGTCAGTCGCATGGGATAACTACAAGAGTGCTCCTGCTGTCATGCGAAATCACACCCCAGGCCACAATTCCAGGTGTAGGACCAGTGTGTCCAGCACGCAGGCAGGTTAGTTGCAGACCCTCAGCTGGTCTTCTTCAAACCAACACACGGCCATCACTGGCACCAAGGCAAAACCAGTTTTCATCAGAAAACACAGCAGACCTCCACACTGCCCTCCAATGAGCTCTCGCTTGACATCACTAAAGTCACAGTTGGTGGTGGCTGGGTCAGTGAAACGCATGCTCATGGCATCTAGCTTGAAGTTGTCTTTGAAGTAACTGATTTGTAACAGTTTGATGTGTCACTGTGGGGCCAACTGCTGTTCAAATTACTGCTGCAAATGCAGTATGACACACTAAAGCCATACACTGAACACAATGGTCTTCCCTCTCAGCAGTGCAACATGGTCATCCAGAGCCCAGTAATCTTACAACTGCATCTTCTTGTGATCATCACTGCCAGCATTCATGTACATTCCTGCCAACTCTTTCTGCAATGTTGCAGAAGTAACATCCAGCTTCTTGTAGCCCAATTACAGCATGCATTTAAAGCAAACCTGATTTTCACTCTCATAGTGATGCTGCTAACGCCACTCTTATGGTACTGGTGCAAAATTTGAATAGATATTATCCTTCAGATGTGCCCCCCCCCCCCCTCCAAATCAGTGTACATAGAAATAATTTTATTACAAAATGCAGCAATGCAGAAACTACCACATTATAAAAGAGAAATAAATATTTAACACTGCAGTTATGCACAAATACAGGGAGTTGTACAGCTGCTGCTTATTTTATTATATTTTTTAGCTGAAGATTAGTAGGTAATAGTGCTACGCAAAGTACCCTCCACCATACAATGTAGGATGGATTGTGGACTATAGCTGTAGATTAGAAATAATATAGGTAGGAGCATTATAAAGTGGCTTCCAGTCAGCTTCCAATCATGAAATAGAATTTGTCTTCACTGAATTATGCTTCACGTGTTCTAGCCCACATTCAGACAAACTGAAGTTTTTTTAACTGCGTGTTATGGACATCTTATATTGTTACTTCCAAGAATAATCTTTAACAAATACAATGTTTGTAAATAATACACTTTATTTGTGTTAATTAAAACTCAACAAAAATTTGTAGTTACCTTTTGACATAAAAACTTTACAACCTAAACAAGTGAAGTGTACCAACCAACAAACTAAAACATAAAATTACACTTACAAAGTGTGTGCCCATTATATACCACTCAACTGAAGATACAAGATCCAAAATTTCCCATATAGATGTCTAGCACATCTGGATGAAAATTTATAAGATTGCAGTTGAATAATTTCCCCACAAAACATGTCCAATATCAATCATTCATCAATGCAATAAATGTTGCAGTATTCCTTGTCGAATGAGGGGTTCACACTGTGATCTTGGCAGTAGATGCTGGCTGTTTTTCTTCAAGACAATCACTTCACCATCATCCAGCTCAAACTTACCATAATCAACAAGGCAACGGACCTGCATACATAAAATAGTGAAAGTTTTTGATGCACAAATGAGGTGCCAACATGTATAGATCTTTTTACATAAAATGCACATAAAGAGTTCTGAAATTTAAATGAACCCTATAAACCTACCTCAATGTACAAGGATTTTGGTGGTTTCAGATCTTGCATCAAATTTAATCCATGATTATCACCAATGGATCTCATATATGATGCCAATGTTTTGCTGTAGTTGCTAAACCACTGTATCTGCATAGATAAACAAAATATGTAAGAGTAACAAGGCAGACAGCATGAATGACAAACTGTTTTACAATATATTAATACTAGTCTACGTATCCAAAAGTCTTATAGAACAGTGTTGTTGTTGTTGTTGTGGTCTTCAGTCCTGAGACTGGTTTGATGCAGCTCTCCATGCTACTATATCCTGTGCAAGCTTCTTCATCTCCCAGTACCTACTGCAACCTACGTCCTTCTGAATCTGCTTGGTGTATTCATCTCTTGGTCTCCCTCTACGATTTTTACCCTCCACGCTGCCCTCCAATACTAAATTGGTGATCCCTTGATGCCTCAGACCATGTCCTACCAACCGATCCCTTCTTCTAGTCAAGTTGCGCCACAAATTTCTCTCCTCTACAATTCTATTCAACACCTCCTCATTAGTTATGTGATCTACCCATCTAATCTTCAGCATTCTTCTGCAGCACCACATTTCGAAAGCTTCTATTCTCTTCTTGTCCAAACTATTTATCGTCTATGTTTCACTTTCATACATGGCTATACTCCATACAAATACTTTCAGAAACGACTTCGTAACACTTAAATCTATACTCGATGTTAACAAATTTCTCTTCTTCAGAAACGCTTTCCTTGCCATTGCCAGTCTACATTTTATATCCTCTCTACTTTGACCATCATCGGTTATTTTGTTCCCCAAATAGCAAAACTCATTTACTACTTTAAGTGTCTCATTTCCTAATCTAATTCCCTCAGCATCACCCGACTTAATTTGACTACATTCCATTGCCCTCGTTTTGCTTTTGTCGATGTTCATCTTATACCATCCCTTCAAGACACTGTCCATTCCGTTCAACTGCTCTTCCAAGTCCTTTGCCGTCTCTGACAGACCTACAATGTCATTGGCGAACCTCAAACTTTTTATTTCTTCTCCATGGATTTTAATACCTACTCCGAATTTTTCTTTTGTTTCCTTTACTGCTTGCTCAATATATAGATTGAATAACATCGGGGATAGGCTACAAGCCTGTCCCACTCCCTTCCCAACCACTGCTTCCCTTTCACATCCCTCGACTCTTATAACTGCCATCTGGTTTCTGAACAAATTGTAAATAGCGTTTCGCTCCCTGTATTTTACCCCTGCCACCTTTAGAATTTGAAAGAGAGTATTCCAGTCAACACTGTCAAAAGCTTTCTCTAAGTCTACAAATGCTAGAAACGTAGATTTGCCTTTCCTTAATCTTTCTTCTAAGATAAGTCGTAGGGTCAGTATTGCCTCACGTGTTCCAATACGAGGTCGGCTTCTACCACTTTTTCCATTCATCTGTAAAGAATTCGTGTTAGTAATTTGCAGCCATTACTTATTAAACTGATAGTTCAGTAATTTTCACAGTGTCAACACCCGATTTCTTTGGGATTGGAATTATTATATTCTTCTTGAAGTCTGAAAGTATTTCACCTGTCTCATACATCTTGCTCACCAGGTGGTAGAGTTTTGTCAGGGCTGCATCTCACAAGGCTATCAGTAGTTCTAATGGAATGTTGTCTACTCCCGGGGCCTTGTTTCGACTTAGGTCTTTCAGTGCTCTGTCAAACTCTTCACACAGTATCATATCTCCCATTTCATCTTCATCTACATCCTCTTCCATTTCCGTAATATTGTCCTCAAGTACACTGCCCTTGTATAGACCCTCTATATACTCCTTCCACCTTTCTGCTTTCCCTTCTTTGCTTAGAACTGGGTTTCCATATAAGCTCTTGATATTCATACAAGTAGTTCTCTTTTCTCCAAAGGTCTCTTTAATTTTCCTGTAGGCAGTATCTATCTTACCCCTAGTGAGATAAGCCTCTACATCCTTACATTTGTCTTCTAGCCATCACTGCTTAGCCATTTTGCACTTCATGTCGATCTCATTTTTGAGATGTTTGTATTCCTTTTTGCCTGCTTCATTTACTGCATTTTTATATTTTCTCCTTTCATCAATTAAATTCAATATTTCTTCTGTTACCCAAGGATTTCTATTTGCCCTCGTCTTTTTACCTACTTGATCCTCTGCTGCCTTCACTACTTCATCCCTCAGAGCTACCCATTCTTCTTCTGCTGTATTTCTTTCCCCCATTCCTGTCAATTGTTCCCTTATGCTCTCCCTGAAACTCTCTACAACCTCTGGTTCTTTCAGTTTATCCAGGTCCCATCTCCTTAAATCCCCACCTTTTTGCAGTTTCTTCAGTTTCAATCTGCAGTTCATAACCAATAGATTGTGGTCAGAATCCACATCTGCCCCTGGAAATGTCTTACAATTTAAAACCTGGTTCTTAAATCTCTGTCTTACCATTACATAATCTATCTGATACCTTTTAGTATCTCCAGGCTTCTTCCATGTATACAACCTTCTTTCACGATTCTTGAACCAAGTGTTAGCTATGATTAAGTTATGCTCTGTGCAAAATTCTACCAGGTGGCTTCCTCTTTCATTTCTTACCCCCAATCCACTTTCACCTACTATTTTTCCTTCTCTCCCTTTTCGTACTACTGAATTCCAGTCACCCATCACTATTAAATTTTCATTTCCCTTCACTACCTGAATAATTTCTTTTATCTCATAATACATTTCATCAATTTCTTCGGCATCTGCAGAGCTAGTTGGCACATAAACTTATACTACTGTAGTAGGCATGGACTTCGTGTCTATCTCGGGCACAATAATGCATTTACTATGCTGTTTGTAGTAACTTACCCGCACTCCTATTTTTTTATTCATTATGAAATCTACTCCTGCGTTACCCCTATTTGATTTTGTATTTATAAGCCTGTATTCACCTGACCAAAAGTCTTGTTCCTCCTGCCACCGAACTTCACTAATTCCCACTACATCCAACTTTAACCTATCCATTTCCCTTTTTAAGGGATCTGACATTCCACGCTCCATTCCGTAGAACGCCAGTTTTCTTTCTCCTGATAATGATGTCCTCTTGAGTAGTCCCCACCCAGAGATCTGAATGGGGGACTATTTTACCTCCGGAATATTTTACCCAAGAGGATGCAATCATCATTTAACCGTACAGTAAAGCTGCATGCCCTAGGGAAAAATGACAGCTGTAGTTTCCCCTTGCTTTCAGCCGTTCACAGCACCAGCACAGCAAGGCCATTTTTGTTAGTGTGACAAGGCCAGATCAGTCAATTATCCAGACTGTTGCCCCTGCAACTACTGAAAAGGCTGCTGCCCCTCTTCAGAAACCACACATTTGCCTGGCTTCTCAACAGATACCCCTCCATCGTGGTTACACCTACGGTACGGCTATCTGTATCAAGGCACACAAGCCTCACCACCAACGGCAAGGTCCATGGTTCATTGGGGGGAGGGGGGGGGGGGGGGGGAGGGAATAGAACAGTGCTCAGTTCTAAATCAACAGTTGTCTACATTTGTACTTGTGGCGTAAGTTTCTATGCACAAGACAGCATACTTTTACTCCATAGGAATGCTGCTAGGTATCCCATTAGACCAGTGGTTCCCAATCCTTGGAGTAATTACCCTCTGTGGGATTAAATGTAATTTTCTAGGGGGACTCAACTGTGTTATGATCACGAAACGAAATTTTTAAAATTTTCTTACTATTTCCACTATTTTGTAAGCCTGAAATACTAATTACATAAGTTACCAATAATTACCATGATGCAACATGGTTGAGGTTACAGCTTGCAAAACACTTGTATGTAAATCTTCCTCACATAGGCCATCCACTGCACGCATACTTTGCACTTTGTACCATGCCTCAATGACAGTCCAAATGAGATATATACAGCACACATGCTTAAATATCACGTGAAAATGTCTTCTCAGAGTTGTAGGTAGTTTGTACAATGGACTAGAAATTGCTTCATTATTCATTTTGCAACAATAAATGAACTATTTTGCTCTAATACGAGTTCACAATTTTGTGAAATTCAGACTGTCTGAATGTGGCAATCTTGCAGTTCACCCATGAGATGAAATGGTTATTTGCTTCCAGTATGATGTTTTTGATCTCAGATTACGATGCAGATGTAAGGATAAAGATTTGGAATGGTGTTTTTGATTGTATGCCACAACACATAATGCATACAGTGAATTCCTTATGAGTAAGTGCTGGAAAAATGACTTAAAGGGTCGAAATTGGCCAGTCTCACAACAAATAAAGGAATAATTGCAGCCTACTATAGACAATGCTTTCTTTTACAGTAAACAGTTTAATTGAAAGCACAACACCACAGTAACAATCTAATAGCTACTACACTGCTGTCAAGCCTACGCAATATTATTATTATTATTATTACTATTATTGGCAGTGGTAATTTCTTTCAGTTCAGAAGCAAGAAATCCAGCATTCAAGTGATTACACACAGTAGGCCTAAGTATAGTGCAACATTTTAATCTGGTTGATTTCAGATGGGGGTGTAGGTTGTGGGTGACGCGAGAGCCACTAGGAAGATGAGTGGTATATAAGAATTAAATTTTGTAATAAGTGTCTACCCTCACAGCGGATAGTTAGCTTTCTTTTCTGAGAAGAAATTGCAAGTAACATTTGCGATACACTGAAAATTGCTTCATCCTGCTATAAAAAGGGGTTGTTAGTAACAAGCAGAACAGACTGTATCAGAGACTCACTAGTTCATTGTTTAATAAAACACAAACAAATATAATTTATCTTAAGTTATATTTAAAATGAAGGCATTCAAAGAAAATTGCTGTTCATTCTAAAGTTCAGTCAGGCACTAATATTGATGAGAGGAGGAGGGGGGGGGGGGGGGGGATACCTAATAAGCTAATACCCGATTGCACTCGGGCATAATGGTTTCAGATAGGTTTGGGGAACCACTGCATTAGGCCATGGATGTATCATAAGACAAAAACACCACTTACATTTAGGATGTACGTTGCAGCACCTACTTTTCTTTAATACAATAATCCAAAAGCAATAACCTTTTACACAATTTTCCAGTCAGTTACAGATTTGTATCCTTAAAAAATTTAAGAGTGAAACTCTTGATTTGCAACCTCTTTAATGCCACAATGTTGTAAAATGCTATCATTCCACAATTCCGTCACAACGGGAACAATGATACATATCTGGTGTTAGGTTAGACAGTACTCAGTATTGTTCTTCCAT
This sequence comes from Schistocerca serialis cubense, assembly GCF_023864345.2. Taxonomy (NCBI): domain Eukaryota; kingdom Metazoa; phylum Arthropoda; class Insecta; order Orthoptera; family Acrididae; genus Schistocerca; species Schistocerca serialis. The sequence continues at coordinate 612,010,762 of NC_064645.1, read as the reverse complement.
CTCATCCTGTTGATGAGAGTGTCAAAACATGGGGTGCTAGCTACAATAGAGACAGATTGGGAAACCAGATGCAGCCTTTTCAAAGGAACCAGTTGTGTAATTACTTTAAGTGATTTTGGAAAACCATCATTTAGTCATCTTTTCTTTAGCATTGCCAAAGAGGGGTCAAAGGAGCAGAGGGTATTAGGTTGGTTGGTTTGGAGGGCAAAGGGACCCAACTATAAGGTCATCATCCCTTTTTCCGCATGCAAATAGGTCTTGGGTTAAAACCAGTTAAAACCACTCCCAAAAGGAGACAGGGAAAGTAAAACTGGGAAAAACACTGAAAGACAATAAGAAAGAACCAAGTGTGTGTGTGTGTGTGTGTGTGTGTGTGTGTGTGTGTGTGTGTTTTAGGGATCTTATGGGCACCCAAAGGCAAGGTTATCAGCGCCCTGACACTTATTAAAACAAACGAATGTGGAGAAGAACAAATTGTCAAACACACGGGCCCTTGGAATGACCACACAATCACTCTATCTCTCATGCGCTAAAACCAATGAGGAGGAAAGATAGCTAATCGAGAAATTAAAACAGAGGGAAAACAAAACACAGGTGAGCTAAAACAAAAGCACAGCAAAATGTGACTGGGTGAGCTAGCCACTCTGTTGACACATTAAAAACATGTCCCCAAAATCTTGTTAGAAACGTTGGACAATTCACAAAACTTTAAGATGCGAACCACATTCATTTGATCATTACTTAAAATAGATTGCAGATCTGCCGCAGTCCACTGGTCAGCAAATAAAATGCAGTCCAATTAAATGTGGCACACCAGGATCTGCACGCCACAAGCACCACACATTGGAGAGTCCTCTCACCGGAGTAAAAATCCATGTGTCATAGTTCTGCGGCCAGTGTGAAGACGAGTACGGACTTTGTCCCATTGAAATGGTTGGAAGGAAGTTCTCCATGGCCGAGTTGTGGGCTTCATGACATGGTGCTTGTTGTCGGTCTCTTCTAGCCACTCATCTTACCATCGACACTGGAAGACCTGATGATCATGACATGCCTCCATGGCTGCTCAATCCACCCTTTCATTCCCCACAATTCCCACGTGTCCTGGTACCCAGCAGAAAGACATCTCCTTCCCCAGTCACTGTAGTTGGAGGAGGGCATTCTGGATAGTCTGGATTACTTTATCTGCTGGGTACAAACATTGGAGAGAGTGTACAGAAGCAAATAACCAGAGCCACTTCCTCATCCCCTCAAACCCAGAACCTCCCACAGAAGAACCACAAAAGTGCCCCACTTGTGACAGGATACTTTCCGGGACTGGATCAGACTCTGAATGTGACTCTCCAGCAGGGGTACGACTTCCTCAAATCCTGCCCTGAAATGAGATCCATCCTTCATGAAATCCTCCCCACTCCACCACGAGTGTCTTTCCGCCGTCCACCTAGCCTTCGTAACCTCTTAGTTCATCCCTATGAAATCCCCAAACCACCTTCCCTACCCTCTGGCTCCTACCCTTGTAACTGCCCCCGGTGTAAAACCTGTCCCATGCACCCTCCCACCACCACCTACTCCAGTCCTGTAACCCGGAAGGTGTACACGATCAAAGGCAGAGCCACGTGTGAAAGCACCCACATGATTTACCAACTGACCTGCCTACACTGTGAAGCTTTCTATGTGGGAATGACCAGCAACAAACTGTCCATTCCCATGAATGGACACAGACAGACGGTGTTTGTTGGTAATGAGGATCACCCTGCGGCTAAACATGCCTTGGTGCACGGCCAGCATATCTTGGCACAGTGTTACGCCGTCCGGGTTATCTGGATACTTCCCACTAACACCAACCTGTCAGAACTCCGGAGATGGGGACTTGCCCTTCAGTATATCCTCTCTTCTTGTTATCCGCCAGGCCTCAACCTCCGCTAATTTCAAGTTGCCGCCGCTCATACCTCACCTGTCTTTCAACATCTTTGCCTCTTTACTTCCGCCTAGACTGACATCTCTGCCCAAACTCTTTGCCTTTACAAATGTCTGCTTGTGTCTGTGTATGTGCGGATGGACATGTGTGTGTGTGCGCGCGCGAGTGTATACCTGTCCTTTTTTCCCCCTAAGGTAAGTCTTTCCGCTCCCGGGATTGGAATGACTCCTTACCCTCTCCCTTAAAACCCACATCCTTTCGTCTTTCCCTCTCCTTCCCTCTTTCCTGATGAAGCAACCGTTGGTTGCGAAAACTTGAATTTTGTGTGTATGTTTGTGTGTCTATCGACCTGCCAGCACTTTTGTTTGGTAAGTCACATCATATTTGTTTTTAGATATATTTTTCCCACGTGGAATGTTTCCCTCTATTATATATATATATATTCTTATTGACATTTCTTGTTAACACCATTAGCTTATTCCCAAGAATAAGTATCTTTCACTCGGTTAATACTCGGCAGAAATCAAACCTGCATTTGGATCGGACTTCCTTAACTCTTGCGCAAAAAGGTGTGCAGTGTACTGCTGCATCCATTTTCAATAAGCTACCACTCGAATTCAAAAATCTTAGCAGTAATCCACGCACTTTCAAATCGATACTGAACAGTTTCTTCATGGGCCACTCCTTCTATTCTGTCGAAAAATTAAACTGATTCTTATTGTATTGCTGATTGTGTTTACTTAAACTTATGGACTGACTTTTTTCGGGTTCATAAACATTTATTTTTATCCGTTATTACTTTTATGTTGTAATTTCATGTACTGACACGTTCCATGACCTTTGAGATTTGCTCCTCAATTTGGCTGGTTGGTTGGTTGGTTGTGGGAAGAGACCAAACAGCGAGGTCATCGGTCTCATCGGATTAGGGAAGGAAGTCGGCCGTGCCCTTTCAAAGGAACCATCCCAGCGTTTGCCTGGAGCGATTTAGCGAAATCACAGAAAACCTAAATCAGGATGGCCGGACGCGGGATTGAACCGTCGTCCTCCCGAATGCGAGTCCAGTGTGCTACCACTGCGCCACCTCGCTTGGTCTCAATTTGGTCCTACAGAACTTGACATGTAAATTTAAAAAATAAAAAATAAATGCTGCCCCACCATGACGTCACACAACACAATTCATTTTTGTTTCAGGTCAAAGCTGACAACTGGTACCACATGTTTCACTTGACCCTTCAATGCCACATCACATAGGAAATGAGAGTTGGTTAATGGCCAAAGCAGAGGAGAGGAAAATTTCTAGAAACACATAAAACTTGTAACAGCAAGGTAGATTAGATCCCAAAGAGGTGAAGTTTTACAGTAGCGAACAAAAAAAATTAGGTCTAGCAATGTACAAAATGAATCCAACAGAATTAACATGGCGAATACCAACTTGGATTAGCAGACTTACATTAATTAATCAAATATTTCTACCAGGTACCATGACTGGTACAATGGTTATAGATTCATTCCACGATTGCCTACACTTGACAGCATCGAATTACCCCAAGCACATGGTGGTAATACGTGATTATTTTAGCTTGCACAGTATTGATGTCACAACATATCAACATTGAGGGGCAATACTAAGAAGCAAAAACATAAAATCAGGAGTGGGAAAAGCAAATTAAAAATCCCTTGATTTATTGAGAGCATTCTAGAAAAGTGCAGTGCATCTGTACAGGAAATCTCACATAAAACACTATAACCTCATCAGAATAACAAAGTGATTAACAACTAGTTGTTTACATGACAACTACTGCAGAAACAATCAATCAGAGAATGAGTTTCAATGAACTTTCTGTCCTGCTTACAGCTGCCACGTTGCTCGTCATGTGGCTTGGTTTCTCTGTGCTGATTTTCTTATTTCACAAAATGGAATATCTGAAACTGGCAGCAAAACTGTACAGAAAAGTGACAACGGTGTTACAATCATGTCAGGCAGACTCTCAGTACCATATGCCAAAGGGAAACATGTGCGTACATTGTCCCAAATGGCACAGCTGTGGCTGTCAGAATCTTACTGAGTGCCCAGGTAATGCAGAAAAGCCAGCATTGGCCCCTTCTACACATACAGCAATACTATGCAAACCACTGTGAAGTGCATAGCAGAGGGTACTTCCCATTATACTAGTTAGTAGGGCTTTTCCTTATTTCATTAAAATATGAGGTGCAGGAAGAATGACTGTTTAAATGCCTAATCTTGTCTTCACGGTCCCTAAGGGAGTGGTCTGCCCTAAGTGGGCAGTTGTAGTACATACCTAGATTCATCTTTTGATGCTGGTGCTTCTCTGTGTAGTTCAGGTAACTCACAGACATTCTTTCAACATGTCTGTGATGCTCACCCACAGGTCAAACAAATCTGTGAGCATTCATCCTGCCATTTTCTGTATAAGTTCAATATCCCCTTTCATTCCTATTTGGCAGGGGTCCCACACACTTGAGCAATATTCTAGTATGGGTCATACAAGTAATTTGTATACAACGTCCTCTGTATACTGATTGCATTTCCCTGGCGTCCCACCAATGAAGTGCTATCTGCCACCCACTCTATCTACGACTAAGCCTCTGTGATTGTTCCACTTCATACCATTATGAAGTACTACACTCAAATATTTGTTTGAATTTACTTATTCCAACTGTGATGTGTTGATACTGTAGACATAAGAGAGAACATTTCTATTTTATTTTGTGAAGTGCCCAATTTTACATTTCTGAACACTTAAAGCAAATTGCCATGCCTAACTGTCAGTCATTTTGTTATGCTGATCTACATGTAGTGCAACCAATGGAGGTGCTGTTCCAGTGTACAAAAGTCCTTAAAATGTAAACACGACATAGAAATCTAATACTGTAAGTACAAGCATACATAATAGCTAGGATCATAATAAGACTGGTATGCCCTATAACAGAGTGTTAACACTGATGTCTGGACAATATAAATTACAATCATTGGAGGAAACTTCATCAGATAAATTTAGGGGAAAAGGTATTTGAGTGAAACTAAGCGGTAATTCCAGGGCTGCCATCAGGTATCTCATGTGGGGACCATGAGAATAGAGATTATGGCATGCACAAAGGCACACAGACAGTAATTTTTCTCTCGATCTATATGCAAATGGATTACAATAGAAATTCACAAATACTGCCAGCACGAAGTATCATCTGTGATTCTCTGTAATGCTGTGTGAAACTATTGTGCATAGTTATGCTCATTCCGGGAAAGTTCACGAAGATATATTTGAATTTATCATTTATATGTCTCTGGGTGGGTTGATTGGTGTGTGATTAATCTGCTAAGCAAATTAAACCATCTACACATCAATGCAAAATATCACGTCATGCATATTTGCTTTACTATTTGTCCAATACATATTTTTCAGGAAAAGCCCTGAGAGCTGACTGCAGCTCCATGGGTAGTTCTCCTCCTAAAAATTAGAAAGAATTTGAGAATGGCATAATCTTTTATTGATGTCTTGGATGCATCCACATTGGAAGATCAATGGTATTATGAACAGGATACATCGGTACTCATTGTAAGGATGACACTCTGAGTTGCAGATAGGCATAATGAAAAAAGTGCTACACATTGAGCTTTTGCCCAAACCCTTCTTATCTCCCTTCACCCCGACCAGAATGCGACTGTCACACTGAATGAAAGCAGCAATCCAGAGCGCAGTGGAGAAGGGAGAGAACAGCAGGGTATGGGTAGGGGAAAGAAGAGCAGTGTCTGGCGAAGTGTGCAGAGCTAGTTGGCGGTAGGACAAGGCGTGCAGCATTAGGAGGCTGTGAGGAAGGGAGGGAGGGATTTGGGGAGTGGGAGAGGGGGAGCAGAAAAGAAGAGGAGCAGAGAAGGTGAAAAGACTGATGGTTGAGTTGGCAGAGTGTGGTGCACAATGAAGGTGAGAATTGGGAGTCCCATCCTGTCCTGACTAGAACAACTGAACCAGCCCATAATCAGGGCTTCGTTACTTATCATCAACACCTGAAATGAGAAACAGCCTACCCAAATTGTTCCCACCCCTCCTGAAGTGATCTTCCATCGCTTACCCAACCTCCACAACACCATAATCCTTCCCTATGCCACACCCAACTAGAACCCCTTGCCATTGTGATCATATCCCTACAGAAGACCTAGGTGCAAGATCTTCCCAATCCACCCACCCAGCACTTCCTACTCGAACCCTGTCACAGCCTTACCCTACCCCATCATAGGGCATGCCACCTGAGAAGGCAGCCATGCCATATACCAGCTCTGCTGCAATCATTGTCAGCTTCTGATGTTGGTATGACTACTAACCAGCTGTCTACCAGGCTGAATGGCCACTGCCAAACTGTGGCCAAGAGCAAAGTGGACAACCCCATGGCACAATACGCAGCTGAACATAACACGCTTGATTTCAATGGCTGCTTCACAACCCAGGCCACCTGGATCCTCCCCTCCACCAGCAGGTTTTCTGAAATGCGCAGATGAAATTTATCCTTACAATACACCCTCCACTCTCAATGTTATCCCGATCTAAACCTATGGTAACCTACTGTCCTCACAGCCTCGACTCAATATTTTAAGAAATGTTTGTTAACTTTGCTGTATTGAATTTTGCACATTTATTCCAACCGGTTTCGGTTTTGACTCTTCAACTGTATCTCATATGAAATGTAAAGGTCATATTGTTTGTCCCTGGATGATGGTTGAAAACTGAAACCAATTGGAATAAATGTGTAAAATTCAAAACAGCGAAGTTAACATGCATTTCTTAAATATATTCATGTTTAAAATTGTTGCCTAAAAAAAAAATGTCTGAAGCTCCACCCAACAGGTTCCATCCATCTGTCCCCTCACGCTCATTGTTTGCCACTCTCTCCCAATGCACTCACTGGTCTTTCCCCTTACCCTGCTCCACATTTCCTCAACCTTCCCCTCCTCCCTCACAGCCTCCTGGTGCTGCACCTGGCAGTCTCGTCCTGCTGTCATCTAGTCCCTGCATGTTCCACCAAACAGTGCTCATGTCTCCCCACACCCGTATCCTGCTAATGTTCCCCCTCACTCTGGATTGCTGCTTTCATTCAACACAACAGATGCAATCTGGCCAGAGATAGCGGTCATGTGTGCATGAGGTGTTCTTTCTTGTGTGAATATGTCTGTGTTTTCTTTTCCGAAGAAGGCTTTGACAGAAAGCTCAATGTGTAACAGTCTTTTCATTGTGTGTATTTGCAACTCAGCAGGTCATATTTATGGGGAGAAGCACTCTAACCTCTTCATAATGTTGTTGCCTTTGATCTGTTATCTGTATGGTACTACCAATTTCTTATGGCACGTGCCCCGCCCCCCTCCCCCCTCCACACACCAGCATTTACTTCCATGTTAATTTTATAACTTCATATTTACACAAGTATTTTGGCCTGTTATTGTTGTTGTACAGTCCAGTGAGAGTGAGTGAGAGAGAGAGAGAGAGAGAGAGAGAGAGAGAGGGGGGGGGGGAGGGGGTAGATGCGTAAACTATGAAACTGCATCTAGCAGTGTCCCCAAGCAGTGGCAGTAGTTACAATAGCTTCTAAACTTATGCTTCATAAGTAACTCTTAAAACAAACGATATGTATTTTAGCAGCGATTGTCAAAGACATAAGCTACATATATTACATGAGAAATACACAACTTATCAATCATGTGATCACAGATCTTAGTCAATTCTTGACTTCAATTCTTCTGGCTTGCTTTGCCGGGTAGAGAACATGCTTCTGCATGAATTTTCAACAAGACATGCTGTCATCTTCAGAAGACTGCCAAAATGGTCCTGCAGGGAATCCTTTAATATGTATATTAGTTAGAGATGGGCAAACTCATTCATCCTTGGGAACTAGTTCACTGCTGATCATTCTTTTTTGGGAACCGTTCATTTTTACTCATTCACCGTTCATTTGTGCTTGGTATATGGTTCTTATGAAAAACTGAAAACTAGTAGTGTAGGTGACTGAAGAATGGAGGGCACCAAGAGGGTGCACTTGCCTCCCCCTGGAGTATAGAGTTTCTATTCACTGCCGGCCGGTGTGGCCGAGCGGATCAAGGCGCTTCAGCCTGGAACCACGCGACCCCTAAGGTTGCAGGTTCGAATCCTGCCTCGGGGCATGGCTGTGTTTGATGTCCTTAGGTTAGTTAGGTTTAAGTAGTTCTAAGTTCTAGGGGACTGATGACCTCAGATGTTAAGTCCCATAGTGCTCAGAGCCATCTGAACCATTTTTTTATTCATTACAGAATCCTTACATACTTTTAGAAGTAATTTCTGTGATTCTGCAGAACCTCTTGTTTAGCCAACTGTAGCCTTGTGTGGCTGATCGCAGGGAAATAACAAAATAACATAGGGTGGCGCATGGAAAACCGGCCCCGAGTACAGACTGCTCGCCAATTATGGACGATGTGTTGCCCATTATGAGCAGATACAACAAACAGACAAATAAGTAATAATTAGGCAGTGAAGAAATAACAAGCTAATGAAAGCAACAATTGCGAAACAATCGATGACAATGTGTAGAGAGCTGGAGAAGAGAACCTGAAAATCTCACGTGGCGCGCATGGGCTATAGCTCATGTAGTCTTGTAAACCTGTTGGTGGCTTTTTCCCAACTTAATAGACCACAAGTGTCTTGTACAAAATTCTTCGTTTCGACTTCCACTGCATAGCTATGGTACATTGTAGACAATAATCGTTTACACCCTATATATACTTCACGTTGTCTCTGAGTTCGTAGGCGAAGTAGAGACTTTATGGAAGCATAAAATAAAATGTGGTTTTCTCATACTTGCGTCACACGCTTAGTAAAAATTAGATTTTTATGTTGCATTATTAAACTTAATGCAGCAATAATAATAATAATTAAGTTCGCAGCAATAAAGTTTTTGGTTTGAAAGCTCCTTCTGAACAAATGTTTTTGGGATAATAAGTAAATACGATTTTATGGCAATCTATGTCTTTTCAAATGGAGAGGCACCGCTTTTCCAACTGAGCCAAAATGACCCACAACCTACTCTTCTTCTTTTTCTTTTATTTTTCAGAGAAACCAAACTAGCAGGTAATGCAAATTGGAAACAACCAAACTCAAAAATAATTAGAGCCTTCCTAAATGTAATGTTTTGTCTATGAAAGATACACGAAAATCGTTTTATATGAATTTTCTTACACTAAAAATTAAGCAAATTGTTGAAAGTTAGCTGCTAAATCAAGTCGATGAAACCAAAATATATATGAATAACAAAAAAAACTTGCCTTGTTATAAGTATGTCTTCTGCTGTTCATCGATACAATGAAGTGAGCTGATACGCCCTTTTGTTACCTGAAAAGATGTACCTATTACATACAACGAAATTTTTATGTAATTTACATAACTATAAAATACTTTTTGATTACCAGTTGTGGACGCTGAGTAGCCAGAACCAAGGGCAAGAACAGTTTGGAACACATGTAAAATAGGCGAGCGCAGTGAACGAAACGAACTGGATACTGAACTAACTAGTGCGGCCGAGAGGGACCGAGACTGAGACGAGCACGCGACCGAGGCTGGAACGAGAACTGCCGAAGTGACCGCCGCGACCGAAGTAAACTAGTGAACTATGAACCGATCGTTCATGTTCCCGGGAACTACAAGTAGACCGCCATGACCGAAGTGAACTATGAACCGATCGTTCGTTGGAATTCGTTCCTCGGTCCTTTCGTTCATCTTGGTGAACCGTTCCTTTGCACCCGTTCGTTTGAGAACTACCCATCTCTAATATTAGTACTGTATCCACACTCCCACCCAGGCAGCAGCTGCTATAGTGAGGAATGGAGGCCACATCCTTATGACTTAGTCAGTATCATAGTGCCACTAGCTTCACATTTCTTGATAGGGAGGGCGCAGCATGTTATCTTGGCTCGCGAGTCATTGACAGATGTAGAAGTAACTTAATGTGTACTCCATGGAAGTGTGTTATGTCCCTTGTTGCTCATGCTGTATATTAATAATCTTGTGAACTGCGTTAATAATAATCTCAGACTTTTTGCAGATGATCCAGTTACCTAAAACAAACTCCAGCCTAAATGAAATATTCAGTCAGACCTTGATAAGACTTCAAAGTGATGAAATGACTGGCAGTTTGCTTTAAATGTTCAAAAATTTAAAACTGTGCACTTCACTTCACAAAATGAGAAAAAGAAAAAAAAAGTCATTGTATCCTATGAATATAATGTTAATGAATCACAGCTGAAATCTGCAAACACATACAAATACGTGGGTGTAACACTTAGTAGGGACACGAAATGTAATTGATCACATAGGCTTAGTGGGTAAAGCGGGTTGCAGACTTCAGTTTGTTGGTAAAATACTGGGGAAATGCAATCAGTATACAAAAAAGACTGCTTACAAATCACTCATGTTACCCATCCTACAATACTGCTCAAGTGGGTGGGACCCATACCAATAGAATTAGGGGTATTGAATATATACAAATAAGGGTAGTGCACTAATGGTCACATGTACGTTGGAACTGTGGGAGAGTGTCAGGGATGTTGAAAGACCTGAACTGGCAGACAGACAGAAACAATTCTGACTAAGCTACTTACAATGTTTCAAGAGCTAAATTTAAATTATGACTCTATGAATATACTACAACTCCCTACATATTGCTGTCATAGATAGAATGAGGATAAGATTAGATTAACTACACCACACACAGACACTTAAATAATTCTTTTCTGCGACCTATATGTGAATGGAATGGGAAGGAGGCCTATAACTGGTACAATGGGACCTACCCCCTGCCATACACTACACAGTGGTTCACAGAGTACAGATGTACTTTTTGACGCATTCTCAGTATGTAAAGTGCAGGTTCTTCCACCTTGCCATAATGGGATCCACCATGAGAAACAGGGGTCGACAGAAGTGTCCGATCCCACGCGTCGGCTTTGACCCGTGACGTAAGGGTGTTGTCGTGTGTGACGTCATGACGGCGCGGAGTTTGGTTTGAGTGTGGCTGTCTCCAGTTCTGTTTTATCTTATTTTATTTACTTTTCTGATCTGTTCGTTCTATCTCGTGAGATTTTTTTTAAATTTAAAAACACTTATTACTTCTTTTAATTATCTGTTTCCTTCAATTTCTGTTTTAGTTTATTATATTTATCTTTCTGATCTGTTCGTTCTATCCCGTGAGATTTTTTTTTAAAAAAGACAAAAAACACTAATCAGCTACTGAAGCATCTTCATCTTCTACGGGTTGCAGGGGTTATGACCCCTGGGGAGGTGGGTGGGTATTCATGCATGGCTGTCTTCAATTACACGTTGTAGCTACGCAAGGCGTCTAAATTTGTTTACATTTAGTTTGCCCCCCACCCAAAACACCCCATTTCCCGCGCTTGTCCCGTTAGTGTCAATAGGCTTCTTGTGGAAAGTGTGTGTGTTTTTGTTTCCGCCATATTTGTGACGCCATGGGTCAAAGCAGACGGGCGGAATCGGACGCTTCCGTATTTCCAGAAACAGGGCATGAACACAAATGCTATAGAATTCCACTTGGTGGCTGCACAGTGCAGCTTAGAAACTGGCCATGAATTAAAAGAAAAAAAGAAAAGAAAGTTCTCCTACCATTCCCTTCTGGGACTACTTTCAAAACCATTAGAAATCTGATATGAGTATATCATGATGAACAACAGTGGAGTGCTGCTCCTTAAGAAGCAAGGCAAGAAAGTCTTCATTGTGCAAAAACGTGCTGTGAGAAAAATATGTAGCGCTCACCCGTGATCATCTTGTAGACATCTGTTTATGGAGTTGGAAACTCTGACTACTGCTTCGCAGTATATCTATTCCCACCACAGTTCAAGAGGAACAACGAGGTACATAATAACAATACTGAAAGGAAAAACGACATTCCTTACTCCGCATAGGGTTGTCTTCAGCACAACAAGGAGTGCACAACACTGCACCAAAAAATTTTGACATTTGCCCAGGGATATAAAATATCTGACAGATAGCAAAGTAAACTTTGATAACAAACTGAGGAAGTTTCTCCTTGACAACTCCTCCTATTTTGTCAAAGAATTTCTACTATTGTAATGTGGAAAAGGTCGTTTGTAGGTTTTATTTATTTATTTATTTGTTTTGATCCTCTGAATCATACACTGTACAGAAATGCACATCATGATACAGGACAGGTCATTTGATACATATTAGGCATTTATAAGAAGAGGTGCATGTCTATGAATCTATAAAATGATTACATATTTTTATCACATGTGTAATGTACTCAGGTCTTATATTTATTCTGTACCAGAATTTAGCATTTATACCAATAAAACTTACATTCAGTTATGTTACATAAGGTCAATAGTTTGGGATCCATTATCTGATATTTTTGTTGAGCAATTCATTAAAGCATGTTATTTTCGAGGAATTCCTGTATGCTGTAGAGGCAGTGTTTAATTAGGAGTGACCATAGTTTTACTTTAAAATCCTTCACTTGTGTAATGTCCTTCACTGCTATTGGGAGATGATTGTAGTTTTATTCCCATATATTTGAGGGATTACTCATATAGAGTTCTTTGACCTTGTATCATGTTGGTGCCAGTTTGAGTTTATATCTGAGTTGCTAATATTTTTCTTGGTGAAACATAGTAGGTCCAGTATGTACTGACATGGGAGGGGTAATATGTTCAGTTTCTGGAACAGTGGTTAACAAGATTATTTCTAATCATGAAACATACTTACCTCAATTTGGTGCAGGTAATACCAATATGACTTCTCCATGTAACAGTAATGGTAACCCCCAAAAATTTGGTTTCCTTTACATAGTTGATTTTATCATCACTCAGTGATATATTTGGTACTGGTGGGTTTTATTTTGCAATTTTTTGAAAGTAATACCAGCTGTCTTTTTTTATATTTAGTAGTAGTCTGTTTGAATTAAGCCATGAGTTTAGTTGTGTTGTGCTCCTGTTTATTGTGTCTTTAACATGTTCATTTGAGTCGGATATAATAATTGTGGTATCATCAGCAAAGAGGAAGGTTCTGTTATTGTGTAAATTTAAGGGGAGGTCATGATTTTTTTTCCTTTTTGTATAAAGAAATGGAAATGTGCAGAATGCATGTACACATTGATTTGCAATGCGAATGTATAATCATACATTTCATATCATTACAATCTTTCGTGCAAAATGATCCACACAGCATGTTACTAACTTACAGACATAAGGGATCCCCACTCCCCAACCATCGCTAAGAGTCGAGATTATAAACAAGTATACGAAAGATTCCCCTCTTCATTCATCAGCAATTACCGAATAATGGCATAAAGTCTAGTTAACTAAAAATATATCCACAGCCAACAACTCAATCCAGGACGACACTCAACGGGAATATGCTCTACTGTCCCATTATAATAATAACATTAAAGAAAATACAACGAAAAAAAGAGAAAGTGAGGGGGGGGGGGGGGATGAAACTAACAAATTAAAATGTCTTACCTCTGCCTCAGATAAATTATATTTGACGTCAGCTGGTAATATACTTCCGAATTCCCAGCGCATTTTCCGAATTTTTTGCAAACGGTTGTATCTGGAAAATAATGCCGCAACTGTTAAAAATTTCAAAGAACTGTCCACTTAGTTACACACGAAATTACGTAACAGGAACTCACATGTATGCTAGAAGACACCTTTGATTTCTCTCTAGGGCCGTATGACGCAAGTGTACACCATGAAAATAAGACGCATTTCCCGAGACGGTGGTGTTTCTGAAAATATGTTTGTTATAAACTTCGTCGCAACTAATTTATCAACGAAAGCTACACTATAGCCTGTAATTTACTTACGCGTCCTTTAAATTCTGTTCATACAGTGCTTGCATCTCTTCTAAAACCTGTCTAACCAAATCATCCTGGAAATTAAAATGTCAAAGTGTGAGCAAGAATTTAGAAAAGTTATTCCAAACTATATGCATCGGATCAATGCTTAATTACATTGAATGCTGGAAGGTTATCCGCTGCTCTCTGGAGGTCCTTAATTAAACGGAAGGCTTTTTCGCAAAACATGACTACAGAAAACTAACAATGTTTGTTTACTTAAATTCGTTCACATGCTACCCGCATTTCGCGCGTTTTTACGCATAACGCACGTCTACTGTTCAAAGTTAGCAGCTATTGTGGGTGTAACATCGTTGTTGATATAAGCTTTGCAGGACAGAAACTTTGACATACCACAAAAGTGGAACAGAAGAGTTGCTCAGAGCGGCGGTTTGTTTAAAAAGACAAACAGTTTATGTGTATGATGGACCCGTTGTACATAGCTTTAAGCTGCTATCGTAGGCGAAAATATGACCAGTGTGCGTCACTTTGCACAGAATTACTGGAGAAAAATCCGTACGATCAGGTATAATACTACACGAGTTACAGCATGAATTATTTAGCTATTTAGTAAATACCCATATAAATTTATGAATAACAGTACTTGAGCTCATTCTAATATAGTATTTGCCCGAGAGTATACATTTTTTACTCTATTGTGAACGTAAAGAACAATTTCTATTACGCTGTTTTTAGGCCATATGGACACTTAAAATGAAAGCCTTGACAGAACAAGTGTATGTGGATGATATAGAAGCTGAAGAGGAGGGCATGGCGGATGCTATACTGGACGATGATATCATAGCCCAGGTTCCTCGCCCTGGAACTTCGCTCCGCACATCATCTCAAGTTCAGCGTGGTGTCAGCCAGGGTCAGAGGTATGTTAGACCAGTGATAACAGACTAATCATATGATAAAAGAAGAACTAGCATGTATAGTATTTATTTGAATTTTTCACAGACCACTGACACAAACTGGTCGTCCACTGAGTGGAGTTGTTCGACCAGGTACTCAGACAAGTCGGCCAGAAACTATTGAACAGGCTCTGAAAACTCCACGTACTGCACGGACAGCTAGACCAGTGACATCCCGCTCTGCACGAAGTGTGCGTTTGGGAACAGCATCCATGTTGACAGAACCAGGTGGACCCTTCATACAGATTTCGAGACTAAATCTTGGAAAATACGCTGCTAATCCTTCCATCGCTAAACCTCTTTTTGAATACCTGTTTTACCACGAGAATGATGTGAGACATGTAAGAAATTTACTGTTGACCTCTTATGCACAGAGTGGTAGTTAGCCTCATGCACTTGGAAGCTTGGAGGATGCTGCTGCTAACAATGAAGCACCACTGTACGTATATTTCTTTGCACTTGTTTCTCTTTGGATATGTTGTGTTCTCAGATGGAAATACATATTATTGTTTTGTTGATTTCCTGCTTGTTTAGACTTTATTGTTAGAATTAGTTGTTATGATAACAAGAAACTAATGATTCCTTAGCAAAGATAAAATTTACTCACTACTTTTTTTCATTATCAAATATTTGTCTGTCAAAATATATTTAATTTTAGTTTATATTATTCAGTACTGAAATGAGTGTTTTTATCAACATGATGAAATATAAACAAAAAAGGCACACACAGAATTAAATGATGAACTGTGCTATTACAATGCAACTGAGTAGAGATCATTCTGGTATTTACAGGTCCCCTTAGGGAGGAATAGGGTTCAAACTTCAGTGTGATTGTAGTAATGTTGCCAAAGCTAGGCCATGGTCAATTTCTTCCCCTGTGCTATTACAGTGCAACGGAGTAGAGACCATTCTGGCATTTACAGATCAAACAAGATTGTACAGTTTTAGCTCGCTGAACTTGCCTTAGGTAGGAATGGGATTCGGACTTCTGTGTGGTTGCCAAAGTTAGGCCATGGTCAGTTTCCTTCGCCATTGTTGTCCAACTGAACTAGTGTTGCTACATCTGCATACATACTCTATAAATCATATGGCACAAGACCCTTCCTGTTGTACCACCTTCACTCCCATGTCATTAATGTGGGACTTCATGAATGCTTCTGTGCATGGTGCAATTAGCTTAATTTTGTCTTCATAGTCCCATTGGGAGTGATACCTATGTGTCCAGAGTATATTAATAGATTCTTCACTGGTTCGTGATACATTGTAAGTAGCCTTTCATGGGATGACTGACACATGTCATTAAGTGACAGTTGATTCAGATTTTAGAGCATTTCCATGATGCTTTTCAGTGAGTCAACTCTGGATCATCTGTGCTGCCCATCTGTGTATGCAATCCCCTGTTAGTCATATTAGGTATGAGCATTATTCTAAGGTGGGATGTGCAGATGTTTTATAAGCAGTCTTCTGCTTAGACTGACTGCATTTTCCTAGTATCCTGTCAATGAACCCAAGTCTGCAACCTGCAGTTGACCTATGCTATATCCCATTTCATATTCCCACAAACTGTTACATCTAGGTAATTTGGATTGACTTGATTTCACTTGTGACTGGATGATATTGACATCATATATTACTTTTTTGTGTTTTCTAAATTGTACAGCTTTACATTTCTATACATTTAAAGCAGCTTGCTGGTCTTTGCACCACTTTTACATCTTATGACGATCTGCCTGAATATTGGTACAGCTCATTTCAGTTTTTATGTGACTATAGATAACTGCATCATCCGCGAAAAGTCTGTCGTCCACAAGTGTCATTAACGTGCAGCATGAATAGCAAGGGTCCCAACACACTTCCCTGCTGTACACTTGAAGTTACTTCTACATTTGTTGATGATTCTCCATTCAAATAATATGTTGCATCCTCGCTACTAAGAAATCCTAGTTCCAATCACAGATTTTGTTAATACCCCATAAAATTGTGTAATTGCTGATAATTTTGATGTGTAACTGAGTCAAATGCTTTTTTAGAAGTCAGGAAATACTTAATCCCCCTGATTGTCTTGATCTGTGGCTTTCAGGATGCTGCATGAAATGCGAGAGTTATGCATGACATGTTTTTGGAATCCATGCTGGGTGATGTGAAGAAGGTAACTGGGACGTGCCTCCTTATCTTTCAGCTCAGAATATGTGCTAAGATTCTAAAACAGATAGATATCGAAGACTTTGGATATTATTCCCAGGTAGTATGACAATACTCTTTATTAGCACAACACACAGAAGTTAGTTTCAGCATAATGCAATTGTTGAATGACACAACTAAATGATCATCCTGATCTGATATGAACAAGAGCCCTTCATGACATAGGTCATGACAGTAACAGACAAAAGTGCACTAGCTGTGCTCCATCCCCAATTGTGGCTGGAGTGATGTCACAATGCCTTGCAGCATAGGTGTGGTGCCTGGGCTGGAATGATACCAACGAGCCAGAGTTGGTGGCTGATGGGACATAATACTCAACCAGCAACAGCCACTAGGACGTGATGATGCTGACGAACCAGTGAGACTGGCAATGAGCTCTGTGGAAGCTCTGATAGATTGGTGTGGGTTTCAGCCAGTATTAAGCATAAAGCTGAGCAAAGAGCTGCCTGCTGGAGTTTGAGCTGCAACTTAAATATGCAGCAATGGAGGAATATGGAAGTAGTGCTCTGCGAGCATATGATAGTGGATGCAACATAGGCCCTGTAATGGCAGTGCCACTGTTGCTGATGTGTGTGCTGCTCATAAGTGCAACTTGCACCGTCTAATAATCAGAATTTCCGCAGATTGTTTATCAGTGGAACAGTGTTCATTACATGCAGTGTACCTGCGCTACTCGTAACACACCCTACACAAGAAGTGCTTGTGGCTCCAAAGCCGACTATCCTGCATGCAGGCGTTGTGCCAGAAGTAGCTGGCACATGGCCCGTTACAGTACATACAATTCACTGTTTCCAGTTGATTTGTGAAAACCTACGTACCGTTCAGATCTGCACCTATTTTAATGATAATGAGGCAAGTGTTGTTTGTGTCTTAAGATTTTGTGTGGTGTCCAGAATTCCAAAATATTGAGCGTGAGATCTTAATGTGTCACAGAGTGGCTGGGTCACGTATTATTTCTAAGTCATCATGCAGCCACGGTTATCTGTCCCTTTTTGAACAGCATATTTACAGGTATTTTATTTAGTTATCCTGCTGTGTCTTGCTGGGATTTTATTGTGAGCTTTTCTGAAGCTCACCTTCTTGGTTTATTTATGATTCCTGCAGTGGGATCAAATGTAGTTTTCCAGTTTATTGATCTTCTTCCATAGATTTTCACAATCTTTGGTATGTCATTAATGCTGTTTAGCGCCCTCTGCCATAAATTGTCATCATCATCATCAAGGCTTTACCACACTTTATAAACAAGGCATGAAGGTAAGTCAATAAATGAAACAGAATACTCTTAATTCTAAAGTGGTCGTATTGATAAGAACCTGACTAGATTTTGTATGCATTCAATAGACCCAACAATGAATGGTTTTCATGGGTGTGGAACTAGTCAATAAGTGTAACATAATAAACATAAAACATTTGAATATAATACTCACTACCCTAATATTTACAGAATTAATACACTGTTAGAATGAAACATAGTTATGCACTTTTAATAAATTTATCATACACATAATATCTGATCTTGACTGCTGTGACCAAGTGCTCTGAAAACTGTAATCTGACAGACATTTTTACTTAAGCTTGTCTAACAGTCCCTGTTAAGATACTCATTTATAAATAGAAGGAGTTGCCTATCAAAAAATCTTTCAAACTCTGTTTAGACTGTGCTTTATCAGAAACCAAGTTTTTAATGGTTGCTGGCAATTTATTGAAAATGTGTGTTCCTGAATATTGGACCCCTTTTTGAACCAAGGTAAGTGATTTTAGGTCTTTATGTGGATTGTTCTTATTCCTAGTATCGATACTATGTATTGAGCTGTTGGTTGGAAATAGAGATGTATTACTTGCAACAAATTTCTTTAAGGAATTAATATACTGAGAAGCAGTGGTTAGAATACAAAGTTTTTGAACAGGTTTGTACATGATGTTTTTGAATTCACGCCACAAATGATTCTTATCTCCCGCTTTTGTGCCCTAAAAACTTTTTGCTAAGTTTGATGAGTTGCCCCAGAATATGATCCCATATGACATAATGGAATGAAAGTATGCAAGTTTTTTATATATCACTTACATCTAACACCATTCTCACTGCAGATACAGACTTGTTTAGGTGGTTCAGCGATTCTGTGATGTGCCCTTCCCAACTGAATTTATTATTGAGTTGTAATCCCAAAAATTTAACAATGTCAACCTCTCAATCTGCTTGTCTTCATAAGTTATACATATCCTGGAAGGAAATCTCTTACAGGCTCTGAACTGCATATAATGGGTCTTCTCAGAGTTTAATGACAGTGAATTAGCTTTAAGCTATTTATTGATGACAGTGGAAGTTTGATTAGGATCCAGTTCTAAATCTGTACTTGACATGCTACTTATTGCAAGCTACTTACTGAACTGGAAATCGCAATATACAAATCGTCAACAATGTACCAACTTTACAACTTTTGCATTTCTGATAATATCATATTTTGGAGATGAAAATATAAAAATGTTGTCTTACTTTTTCTACTTTCACCCACTTATGCCTTATGGCATCATTTTCAGGGGTAACTCATCATTTAGGAAAACAAAATCTGTTGCACAGAAGCCTGTAGTAAGAATATTATGTGATGCTTACTCCAGAACCTCTTGTACATAGGCCTTTAAACAGTTGGGTGTACTGACACTTAAATATAATACTGTAAGGAGAAACAATTTTAACTACCAATCACTCAGCCTTAGTGTGGCACAGAAAAGAGTGATGTACTGAGGTGTAAAAATCTTTTATCATCTATCAAGTTAATGTAAAAAAAATTAATGGATGATAAAATTAACAAACTTTCTGCACTGAAAAGGTTAAATTTACTAAAATTCCCTGGACTATAATGCCATTGTCTTCTGTGTTCTGTTAGATAACAGCCCACTGCATAATAGCCTAGAGAATTTTAATAATTTGAACATAGTTAAGTATAAATTATTATACGCAGGGAAAGAAACAACCTCCGAAGTTATCATGTAAAGGGTCAGCAAGCTGCCACATTTTTCGTTTGGAAAATAAACTATAATTGTAAAACTGACTTGTTCTGTATCATAATGAAAGCTCTCAATTATCATCTATGGAACATACAAACAAGTAACTCATCGAGGTGACCAGCTCTTCCCCGTCTCGTTCCCCCAACTTTTTGACTAGCAGTGGCGTTGTTTCATTGGAACATAAGAGGTATTCGATCTAATCGGGAGGAATTACAACTGCTCCTCCGCCTGCACTGTCCGCTCGTCCTTGGTCTCCAGGAAACCAAGTTGCGCCCGACTGACCGTATTGCCTTTTCCCACTATACTTCGGAGCGGTATGACCTCACCCCTGTGGACGGTATCCCAGCTCATGGTGGGGTCATGTTGCTCGTTCGGGACGATGTCTATTACCATCCCATCCCATTGACCACCCCACTCCAAGCAATAGCTATCCGCATTACTCTTTCTGCTTTTACTTTTTCAGTTTGTACCATCTACACTCCACCATCATCTGCTGTTAGTCGGGCTGACATGATGCACCTGATCGATCAGCTTCCCCCGCCGTTCTTATTGTTTGGCGACTTCAATGCCCATCATCCCCTTTGGGGCTCTCCTGCATCCTGTCAAAGAGGCTCACTCTTGGCGGATCTCTTCAACCATCTCACTCTTGTCTGCCTCAATACCGGCGCCCCGACTTTCCTCTCGGACTCTACTCATACCTACTCCCACTTGGACCTCTCGATCTGTTCTACCACTCTTGCCCGTCGGTTCGAGTGGTATGTCCTTTCTGACACCTATTCGAGCGACCACTTCCCCTGTGTCGTTCGTCTCCTGCACCACACCCCATCCCCACGTCCTTCGAGCTGGAACATACTGAAAGCTGACTGGGGACTTTACTCCTCCCTGGCGACCTTTCCGGACCACGATTTTCCCAGTTGTGACAGTCAGGTCGAATACCTCACGGCTGTTATTATCAGTGCTGCCGAACGTTCCATACCTCGTACTACTTCTTCTTCACGTCGCGTTTCCGTCCCCTGGTGGAACGAGGCTTGTAGGGACGCTATCTGTGCTCGACGACGTGCTCTACGCACCTTTCGCCGCCATCCTACGTTGGCGAATTGTATTGAATACAAACGACTCTGAGCGCAATGCCGTAGAGTCATCAAAGATAGCAAAAAAGCTTGTTGGGCCTCTTTCACCAGCTCCTTTAACAGTTTTACTCCCTCTTCCGTCGTTTGGGGTAGCCTGCGCCGGCTGTCGGGCATTAAGGCCCACTCCTCGGTACCTGGCCTGACCTCAGGTAATGAGGTCCTTGTTGATCCTGTGGCTGTCTCCAACGTCTTTGGCCGCTTTTTCGCGGAGGTTTCAAGCTCCGCCCATTACCATCCTGCCTTCCTTCCCAGGAAAGAGGCAGACGAGGCTCGGCGACCTTCCTTCCACTCGCTGAATCTGGAAACTTACAATGCCCCCTTTACTACGCAGGAACTCGAACGTGCGCTTGCACTGTCCCGGTCCTCTGCTCCGGGGCCAGATGCCATTCACGTTCAGATGCTGGCACACCTTTCTCCGGCGGGCAAAAGCTTCCTTCTTCGTACCTACAATCGCGTCTGGACCGAAGGTCAAGTCCCCATGCGTTGACGTGACGCCGTTGTTGTTCCTATACCCAAACCCGGGAAGGATAGACACCTTCCTTCTAGTTACCGCCCCATTTCTCTTACAAGCTGTGTCTGTAAGGTGATGGAGCGCATGGTTAATGCTCGGTTAGTTTGGATTCTTGAATCTCGACGGCTACTTACTAATGTCCAATGCGGCTTTCGTCGCCGCCGCTCCGCTGTTGACCACCTTGTGACCTTGTCGACATTCATCATGAACAACTTTTTGCGAAGGCGCCAAACGGTAGCCGTGTTCTTCGACTTGGAGAAGGCTTATGATACCTGTTGGAGAGGAGGTATCCTCCGCACTATGCACAAGTGGGGCCTACGCGGTCGTCTGCCCCTTTTTATTGATTCCTTTTTAACGGATCGAAAGTTTAGGGTACGTGTGGGTTCCGTATTGTCCGACGTCTTCCTCCAGGAGAACGGAGTGCCTCAGGGGTCCGTCTTGAGCGTAGCCCTTTTTGCCATCGCGATCAATCCAATTATGCATTGCATTCCACCTAATGTCTCAGGCTCTCTCTTTGTCTATGACTTCGCGATCTACTGCAGTGCCCAGAGAACATGCCTCCTGGAGCGCTGCCTTCAGCGTTGTCTAGACAGCCTCTACTCATGGAGCGTGGCAAATGGCTTCCGGTTCTCTGAAGAGAAGACGGTTTGTATGAACTTTTGGCGACATAAAGCGTTCCTTCCGCCATCCTTACATCTCGGTCCCGTTGTTCTCCCATTCGTGGACACAACTAAGTTTCTAGGGCTCACGTTGGACAGGAAACTGTGTTGGTCTCCACATGTCTCTTATTTGGCGGCCCGTTGTACACGTTCCCTTAATGTCCTCAGAGTTCTTAGCAGTTCATCTTGGGGAGCGGATCGCACTGTCCTGCTTCGCTTGTATCGGTCCATAGTCCGATCGAAGCTGGATTATGGGAGCTTCGTCTACTCGTCCGCTCGGCCATCCCTCTTACGCCGGCTCAACTCCATCCACCATCGGGGCATACGTCTTGCGACCGGAGCCTTCTACACTAGTCCTGTCGAGAGTCTTTATGCTGAAGCTGCCGAGTTACCATTGACCTACCGGCGCGACATACTGCTGTGTCGGTATGCCTGCCGGCTGTTGTCTATGCCCGAACACCCCTCTTACAAGTCCTTCTTCGCCGATTCTCTCGACCGTCAGTACGGGTTGTATGTGTCTGCCCTGCTGCCCCCTGGAGTCCGCTTCCGTCGCCTGCTTCGACAATTGGATTTTGCCCTCCCTACCACCTTCAGAGAGGGTGAGAGCCCGACACCACCTTGGCTCCAGGCTTCGGTTCGTATTTATCTCGACCTCAGCTCACTCCCGAAGGAGGTTACTCCGGCTGCAGTGTATTGCTCACAGTTTGTCGAACTTCGTGCTAGACTTGCCGGTCACACCTTTATTTACACCGATGGCTCCAAAACTGACGATGGTGTCGGCTGTGCATTTGTCGTCGGGACCGCCACCTTTAAATACCGGCTCCTTGACCAATGTTCCAGCTTTACGGCCGAGCTTTTTGCTCTCCATCAGGCCATTCAGTATGCCCGCCGCCACCGCCATTCATCGTATGTACTCTGCACTGACTCACTCAGTGCTCTTCAGAGCCTTGGGGCTCCCTATCCGCTCCATCCCTTGATTCAACGGATACAGCAGTCCCTCCATTCTTTCGCTGATAATGGCAGTTCTGTCAGCTTTCTGTGGGTTCCCGGACATGTAGGAGTGCCTGGGAATGAGGCTGCGGATGCTGCAGCCAAGGCTGCAGTCCTCCAGCCTCGGCCAGCCTCCCATTGTGTCCCGTCATCTGACGTTTGTGGGGATGTATGTAAGAGGCTTGTGTCCTTGTGGTGGGATGCTTGGTCATCCCTCCAAGGAAACAAGCTCCGGGCAGTAAAACCGCTCCCAACTGCTTGGACAACTTCCTCCCGACCATCTCGGCACGAGGAGGTCCTGCTGACCAGGTTGCGGATTGGGCATTGCCGGTTTAGCCACCGCTACCTGCTCTCCGGTGACCCAGCCCCGCAGTGCCCTTGTGGTCAGGCATTAACGGTGCGCCATGTTTTATTGTCGTGTCCCCGTTTTAGTCAATTTCGTGTTGTCCTGTCCCTGCCATCTACCTTACCGGATGTTTTAGCTGATGACGCTCGAGCAGCTGCTCGTATTCTGCGTTTTATAACTTTAACTGGCTTGACCAAAGACATTTAACCTTTTTACTTATTTAATCTGCATCTTTGTCAGGTCCTTCTGATGTCCCCCCATCCCCTTGAGTTTCAGCAGATTCCTTGTGCTCTAACACCAGTGACTGGGCGCTAATGACCTCAGCAGTTGAGCGCCCTTAAACCCTACCAAAAAAAAAAAAAAAAAACAAGTAACTGGCCATTCTGGAGCATGTGAGAAAATCTATCATCTGGCAGATACAATCAGAGTTTATGTATCTCTCACCCTTTTATGCATTTTTGCCACACTGGGCTCGCACATCTCTATCCATTTCTCTTTCTGGCAGATGAGGTTTGCTAATGATATTAATGCCTTCTTGATCCCTGTCCTCCACCCCATAATCAAGAAAATACAATAAATTTTGCCCCTGTAATGTGATGGTTTTGTACTTGTCTTTTCTTTTCACCTGTTCAAACATTACTATGTTGTACCAATGTTTAAGACAACAAAGTCCCTCTGCCATCCATCCCATTGCTTTGAGCACTGAAAAAGCTATAGCGACACATGAATAGAGCACCTTACTGAAGAGAAATTGATTTAACACTTCATATAGGACACTGTGAACCTGCATTTCACCACCTACATTAAATATACACACAGAACCCTGCATTCAGCAGCTGCTGGGAAATTTTAGTAGAATCTAACATAGTGAAATTTCATTTGTAGTTCCTAAGCTTTCACTGTTGTCATTCTCAGGATTCAGTCCTTGCCGTAGAAATTTGCGAAAGTTGAACAAATGACTGCTAAACTTGATCATAAAAACAAAAATGGGGTACAAATACTAATTCATAATGAAAAGACTACATCCATTTGCAGAGCAGTATAAGATCTGCTTAACACACCTGTGGGCCAACCAGAATGGTATATACTAAAGTAATAATGTAAGGAATCTGACAGAAAGTACAGGTAGGAATGTCAACAATAATGGAAAGGAAACATTGCTACTCACCATAAAGATGACACATTGAGTTGCAGATACGCACAATGAAAAATTTGTTACACGTTCAGCTTTTTGCCAAAGCCTTCATCTGAAAAGAGAAACACACTTGCATTTACAGAAGCAGGCACTCCTCCCATGTACATAAGCACTATCTGTGGCTGCTCAGGCCAGACTGACCTTCAGCCGAAAGCTTAATGTGTAACATTATTTTTGTCATGCCTGTCTGCAATTCAACATGCCATCTTTGGTGAGTGGAAACAGTCTTTCATGTCATAGCTAGTTTTCTGTTAATTATTACAAATTGTACTTCGAATCATAAAAACTATGATAAAGGAAATTTTAATGGCACTCCGTCTCACTCCTCATATATTTAATGTGTCATGAAATAGGTAACAACAGACCACATCAATGATTTTCAACAAGGTCGTTGTGCTATCTAAGTTGTTATCATCCTCTCAGTCTCCTGTTAGGAGAGAACTCATTACTTTAGTCATCGTCCCCTCAGATGGAAGCCTTGACAGAAAGTTAACGGAATGCAGTGGTCACATGTGTTCTTTACAATCAGTGGGGGATAAGTGCCATTGAGAAACAAGTCAGTTTATTCTGTGCACATATTTATTAAACACAATTCCTTGTGATTGCAGGCTATCTCATCATATTCCAATCTTCTTGGGTGGTCAGCCAAGTGGTGGTGATGTCGTGTCACAATGTTTTGACGAATTTTGTTCCCATCATCTTCAAGCAAAGCCATACTTGAAGATGATGAGTATGAAACTGAACTGCAGGGTATGGGATTTTACTCACTGGAATGTTGAAGCAAACCCACTGTGGTGCAAGAGAAATTTGTAGCTTGTACAAATTGAGGGTATATACTATTATGTGATGGGATAATACTAAGAATGTTACCTTCTCTGGAGATGTTACTGTGTTTACTAACTATCATACTTGTTACAGGCTATGGAACTTGCTGTGCAGGCAACTGAGGCCTCTTTGTTCAAAGACTGGTGGTGGAAAGTACAACTTGGGAAATGTTACTTTGTAATGGGCCTGATGCGAGATGCAGAGCAACAGTTTCGTTCAGCTCTGAAGTGGCAACAGACGGTCGAGACATTTTTGAGGTTGGCAAGGGTTTATATTCGTCTGGATCAGCCTCTGACAGCACTCGATGTTTGCAAGACAGGACTCGAGTACTTTCCTAATGAAGTGACACTTACAACAGAAATAGCCAGGTGGGGCACTGACATCAGATTAAATTCTTGATATAATTATTAGATGAACATAGAATACTGTAGAACAAGAAAGGAAGCCACATTGGTGCATTGTCCTGACTGGTATATAAATTCTTAGGAAACACCGATCACCAGGTTACATATAAAGCTTCAGGAATGGAGGATATCTGCAGAAAAGATCAATATACACCCTCAGTTCAGTTTCATACTCATCACCTTCAAGTATGGCTTTGCTTGAAGATGATGGGAACGAAACTCATCAAAACATTGTGACACGACATCACCAGTTCTAAAATACATAGTTCTGTTTATTTGCCTTAGGGCCGTTTAATATACTTGTGTAGGATACATCAAATACATTACACATATAAAAACAAAAACAATCAATTTTTGGCAAAATAATTTAACTGGATAGATAAAAAATCTACTCACCAAGAGGCGGCAGAACAAACACATAAAAGACGGTTGTAATGGGCAAGCTTTTGGAGCCAGTGGCTCCTCCTTCAGGCAGAAGGAAAAGGACTTACATAAACAAACAGTTACACATTGTTTATGTAAGTTTGTTATTCTGAATGTATACAGTGCACAGAAAATTGTGTGTGATGTTCAACCTGTGTGAGACTCTGCACAAACTGACCATAAGAAAACTTAAAGTCAATAGAACAATGCAGGAACTCACACCAAAAACATTACAAAAAATAGAATAATACACTGAGAAAAATGCACTTGAAAATGGGAATCATTTTCCAAAATGCATTGCATAAGGTGATAGCATAAAAGTTGTTTATAAACAAACCCATAATTTACATGAGCTATCCTAACTAATGTTGAGACAGTTCTCATGTTATAAACTTGACGCCAGAATGAGATGTGTGTTCCTCCATGCAGCATATAATTGGGGCACTGTGGAACCACTTTCTACATAAAAATATCTTTGTATGAATTTTCTGGGATTAATTTAGGCCAGTGCCTTTCAGCCAAATTCTAAAATTTTCTATGAAATCGTACGTAATTTCTTTTGCTGTTTCATGGGAGCAGCTTGTCAAATACAGCAAACTGTTAAGGTAGTTACCCTTGGTGTAAAACATTTTTCAAGGTCTTGCTTGTATGCTATTCACAGGAGAGGGCTCAGAATGCCACCCTTGGGGAGAGCACTGTCAACTATCTGAGGCCCAGTAGTATTTACACTGTGCTTAACATAGATTTGTTGCGTCTGGCAGCAAAGATTTAATTCCACAGATAAGTTTAAGAGGCGATCCAGTTGAAACAACCTTTCTTTCCAATGCTGTGATTTTCACGTTATCATAAGCTCTGGCCAGCCATATCACAAAATACCAAAAACAAGAACCACTTATTCACGATTGTCTTGAACTAAGTCTCAACCTCATTCTGTAAAATAATAAAAAGTCTACACCAGAAGGATTGTTCTATCTTCTTTCATGGCTTTAGTAAATCACACACAACAATCTTCCTTGCTTTAAAATGAGATGCTTTTGTTTTCTATCTTTGTAGTCAAATTATTGGTTGAAACAGCCATTATGGTTCGCAGCGTTTGTCTTTCCTGTCCAGTCCTGTCTGTAAAATTTTCTCCTTGAAATTTATCATACAGCAAAAATGAATTTCAGTTTTATGAAAAGGATAGCTGCCTATGCAGCCAGAGACTATGGTCATGTCATGTATGTGTGAGTTGCACTTTTGTGTGTGTGTGTGTGTGTGTGTGTGTGTGTGTGTGTGTGTGTGTGTGTGTGTGTGTGTGTGTGTTTAATTCCGATGACGGCCTTTTTGGCTGAAAGTCTTTTTGTTGTGCCTAAGTGCGACTCAGCATCTCTGCTATTTGTTGAGTACCAGCTGTCCTTTTCATAATATTTTTATTATTCCATCCTGGATTTTCCATTGTTAAAAATGCATTTCAGCAAGATCAAGATATATTGACATGGGTGCAGATGTTGAGGTCATAAATTTTTTAGCCTGGTTCTACATGTTGGTGAACATGGGACTATCCACTTTCTGTTAGTGACAAAAACTGTCTAGCTGTCCGCATTAAGTGCACTAGGGCTACCAAGTGTCGTTGCAAAATACCTGTGCAGTAAGCAGTCTGTCTTCTTCTTCTGACTGGGAATTAATTACATGTGGTGTTCCTCAAGATTCCATCTTGGGTCCATTGCTTTTTCTTGTGTGTGTTAATGACCTGTCATCTGTTACATTGCCAGATGCTAAGTTTGTTTTGTTTGCAGATTATACAAACATTGCAATAAGTAGCAAGTCAAGCACATATTTAGAAACAGCTGCTAATAAAATTTTCAGTGATATTAATAAATGGTTTAAAGATAATTCACTGTCATTAAACTTCAAGAAGACCCACTACAAGCAGTTCAAAACCTGTAAGAGATTTCCTTCCAGCATGTGTATAAAATATGAAGACATGCAGAAGTGGTTGACAGTGTTAAATTTCTATGATTACAACTTGATAATAAATTCAATGGGGAGGGGCATACTACAGAATTGCTTAAGCACCTAAACAAGTCTGCATTTGCAGTGAGAATAATGTCAGATGTAGAAGATATATTTATATAAAAAAAAACTTGCATACTTTGCTTGCTTTCATTCTATTATGTCTTGTTGTTGTTGTTGTTGTTGTTGTTGTTGTTGTGGTTTTCAGTCCTGAGACTGGTTTGATGCAGCTCTCCATGCTGCTCTATCCTGTGCAAGCTTCTTCATCTCCCAGTACCTACTACAACCTACATCCTTCTGAATCTGGTTAGTGTATTCATCTCTTGGTCTCCCTCTACGATTTTTACCCTCCACGCTGCCCTCTAATGCTAAATTTGTGATCCCTTGATGCCTCAAAACATGTCCTACCAACCGATCCCTTCTTCTAGTCAAGTTGTGCCACTAACTTCTCTTCTCCCCAATCCTATTCAATACCTCCTCATTAGTTACGTGATCTACCCACCTTATTTATCTTCAGCATTCTTCTGTGGCTACACTCCATACAAATACTTTCAGAAACGACTTCCTGATACTTAAATCTATACTCGATGTTCATCATCTGCAGAGCTAGTTGGCATATAAACTTGTACTACTGTAGTAGGCATGGGCTTTGTGTCTATCTTGGCCACAATAATGCGTTCACTATGCTGCTTGTAGTAGCTAACCCGCACTCCTATTTTTTTATTCATTATTAGACCTACTCCTGCATTACCCCTATTTGATTTTGTATTTATAACCCTGTAATCACCTGACCAAAAGTCTTGTTCCTCCTGCCACCGAACTTCACTAATTCCCACTATATCTAACTTTAACCTATCCATTTCCCTTTTTAAATTTTCTAACCTACTTGCCCGATTAAGGGATCTGACATTCCACGCTCCGATCCTTAGAACGCCAGTTTTCTTTCTCCTGACAACGACGTCCTCTTGAGTAGTCCCCGCCCGGAGATCCGAATGGGGGACTATTTTACCTCCGGAATATTTTACCCAAGAGGACGCCATCATCATTTAATCATACAGTAAAGCTGCATGTCGGGATCATATTCTGGGGCAGCTCATCAAACCAAGCAAAAAGTTTTTAGGGTGCAAAAGCGTGTGATAAAAATCATTTGTGTTGTAAATTCAAGAACATCATGTAGAAATCTGTTCCAAAACTTTGTATTCTAACCACTGCTTCTCAGTATATTAATTCCTTAAAGAAATTTGTTGCAACTAATACATCTCTATTTCCAACCAACAGCTCAATACATAGTATCAGTGCTAGGAATAAGAACATTCTACATAAAGACCTAAAATCACTTACCTTGGTCCAAAAAGGGGTCTAATATTCAGGAACATACATTTTCAGTAAATTGCCAGCAACCATTAAAAACCTGGTTTCAGATAAAGCACGGTTTAAACGTAGTTCGAAAGACTTTTTGGTAGGGAACTCCTTCTACTCTAGATCAATATCTTAACAGAGACTGTTAAACCAGCTTAAGTAAAAATGTCTGCTAGATTTTAGTTTTGACAGCACTTGGTCACAACAGTCGAGATTTATTAAAAGTGCATAACAATGTTTCATTCTGATAGCGTGTTAATTCTGTGAATATTATCTGTTCCAGTTTACCGCATTGTATTCACATTTTCGACAATCTCCTGACAAACGATGAGGGTAATAAGTATTATATTCAAATGTTTTATGTTATACTTTCTGACATGTTCCACACCCAAGAGAATCATCTCATTTTTTGGGAGGGGACTGATGACCTTAGAAGTTAAGTCCCATAGTGCTCAGAGCCATTTTTTGGTCTATGGAACGAAAACCACATCTAATCTGTGGGGCCACTTGTGGTGAGATACTGCCTTCTCGATTTTGTCAGTATACCCCTGCACAGATTCATTACTAACTTCTATGTCTACTCATTCCACTGTTTGCATGCCACTTGCGATTTTCATAAGAAGGTAAGAAAATTAGGGTTTCAGTGCTGTTGATGATGAGGCTATTAGAAACTGAGAAGTGTTGTATGAGTTAATAATAAGAATTAAATGAAACTTTAAACCAGGGTGAGTAAATCCAAAACTTAGCAGATTCATTCTATCCAAGTATATTTTTTATTTGTTTACTTTATCATTATTGTTCAAAATATCTAGCAATAAAGACGTGCTAGTTCTAGCAATAAAGACTGCTAGTTGTATGTATATTGTAAGCTGTTCAGTCATTGAAAGTTTGTAAGAAGTATAATGAAGTACTTTATTTTTTAAGCAGTGTAAAATCCAGGATGGAATAACAGCAATACAGAAAGGACAGATTGTTACTCACCACATAGGGGAGGAATTGAGTCAAAGATTGGCAAAATGAGAGAAACTGCTCAAATATATAACCTTGTGAACAAAGTCCTTCCGAAATAGAAAACATGCACAAACACATTCCCACAAGTGCCACCCTCACACACATGGCCACAGCCTCTGGCCACTTTATTCACATATAGTGGAGAACTACTGAATTGAGATACATAAAGTAAAAAAAAAAAATCACTGTTCTGATCATCCCATAGCTATTACCTGCATTCTAGAATGTGAGTTGTAAATATTTATAGGTAAGGAGTGACCAATGTTTCTGTTGATCAGTTTGTGTGCTTAAGTTGAAACGATGTAGATGGGTAAATGGTGAAGAAGTTTTACATGAAAAATGTAGGTAAACTGCTTCATCACGTGATGTATAGAGGTTCATTGAGTCCTGAACCTTGAAGAAGGAGTTTTCTTTCTGAAGTACTGTACATATAAACTCAACAAAAAATTAAAATATAGACATGTGAACAACTTTCATTAATAAAATATATTACTTGGTCTGGTTATCAATTTTTGTTTTTTGTTGCAGGTTGTTTGAGGGCATGAACAAGATAACAGTCTCTGTAAAATATTATAAAGACATTCTGAAGGAAGATGCCACCCATGTTGAGGCTATAGCATGCATAGGGATGCAACACTTTTATACAGACCAACCAGAGGTAGCTCTTCGATTTTACAGGTTAGATTTATTCCAGTAGTTCATTACTCTTTTTTTCAGTTTAGAAAGTAAAGAAGAGAAAGATACACAAATCACTATTTAGCTCAATTATAAATGTGGCACATTCAAATTAAGAAAAAAAATTGAATTTTTGAACTTGAAAACTCTGATTCACATTGTTAGCCTGATGACTTGTTTCAATTCTGTGTGATTTTCTTATACTGTTTTGAGGCAATTTTAATGCTTTAAGAATTTACACGTAAATTCTGGAACCACTCAACTTTCTGCCGCCTCGAAAACTAGAGATAAGTGGGAGAGAGAGCCTATTTACTGCACAACACATGTCTGTGTATGCAGGATTGACGTTTGTCAAGGGAAAACAGGAGCTGCGTTAGAAAAGCGACACCGACAATGTTTGCCTTAAGCACCACAGACGCTGTGGAAGAGGACATGGAGTAATTAAATGCTACTCTTTGCTGTATTAGTGAATGGGATTGTTGGAAAAAAAAAGAAAAATGAACATTTGTCTATAGACTTTTAACTCACTTCATATCTTAGCTCTGAACCAAGCAAGTCGCAGGGGATATCTATAAATTATTTGTTTGTTAAAACCAGACAATTGTGGTTATGTTTAATTGTATCTAACGGGTGTTGTCATAGTTGACTTACAAGAATTTGTATGTTTATGTGAAACTTGTGGAGATGAAAATATACCTGAATTGAACTGTAAGTATGAGGTCACTGAGGTATTTCTAGTGAGAGAGAGAGAGAGAGAGAGAGTATTTGTTAGTTCCTCTAACCAGTGATGATCGATGCAGCCGCATATCCAGAGAAGAGGATCAGCTAAAAGTTTCAAGTAAGTCAACTGCAGTAAGAGAAGTGTGAAGATTACAATCCAGCTTTGCACCGCTTCTCTTGTCACCAAAACCGTTAGAACGTGGTGACCGACATGATCAAGACTCGAAGAAAGAGGAATTTCGAAACGAAATAAAGATAAAAGGATATTGTGAGTTGCCATAGCAACCATTAGTAACGAGACAGGGAAATGGTTCACAGAGTTGGATTCTGCATAAACAGCAAAAAGGAGTGAAGATTAATAAATATGATATAAGAAAAGGCGCAAGGAAAATTTCAACAGTTTAGACTAAGAAGAGTTACGACGAGAACTATTCAATAATGAAGATCCAGTGTGAGGAGTAAGCAGCCCGCACACACATGGTGGGGGTGTGGACCCTATAACCAGCAACCGACACCGACGACGCCAGCTGCTGCTCATTGGTGCTGACTACAAATCTGTTCACCGACGCTAAAACTAACCTTTCATTTCACCGGCGCAGATTGCACGCCTGCTCACCAATGCAACCTAAAACTCTATGCCGGGTGAGTGAAAGACAGTTAATTGAGTGTGAAGTTAAGGACACTGTTCAATAATAGACTTTTAGTATAGTTATTATACTCGGAGGTGAATTTTATTTTTAATGATAACTCAATCTAAAAGTAGGAAGAATGTGGATCAAGAACAGCAACTAACAGAACTAGCCACAGCTATTAGAGTGACTAGGGAAATGCCAGACTGGTCTGAAGCAGTGAATTTAATCAAAGCTCAAAACACCCAAATTACTACTTAAATAAAAATCTAGAAGCTCAGAGTTTACAGTTAAATTCAGCTACTTTAAAACAAGAACTAAGTCTTAAGTTAGATTCAGTAAATACTCAGTTAAATGATAGATTAGCTGAACAGTAGGTGGATTCAGTTGGTATAAGAAAGGAACTAAGTACTACTTTAAGTGAAAAACTAGAAGCACAGGGTGAGGTTTTAAATGCTAAGTTCAATGCCTTAAATGATAAAGTGGAGAGTTTGAAATTAGATTTAAAGAACGAATTAAGTAATTCCCTGACAATTCATGTAAACCAACTGTTCACTGACTTAAGTTGGACACAGTATAACCAATTTCAGTACTTAGATAAAAAAAACTAGAATTTGATATTGAAGATAAATTTAATAATGTAGAAACTGAACTTAGTGAAAAGTTAGGATCATTTCCAAGCGTATGCAGTGTTACTTTTGATGCTATAAAGCATAGGTTGCACACCTTAAAAGAGAGTTTGGACTAATCTCAAATTTCAGGTGTGACCATTCGAGTAGATGACATGGAACGAAATGTTAAAGAGAAACTAGCCACTTCAGACAAAGTAAATATAAGTAATCTGGAGGAACAGGTAGAGGAAATAATTGACCGAAAAGTTGCCGAGAGGGTAAGTCCCGACAACGTCTCTTCAAATTTAGCTTCAGAACTTAATGATACTAAGAGAGGCATAGATAATTTATGGAAAGAATTCAAACTTATCCAGGATAAATTTATCAAAAAACAAAGATGATGTGACTTACCAAACGAAAGCGCTGGCAGGTGGAAAGACACACAAACATACACACAAAATTCAAGCTTTCGCAACAAACTGTTGCCTCATCAGGAAAGAGGGAAGGAGAGGGAAAGACGAAAGGATGTGGGTTTTAAGGGAGAGGGTAAGGAGTTATTCCAATCCCGGGAGCGGAAAGACTTACCTTAGGGGGAAAGCTTTCGCATCCCGCAACTACCCTCCCGACCTGGTACAGAAGCAAATAACCAGAGCCACTTCCTCATCCCCTCAAACCCAGAATCTCCCACAGAAGAACCACAAAAGTGCCCCACTTGTGACAGGATACTTTCCGGGACTGGACCAAACTCTGAATGTGGCTCCCCAGTAGGGATACGACTTCCTCAAATCCTGCCCTGACAAAATGAGATCCATCCTTCATGAAATCCTCCCCACTCCACCAAGAGTGTCTTTCCGCCGTCCACCTAACCTTCGTAACCTGTTAGTTCATTCCTATGAAATCCCCAAACCACCTTCCCTACCCTCTGGCTCCTATCCTTGTAACTGCCCCCGGTGTAAAACCTGTCCCATGCACCCTCCCACCACCACCTACTCCAGTCCTGTAACCCGGAAGGTGTACACGATCAAAGGCAGAGCCACGTGTGAAAGCACCCACGTGATTTACCAACTGACCTGCCTACACTGTGAAGCTTTCTATGTGGGAATGACCAGCAACAAACTGTCCATTCGCATGAATGGACACAGGCAGACAGTGTTTGTTGGTAATGAGGAACACCCTGTGGCTAAACATGCCTTGGTGCACAGCCAGCACATCTTGGCACAGTGTTACACCGTCCGGGTTATCTGGATACTTCCCACCAACACCAACCTATCCGAACTCCAGAGATGGGAACTTGCTCTTCAATATATCCTCTCTTCCCATTATCCACCAGGCCTCAATCTCCGCTAATTTCAAGTTGCCGCCACTCATAACTCACCTGTCATTCAACAACATCTTTGCCTCTGCACTTCCGCCTCAACTGACATCTCTGCCCAAACTCTTTGTCTTTAAATATGTCTGCTTGTGTCTGTATATGTGTGGATGGATATGTGTGTGTGTGCGTGAGTGTATACCCGTCCTTTTTTTCCCCCTAAGGTAAGTCTTTCCGCTCTCGGGATTGGAATGACTCCTTACCCTCTCCCTTAAAACCCACATCCTTTCGTCTTTCCCTCTCCTTCCCTCTTTCCTGATGGGGCAACAGTTTGTTGCGAAAGCTTGAATTTTGTGTGTTTGTTTGTGTGTCTTTCGACCTGCCAGCGCTTTCGTTTGGTAAGTCACATCATCTTTGTTTTTTGATAAATTTTTCCCACGTGGAATGTTTCCCTCTATTATATTATTATCCAAGATAAGGTAGACAAGAAGGTGATTTCTCCTAACATGGTGTTAACCAGTGAGGTAATGACCGAACTACAATGGGGGGGCAAATTCTGGACTATCTAGACAGTTTCCGAAGTTTAAGCTAGATGGGGAAGTATATCCTACTCATTTTCTGAAAAGGTTTAATCAAGCCTTGCCAAAAAAAACTGGAAAGATTCAAAAAAGATTGAATTTGCGGTGGGGTACCTTTTTGGAGAAGCGTCAGAGTGGGGCACAGCGAACATAGAGAATTTTTCGTCTTGGGCAGACTTCCAGAAAAAGTTTAAGAAGAAGTATTGGTCAGCGAGCGCCCAGGAAAAACTAATATCCGACTTGTGGGACTCAAAGTATTACAACAGTTCGTGAGTGAGCTCCCTGCCGTTGTTGAATAAGCAGCAGCAAGCCGTACTCTTAGCTCACTTATTTGTTTCATAGTTTAATTCTTAATTTCTCTGCGTGTTTTTGGGTACTTGCATAGTTTAACTCACAAATTTCGTGCGCATTATAGTATTTGAGAGTTGTAGCATTGCGTTTTGGTACACGTGTAGTGCAAATTCGCATAGACATCCATCATCTGTTTGTTTTGAATGGCTTGTGAGATAAAAGAGAGGAAAAAAAGTTGTTAGCGATGGGTAGGGACTGCACCGTTTCTGTGCAGATTCAAGGGGAATTGGCCACCATCCGTAATCAGCTGGAAGCTGTGTTGGCCATGGATGACAGGCTCCAGGCTGTTGACCTGGGCCGCAGTGACATTGGGACACCCG
Source organism: Schistocerca serialis cubense (assembly GCF_023864345.2). Classification (NCBI taxonomy): domain Eukaryota; kingdom Metazoa; phylum Arthropoda; class Insecta; order Orthoptera; family Acrididae; genus Schistocerca; species Schistocerca serialis. Next base: position 611,974,786 of record NC_064645.1, on the reverse strand, counting down.
AGGCGAGTGCTTTGGCGTCTCTGGAACTTGTATGATTGCCTGGAATCTCTGATGCCACTGCGCCTTCGGATTCGGACATCCCTGCCGGTCGACACTTCCCCTGGGCGGAAGGCAAAAGTTGGTGCTGGCTGCTGTACCCTTACAGCTCCGTAACAGGTTTGAGGTACTGCCTACTTTGAAAGTACTTCTGAGCCAGCAAGGGCGGTCTCGCCTGTTGCGGCAGTGGCCAGTCTTCCTGAGAGATCTGGATAATCACAGAGGTTGGGTGTGCTTGTCATTGGGAGCTCCAATGTTGGGCAGGTGATGGAGCCCCTTAGGGATATGGCAGCTAAGGACGGGAAGAAAGCCATTGTGCACTCCATGTACATACCGGGGGGAGTCATCCAAGATGTGGAAAGGGTCCTTCCGGATGCCATGAAGGGTACAGGGTGCAGCAAACTGCAGGTGGTGGCTCATGTCGGCACTAATGACGTGTGTGTCTATGGATCAGAAGAGATTGTCCCTGGTTTCTGGCAGCTATCTATTTGGTGAAGACTGCCAGTCTTGCTAGCTAGATGAAGGCAGAGCTCACCATCTGCAGCATCGTCGACAGGACCAATTGCGAACCTTTGGTACAGAGCCGAGTGGAGGGTCTGAATCAGAGGCTCAGACAGTTCTGCGACCGTGTAGGCTGCAGATTCCTCGACTTGTGCCATAGGGTGGTGGGGTTTCGGGTTCCGCTAAATAGGTCAGGACATTAATCACATATCGTAAATGTACTGCCTGGGTGTGTCATATGGAGGATGATGATGATGATGATTTAATTTGTTGTTCTACTTGAAGGGTACTCTGTGTTAGAATTTTTGTGTAAATAATTCAAAAGAGTGTGTGTGTGTGTGTGTGTGTGTGTGTGTGTGTGTGTGTGTGTGTGTGTGTGTGTGTAATTTCCCAGGTGCTTAAAATGTACCTACAGATGACATCCCAATCAAAGTTTTTATTTTTGAGAAGTTAAATAGATATTTTGGATCCATGCAATATTTTATATCAGGCTGAACCAGAGGCTTCAAAGGCACCATGCTTGAAGACTTGCAGTCAAACCACCCTTGTTAATTGACTACAAATACCAAACTCATTGTTCACAACAGTGCTTTCATAGTTGCTTTCTCTTTCAATTTAGCACTGTGCCATCATTGACTCTGAACCAGCTTGAGTTATTGACGCAATTCTGGAATAGTTTCATTTTTTAAAACTTCTCTTGATTTTTGATGAAGAAATGTCGTATTCCTAAAGCTAGCATTGGTTTTCCCTTCGGTTCACTTTTACGATTGCCATTATGTAGTAAAAGAAGATCATCTCATTTTCTTGTTTAATTGTTGTTTAATCTTAGAATTTTTCTATTTAGTGTAATTTTAGTTTTAAAGTAATAGATATGAGGACCTTGAACATAAAGGACGTGCTAAAAATTCCAGTAACAATCTGCAGATAAGAAAAGAAACGTAATAATCATACTCATAGCATTGACATTGTGGTCCAAGATGCTTGAGTTGTCGGTTGTATGTGTGTGAATGGTGTGTCTCTTTTTTACTGATGAAGGCTGTGGCCAAAAGCTTTATGTAAGTGTCTTTTAATTGTGCCTGTTTGCAACTTGACATGTCTTTTTTATGGTAAGTAGCAATCTGTCTTTTCCTACATTGTTGATATTCCTACCTGGAGTCTGCATTGTTTAATCGTAATCATATGTAGACATCTTTGTGTAAGCAGGTGTTATTCATTTGATCACACATATGTTCCATAAAGCCAATCATGAAGCAGAGCCTTTAGAAATGTGAAACAAATCAAATTATATATTGTGCTGTAACATACCATTTTGGGGAAAATGATCCATTACCCCATGTCTCTCTGACCTACAAATCATCTTTGTGACTTTAGGAAGAGTTTTTTTTTTATTTTTTTTTTTTTATTAGTTATAAATTTTGTCACGCATACTGTGGCAGAATTTGTTTCTGTCGTACATGTGCACAGATGTAGATGGGTGCAATATGTTGTTTGGGCAGTTATTCCATGCTCCTAGACTCCTGTCCAGGAATTGCACTGCGGGCCATAGAACAGCGAAGATTGTGACAACTGTGGAGCTGTCACACTAATGAAGGCAGTACTCGTTTGAGAGAACTGTGCTGAAAGAGACTGCTTGTGTGTACAGTCTCCTATAAACTTCTGTAAACAAATTGCATGTGAAATGTCCTCATATTGTAATGAAAATCAAGACATGCATAATTTATGTAGAAGAACTTTATGTCCCTTCCTAGAGACTGAATACTAAAGTAGCATTTCAGCTAGCACAGAAGAAGTGGTGAAGAAGTCTACAACTGGGAGACACATGTGTTTGTTCTGACATAGTACTGCAGTGCAGAAGGTCAGAATTAATAAGCAGCTGCATCTGAAATCTTTCCACAGCCAACCAACATAGAATGTGAGAATAGGAAACATTTAACAAGAACTGTAATTTGCATCTTTTTGATGTATATGATACTACATTGCGAAGTTTACACTAAATTGTGTAAATGTATGAGCCTGTGTTGTAATATTGTTAATTCACTGCATTGATGAATTTAAGTCACCAGGAGAGTAATTAACATGAAATATCATTAACATAGCATTATATCTAATCATTAACTGAAAATACATTAAGACATATGTAGACAAATGTCTAAACTAGCATTTACGAAATTTGTACATGGAAAAGTGATAGCTAGTGTTCTTCAGCTAACCATAAAGTTTCAAAATTCATTTTAGTGATCAAAGCAAAACAGTATTTATAAAGTTATTAACTAAAGTAATTCAAACATTGTTGTAGAAAGGCATTTTTTGCAATTCAGTCAAGATAATTGTGATATTTCAGAATGTTAACTGATTTAAAAATACAAAGTGCCTCAAACCTTTTGTGTCAAATTGAAACAATTGATAGCTGATCCACAACTTGATTACATAGAGATAGGGAACCAGTGGTCAGAAACATATGTTTATTGTGTTATGGACATTCAGCACACACCGCATAAACATATGTCCACATGATGCCTCTTTTGTCATGTATAATCACAGATGCGTGGGAATAAAAGAGCATGCACAAAAATTTGTGGGTAGACTACATGTATGCATGGGTGGTCTCGTGTCCATACATTGCTTCAGTGTGGAAGCAGTCTGCTATGAATTCCCTTCTTTGCTTGGGAGCTTCTGTTGTGTTTATTGTGATGAAAAGGTTACAGAAAGAGAAAGCACAAAAGTGACTGTAGGTAAATGAGTATCTAAATAACAACAGTATGATGTATCTAAAAACAAAGATGATGTGACTTACCATACAAAAGCGCTGGCAGGTCAATAGACACACAAACAAACACAAACACACACACTAAATTCAAGCTTTCGCAACCAACGGTTGCTTCATCAGGAAAGAGGGAAAGACGAAAGGATGTGGGTTTTAAGGGAGAGGGTAAGGAGTCATTCCAATCCTGGGAGCGGAAAGACTTACCTTAGCAGACATTTGTGACAAATGTCTGCTTGTGTCTGTGTATGTGCGGATGGATATATGTGTGTGTGTGTGTGTGTGTGTGTGTGTGTGTGTGTGTGTGTGTGTGTGTGTGTGTGTGTGTGTGTGTGTGTGTGTGTGTGCCCTTGTTTCCCCCTAAGGTAAGTCTTTCCGCTCCCGGAATTGGAATGACTCCTTACCCTCTCCCTTAAAACCCACATCCTTTCGTCTTTCCCTCTCCTTCCCTCTTTGCTGATGAAGCAACCGTTGGTTGCGAAAGCTTGAATTTTGTGTGTATGTTTGTGTTTGTTTGTGTGTCTATCGACCTGCCAGCGCTTTCGTATGGTAAGTCACATCATCTTTGTTTTTAGATATATTTTTTCCGCATGGAATGTTTCCCTCTATTATATTTATAACAACAGTATGAGAGATACAAGGTGGTGATAATATTTTGTCTGCAAATTTCAAAGGAGGTCACAGTGAGACTTTAGATTTCTGCTTGAGAACCTACAGTGATAAGGCTGGCAATAAAATTTTGTTAGCTATTAAATGGTGACTTATATACCAGTTTCTATTCTTCATTTCAAAACAAAGCATTTCAGTAATTATTCCTGAAATTGAGAAATATTGAAGGGAGGTTCTTAGTCATTATGTGAAGGTTAATTAACTTTCAATGCATCATTTATATTTTATTTGTTTATGTAACTTTAATGATGAAAGATGATAGGAAGATTAACATCCTCCCATTTGAAAAATCTGGGACTTTCATAGACATGAGAATCAACTCTTCCCTTCTCCTCCCCCTCCCCCCTCCAAATGTCAGGCTTCCCAGTTGTGCTTTTAAGTCACCGTAGCATGAATATTCGTCCAGTTTTCATATAGGCCCACACTTTTCATAAGTTTTTGGCTTATTCTTCTCAGTTTTTCTACTTCTAAACTTTTGTATAGTATTTGATACTCGGGGCAACAAATCTCAAATTTTTATTCAAATAATCTTCAGAAGGGGCACTCCATACTACTTTCTTCTTTGTCTGTAATCATGTATAAACTTAAGTGTGCTTCCTTTGGAGTCAACAGACATTATTGCGTATAATTTGCTTCACAGTCTAAGCTCAACACATTACACAATCGAACACACGTGGGCCTCAGCTACCTGTTGTCTGCTAAAAAGTGCATTTTATGCACAGCCTCCATTTCCAGGAAATTATGTGTGCATAAATGCACATGCGTAGTTGCACTGTTAGAAATTTACACACTTGTGCAAAGTTGAAAACAAAAAAGGCATCATATGGATGCATCTTAACAACAACGTAGCTCATAGTAATTGTTCAAAGCGATGACCGCCAGTCTCAATGCATGTATTGCAATGGTGCATGCAGTTCTGCCGCACTCTTGCAAAGATCCCAGGGGTACAGTGGGGAGAGTACTGTGGAACAAGTATAACATACCTATCATAAAGAATGTGTGCAAGCATTGGGACTAGTGAATTTTGAGCCCCGTACTCACTTTTGTGGATGGATTATCCATCACAGTCCTGTAGTGCCAAACTTTGTACAGTTTTTATTGTTCGTGGACGAGGCCTCATTCACCTGTGATGGTATTTTCAACAGCTGTAACAACCATGTCTGGAGTGAGGACAATCCCCATGCCACCCACACTGGTGGCCACTAGCAACAATTCTCTGCCCAACATACATTCGTGCATTGGTAGTGATTGCCTAATAGGACCTTATTTGCTGTCTTCCTGTTTGACTGGTCCACATTACCTAGTGTTCCTGTGAGATGTGCTGCCATAATTCTTGGAGACTGTACTCCTTGTTGTGTGCAAAATGATGTGGTTTGAACATGACAATATACCAGCCTACTTCGACATTAATGTTCACAAGCAGCTGAACAACATTTATCCTCATCGTTGGATTGGAAGGGGAAGTCCTGTCCCATGGCCAGCACAATCACCAGGTCTCGCATCTCTAGACTTTTTCCTCTGGGGTTACAACAAGATGTTGGTCTATGAACTCCTGGTAGAAATGGATAAAGATTTGCTTGCTAAAATGCAAGCTGCTTGTCTCCTGGTACAACAGACACCAGGGATCTTTGAGAGAGTGTGGCAGAACTTTATGTGTCATTGACATACATGCAGGCAACTGGCGGTTGTCACTTTGCACAATTACTATGATCTACGTTGTTGTTATGCAGTACACGTTGTTGTTATGCTCTACACATAAATAAGCACCCTATCTCAATATAATCGGTTGTCGACTCACTGTCACTTGTTTCAATTTGACCCAGAAGGATTGAAACGCCTTGTATTGTAACATATTATAGAACCAAATTCTGTAAAATTGTAAAAGCAATCAAATTTTAACTGTTAACTTTAAAAAGTCTCTTTGAAACAATATATGAACTCACATGTGATTATTAAAAAGTATATAAGAAACAGCAGTTTAGACGTGTTAAATCATCTTGTAGGCAGTAAACTTGTGTCAGTGTGTGGTGCAATAAATAAGTTTTTTTTCTTTTTTCCTTAACTATTTCACTGTTTCGGCTTCATCATTAGATTTGATTAACTAGACGTGCAGCTCCTGACATGTCAGAAGAAATCATACATTCATTTCAGGTGGAGACTTTGTAACCTCGCTCAGAAACAGATATCCAGTACCCTATCCCTCCAGTCAGCCATCACCTCCAAAAGTCCTACTACCCTGTCACAGAGGAGCATTCCCTCATGCCTCAGTAGTATGCAGGGCTGGAGCAACTGAATCACTTTCTCAGCCAGGGTTTCGACTACCTCTTGTCGTGCCCTGAAATAAGGAATGTCCTGCCTGCTAACCTTCCCTCTTCTCCCACTGTGGTATTCCACCACCCACTGAACCTACAACATCCTCATCCATCCCTGTTGTGTCTAGGAATCCTGCATACTCAGTTCGCTAGACAAACATCCAAACAACTCGTATTAATGAGCTTTGTTACAACAAAACAATTACAATACTTAAGTTTGATAGATGTGTTTCAAGCAAAGGGTGATATACAAAATAATCAGTCTTCTTCAGAATAGACAAACTCAAGTCTGTGCTATATAGAGAATTCTAATGATAGATGCTACAATGTGTTGGCTAATGAAGTGGCTAACATTGCGGCTGCTATCAAAGTGGGCTGCCCTCAGTCGAGCGTGGCGCTTATGTCCTTTTCATCTAGGGGCCACTGCTGTTGCATTGTTATCCTGGGGGGAGGTCGCTCAGCATGTGTTTGGCTGATCTCTTCACGCAGCTGTCTCTTCTCCGTCATTCCTGACTAGCGTGCCAGTGCTGACTTTATGCTGCAGCATTCCTCCACCCCCAAAGTGGCTGACTGTTGTCATATATGGAGCACGACAACAGGGAGGGGGAGAAGCAGGGGTGTGGACACTCTAATGGACCAGAAGCTGTAGCTGCAGGGGACGTCAGACGTCCAGTTGTATGCCACCATTCAGCCTTCACTCTGATGGAAACGTTTCCTGGAAAATGCCCATAAGGGTATGTGTCCACCTTCTGAGGCCCATACCATGATGTAGAAGATGTCAGCCACTATGGGTGGAGCCAGCTCCATCAGAAGGACGAGAGGAGGCGAAGGCTCCATCTCCATGGGGTCGTCCTGCAGTGTCGTGATGACACCCTCTGGCAGCTTCTGTGGCCGCGCTGTCCTTGGGATTTGTGAATCTGGAGGAAGAGATACAGAAGGATTGCTGTGCACGTAACAGTGCCAAATTTGATTGTGAGGTCGGCACAGAAATCTGTCTGGGCCTGAAATGAGATAATGCATGTACCAAGTCAACAAAGGATCTCGTCTTGTGCCCACTGTCTGCTGTCATAAAAAACCCTGAAAAACATCGGTGCTGGATGCTGAGGTGGGTCGAGCAGTGTCCAATGGCAGGGGCTGTGAAGCAGTTCTGACACCAGTGGTCCGTCTCGTGGATACAAATGATAGGAGGTGGGAAACAGTTGAAATGTTTGCTCTCTGGTGTGTGCGGTGCAAAGTTCGGTCATCTGCTGCTTGAAGGTTTTGACAAAACGTTCCGCTTTGCCATTTGACTGTGGATGGAACAGTGCACTAGTTAGATGCTGTATGCCATTGTGTTCACAGAATGTTTCAAATTCATTTGACGTAAACCGAGGGTTATTTTCCAACACTATGACTTTAGGCAAAAAATAGAGGACAACACCTGAGCTGTGCTATGTGACATCATTTAGCTCACTGGCACAGCAAAAGGAAACTTGCTGTAAGAGTCTACCACAATCGACCAACGATTGTTCCAAAAAGATCCCGCAAATTCTCTGTGCACACGTTGCCACTGTGAATGCGACTTAGGCCAAGCAGAGAATTTTCGTGGCATTGGCTGACCTATTTGGGTGCCCATACCCTGCCAAGTAGTGTTGACACGCTAACTGTTTCGTACAAACAATGCTCCAGTGTCCTTGGTGAAGTAACTGCAACACTTCTTTTTGCAAAGCTTTGGGGATCAACACACTTGACTGTCCTGTCATTCTGAACAAGAATCATACCTTGCTGTATAGTGAGAGTATGTCGTTGTGCAAAGTGTCAGTGCACTATAGAGTTCTTTATGTTATGCAATGAGTGAGGCCAAGCTGTGTGAATGTATGTTAACAAAATGTTCAAATTTGAATCAGCTTCCGTGCCCTGTGCAGTTTTCCTATAGTTCAGAATTGTGAGCATCGATGTGATGACAAGATGCAGCAGAAGCATCAAAGTCTGTATCAGGGCCAATCGGAAGACATGAAAGTGCGTTCACTTTACCATTTTAAGCTGTCAGACAATACAGAATCTCGTACTGGTATTGAGACATCAACAAAGCCCATCTTTGCAATTTTTAGGCAGTTCATAGAGGAACCAGCTTCTTTGGATGAAACAAGGACTGCAGTGGGCTGTGATCCATTACTAAGTAGGATTTTCTGTCATACAAATAGTGGTGGAATTTGGTGACACCATACACAATAGCCAATGCCTCTTTCTCTATCTGTGAATGGTTACACTGAGCTGTGGACAACATTTTTGATGCGAAAGCAATAGGCCTGTCTTTATCACCAAATCTGTGTGAAAACACTGCACCGATTCCATAAGAAGAAGCATCAACTTGCAACACAACCGGTTTGTCAGGATCAAAGTGAACCAAGCATCAATCACTGAGCAATGCATCTTTAAGTTTTTGAAAAGCTTCTTAGCACTCATCTCTCCAAACAAAGGGGACATTCTTGCAATGCAAGCGATGCAATGGAGCTGCAATTTGTGCAGCAATCGATATTAAGCGTATATAATAGTTCGTTTTCCCTTACACTGACTGAAATTCTGTGACATTGTGATGAACTGGCAGGTCACGTATGGCTAACAAATGTGACTAAAGAGGATGTACACATTGACTGTTTATGACATGACCAAGATACTGAAACTCAGGTTTAAAAAAATCACATTTGTACAGTCTACACTTTAGCCCTGCATCAGAAAACACACAAAACAAAGCACGAAAATTTGCAGTATGAACTGCTACGACAATATCATCCAAATAGTTTAAACTTTTTGGTACTTGAGGAGTCGTATGTTCTAAATACTGTTGGAAAATGTTGGGTGTGGAAGCACTGCCAAAAGGCAAATGCAAATATTTAAACAAGCCCATATGAGTGTCCACAACACACACAGCGTTAGATTCTTCATCTAGTGGTATTTGAAGATACGCGTCGCACAAATCAATTTTTGAAAAGTAGCGACCAGTGCCTAATATGTCCGTGAGATCCTGAGGGCATGGCAATGGATGAGTAGCAATCGTAGTTTGTGGGTTGACTGTAGACTTAGTCAACAGAGGCAAATGCGACCTGAAGGTTTGGGGAGCAAAACCAGTGGAGTTGCCCATTGACTAGCTTGTAAGGGCGCAATAGCTCCGCTGTCTTGCAATTCTCTGAGTTCAGCAGCCACTTTGTCCCATAATGCAACGGGACCAGTTGTGGTGCAGCAAAATTTCAGCTGAACATTGTCTTTCATAGTAATATGTGCAACAAAATTGTTAGCCTTGCCTAAATCTTCAGAAAAGAGATCAGGGAATACTCTCAGCAAGCTGGCTACATTGTCTTTGGCATTGAATGCAGTCACTGACAACACCTTTTCCTGAATTTTAAAGCCAAACAAATCAAGGCCAAATATGTTCTCACAATCATGTGATTGTAGCACCATGAAAGTCACAGTTCGTGTATGTGAGGGATACATGGCAGGCAAAGTACATTTTCTGAGAATGAGAATATCTTGTCCATTACAAGCCGTCAGGTGCATGCTAGTTTTAGACAGACGTGGGGAGCCTAATAGTTCATGTGTGTTACGATTCAGCAATGTAACAGAGGTACTCGTGTCCGACTGAAATTTCGCACATCTTCCATTAAGATGCAAAAGAACAAAAAGTTTGTTGGACTGGCATAGCACTACGGAAACTGTTTGCTTGCTAGTTTTGCTAATGCCTGCAGCAGGCTTTGAACACTGCATTGATTACATGGGCCTTGTGACTAGATTTTTGTGAGTGGGCAGAATACTTACATTTGTTCCGTTGCAAATATGCAGATTGTACGTGACCTTTCTTGCCACAAGCGTAACACTGTGCTTGTCTGGACAGGCAGTCTTGGCGTTTGTGCCTTGAATAGCACCGAGGGCATGACTTCATTCTGTTCACTGATGTAGCCGCCTGTTTAGGGAACTGTTTACATGGCTTGGTGCACGGGTGTTGTTGCTGCCTACTGGGCCGGTTGTGAGCAAATGAATTGGTGGTTACTCAGATTTATCGGCCACCAGGCACCTGAATCATACTGATCTAGAATTTGCACTATGTGATGAAATGATGGATCTGACTGTTTCAAACTCTGTTAGAGAACAGATTGACATCGGTTACATTGTACACGATCACATCACACAATATAATATGTGAATATAAATCACCACAAGCACATTTGAATTTGCATTTTCTTATCATACCCTGAAAATCTGTTACACACTCACAATAAGTTTGTTCTGGCCTTTTCTTGCAATGAAAGAATTGGTACCTAGCTGCCAACACATTCACTTGTTGGTCATAATAGTTAGTTAGAGAACCTACAACCTGATCATGGGAAAGTTCACTCGGAGTGGCATTAGGGAAGAATTTCTGAACAGGTGAAAGACTGCACTTCCTACCTTTGACAAAAAGTAATGTGGTTTCACAGTACCTGATACTTTGTAAGCAATGATGTGGGCTTCATACTGTTGTGACCACTCGAACCATTCCTCTTCTTTTTTGTTAAACTGGCGAAAAGGCGATGTGGCACTCAGAGCTACAATTGTTGCATGTTGGTTGGTTGGTCGCACTGTACTTGTGTCTTGGTCGGCGAGTAACTGCTGTACCGTGTTTAGAAATTTTGCAGTCTGCAGCGTCTGAAACTGAAACATCTGTGTTAGCTGCATGCATCTATCGCTTGCAGCTGAGGCACCTGAGCAGGGGTTGGGAGAGGTGGTTTGCTCATTTTAGAATAGGCAAATGCAAGAAACAGAGACTGCAAGCAATAAAAACAAGCACACAAACAAAGAAAATTTGTGCAACACCCACATAAAGACACTGAATAGAAAGAAACACTGTAAAAGACATTGTTAAAACATGCAAACACATTCCTGAGAAGAGTAGAATTAAGGCGCCAGCAAAGCACAAAAGTCCACGACAAAACAAAACAGAGACAATTGGTGGCAGCTGATGGCTGGGGTTCGAATGTTAACAGATTGTCACTAAGTTATTCATTCGTGTCTAGGAATCCTGCATACTCGGTTTGCTATACAACCAATCAAACAATTTGTATTAATGAGTTTTATTACAACAAAACAATTACAATACTTAACTTTGATAGCTGTGTCGCAAGGAAAGGGCGACATACAAAATAATTAGTCTTCTTCAGAATAGACACACACAAGTCTGTGCTACTTAGAGAATACTGTGGGCTGCCACCAGTCAGGCGCAGTGCTTATGTCCTCTTCATCTAGTGGCCGCTGCTCTCGTGTTGTCGTCCTGAGGGAGGTTGGTTAGCGTGCAATTGCATGACCTCTTTTCACAGTCGCCTCTTCTCTGTCATTCCCAACTGGTGTGCTGATGCTGACTTTATGCCGTAACAATCCCTATTCAATCCCTGCTCCCAACCCCTTGCCTCATGGCTCATATCCCTGTAATAGACCTAGATGCAAGACTTGTCCCATACATCCTCCGACCACCACCTTACAGCAGCAAGCTGCCTTACTTTACCCTGCTGCCATTAGATGGTACATGCGCCCTCAGTGCTCTGTCATCTCACTGCTTGGTTTATACTGTTTTTTCAACTGCCCTGCAACTGATCATATGTTTTAAGTTACGAAATAACTTCTACGAAATAAAACGGAACAATTTCTTAGCTGTGTGACATACACTTGAATCGTTACAAGGACTACATGTGAAACCTATCGTGATCTACAAGCCAAGCTGCAACCACTGTGCTGTGTTCTACATGGGCTGTACAACCAACAAGCTATCTGTACTCATGAATGGCCACCCACAAAATGTGGCCAAGAAACAGCTAGACCACCCAGTTTCTGAGCATGCTGACCAACACAGCATTCTTCATTTCAATGACTACATCACAGATGTGCCATCTTGATCCTCCCCACCAACACTAGCTTTTCTGAATTGCACAGGTGGGAACCCTCCCTGCAATATATGCTATGTTCTTGTAATCTTCCTGGCCTCAGCCTTCGTTACTCAATATCCTCCACCTGCCTATCACTTTCCATGTTCCCACTCAAGCCCTGTGTTCCACAAACACACCCACAGTCTTTCTTCTTCCCTCCCCCCCCCCCCTCCCCTCCACATGCCCCCCTCCACTGTCCTCTGTATAACCTCCTGACTGCAACTAGCTGCCCTTCACCACCTCATCTCTGTACATGCTCCCACAAGCAGCACTTTCCTTTCCTCCACCCCTACCCTGTTGTCTCCCACACCCCAACCTGCACCTTATCCACACCACCCAGGCTGCTTCTCCCATCATGCACTGTAGCTCACAGTTTGGCCTTAGCAGCCAGAGTCGGTGATCGTGTGTGTGTGTGTGTGTGTGTGTGTGTGTGTGTGTGTGTGTGTGAGAGAGAGAGAGAGAGAGAGAGAGAGAGCTGCATTTGCATGAACAAGTGTGTGTGTGTGTGTGTGTGTGTGTGTGTGTGTGTGTGTGTGTGTGTGTTAGTCTAATTCAGAAGGCCTTACTTGCTCAGCAGTCTTTTTGTTGTGCCTGTCTGCGACTCAGCATCTCTACTACATGTTGAGTAGCAATCCATCCTTTTCATAGTATTGTCATTATTCCATTGTTAGAGTTACACATCTTATTCATGATTGGTGATAAAGAAGTCAAGTAGCTGAACTGTAGCCACAGAAGCTGGTTGTGTTTTAAATGGAACACTTCATCTTAATGAAGTTCAGTGTAATATGGGAATGAGGACGATCAACTTGGATTACTAAATTTCATTTTTTCCAGCTCCTGTCACAGTTGCATTCAAACATTTTTATTTTTGGTGACTAGTTTTGGACTACATTGTCCATGCTCAAACCATAACCTTCATTGTAAATGTTAACATACATTTCCACCCTGCACACACATAGAATAGCCGTAACTGGTATTCTTATATATTTATACCATACTTATACTTGTACAGGATCCAATAACTTCACAAAGACCAGAAATGACAGCTCCCTCCAACTGTCCATAGTCTGCACCTCATTCTGGCTTAGTTCTATGACAGGACTGAGAAACACTTAAGTATCAGTAGGCAGAGCAACCATGGCAGGCAACATCTATAAAGTATACTGACTACAAATTGTTTTTGCTAATATAATCATACTAATAATAATGGGTCTGACTTTTAAATTACTTAATATGATTTTATTTTAGTTTTGAGATGTGAAGATGTTTGACTGATCTATTGGCAGACTGTTACATACCTTTGCATAAGAATGTAAAACTCTGTTATGAATCTTAGCCAGGCACGCATAGCCTGTATAGATATTAGCTTTAGTTCCAGTTTATGACCGTGAATTTCCTAATTTACCATTAAGGGGTAAATTGTTTTGTGATTATAAGGCTTCTGTAGGATGTTCAGTTATTACCATTACATAATACCAGTATTCATTCTGCATGCTTCTGTTTAAAAAAAAATTAAAAAAATAAAAAAAAACTTTCTTGACCTCAGCTATATTACTGCAGAAGATTATACCAAGTGTAAAAAAGTTTACATGTTTTTCATATTTTCATTCACTAATGCCTTGTTGTGTTGTTGTGGTCCTCAGTCCGAAAACTATTGTGATGAGTCTCTCCATCCTAGTCCATCCTGTGAAGCCCTCTTTCTCTCTGCATAAGTACTGCAACCTACACCCTCCACCCCCACTTGAACCTACTTAACAGTAGTCAAGCCTTGGACTCCTCGTACAATTTTCACCCACCACACCTCTTCTGTTACCAAATTGAAAATTTCTCAATACCTCAGAATGTGCCCTATCAACTAGTCACTTCTTTTAGCCAAGTTGTGCCACAAATTTCTTTTTCCCCCATTTCTGTTCAGTACCTCTTCATGTGTTGCTTGATCTATCCATCTGATCTTCAGAATTCTTTTCAAAAGTTTCTGTTCACATTTACTCTGAACTGATTATTTTACACATTTCATTTCAGTATAAGGCAACACTACTGACAAATACAAGCAGAAAAGATACACTAGCACTTAATTAAATTGATGTAAGATGCTAACAAATTCCTCTTTTTGAAAGATGTTTTTATTGCTATTGTCAGTCTGCAATTTGTATCCTCTCTGCTTCAGCCATCATCATTTATTTTGTTACCCAAACAACAAAAATAATCTACTACTTTTAGTGGCTCATTCCCAAATTTAATTCCATGAGCATTGCCTGATTTTGTATTGTATTGTATTGTATTGTATTGTATTTATTGGTCCAGTAAATCTTACATGTACAGTACAGCACATCAGATATTGGACAGGTCAAAGTGTATCTTATAATTAAAACACTTTAGAAACTAGAAAATTATGTTCACAAAATTTTACAGCACTTCATATACTGGGCAAGTCAATGTGTAAGTTATAATTAAACCACATTAGAAACTTGAAGTTTACAACTGAATACATGTATAAGCCAATATTAACGATTAAAGTATTTGCATGATCCTCACTTAAGCTCTAAGGATTTTTGAGGAACTCTTCTACACTATGAACTGACATGTACACTAGAGAATTACATTCACAGAATTTTACTTCATATACTGGGCAAGTCGCTATACAACTTATACTTGAACCCCATTATAAACTTGAGAATTACATCTGAATGTATTTATAGGCCAATATTAATGGTTACAGTATTTGCATAATCATCACTTAGACTCTCGAGGATTTTGGAGGAACTCTTCCACACTATAAAAGCAATGTGTCAACAGATATTCTTTTAATGCTGCTTTAAAATTTTTTATATCTGTCATTACTTTAATTTCTCTTGGCAATTTATTGTAGATAATTTTTCCATGGTGTAATGTTCCTTTTTGGCACAAACTGGTTTTTGTATGGAGTACATGAGAGTCAGTTTTCTGTCTTGTATTATGATGATGAACATTTTCATTTTTGGGGAGGATACTAGGATTTGTTATTGTATATTTCTTTATAAACATTGCACTTTCAAATAGGAAAATACATGGAAGGGGAAGAATCTCCATCCTTTTAAATAATGGTCTACATGGTTTGTTCCTTTTTATTCCAGCCATGATTCTCACTATTCTTTTTTGCATCCTGAAGAGTTTTAGGCAAGATGGCGAGTTACCCCAAAAAGTGATCCCATATTTTAGGACAGAATGTATATTAGAATAGTAAACTGTCATTAGACAGTCCTTATGACAGCAGTTTTCTAGCACTCTCATTAAATAACACATGGTACTTAGCTTCTTTAATATGTTGTCAATGTGAGTTTCCCATCTAAGATTATCCTGTAGCCAGACCCCCAGAAATTTTGTATTAGGCACACTTGCAATATCCGTGTCTGACATCTGAATTCTTATATCCTCTTCAATGTTTCTCTTGATATTATGAAAATTTAATGCTACTGTTTTGCTTTTATTTATTATTAGTTTGTTTTGGTTGAACCAGTTTACAACATTTGTTAATGCTTCAGACAGTCTTGTCTGTAGTATCTTTGCAATCTTCCCGCTGACTAATATGCTTGTGTCATCTGCAAACTGGATAGTGCTACGGTACTGGTTGGCTGATGTTAGGTCATTTATATATATCAAAAATAGGATAGGGCCCAGTACCGAGCCCTGCGGTACTCCATATTTTACTGCTTTATAATCAGAATAGTGTCTTGTTGATTTATTTTCTTTGTGAAAATGTATTTCTACTACTTGCTTGCGGTCAGTAAGATATGATCTAAGCCAGCTGTTAGGCATACCTCTGATACCAATTCTTTCAAGCTTCTGCAGCAATAGAGTGTGGTCTATGATGTCAAAAGCCTTAGACAGATTAAGGTATATGCCAGTTACTTTTTGTCCACTATCAATTTTTTCGAGTACTTCACCCAGAAATTCATATATTGCTGTTTCTGTTGATCGGCCTTTCCGGAAGCCATGTTGGGTTGTGGATAATATTTTGCACTTTTCTAGAAAATCTAGCAACCTCTTATGAAAAATTTTTTCTAGTATTTTAGAAAATGTAGATAGCAAGGCAATAGGTCTATAATTGGCTATGTCTTCTTTCTTACCCTTTTTGAACAGTGGTTTTAGTTTCACTGTCTTTAAGCAGGAAGGAAAGACTCCATTTGTTAATGAACTGTTGAAAATGTGGGCTAATGGTATTGCAATGAGGTCCCCCACATTTTTAATGACATAATCTGGAATCTCATCCACACCTGTTGAAAATTTTGTTTTTAACTCTCTTATTGATAGTATAATTTCCTTAGGGTTGGTTGGAGTAAGAAATAGGGAGTTGCAGTTTCTATTTTGATTGGGTGGTGTTGTAGCAGGATTTTTATTTGAAGATTTTATGTCAGATAGTAATTTTTCACTAATATTTGCAAAGTATGTATTAAAAGCATTGGCTACTTCTTCTGGATTTGTAATTTTTTTGCCATTTTGGATTACCTGGAGATTTACATTTTGGGAGGTCTCGTTTCCTACTTGTTCTCTGACTATCTTCCACATGGCTTTCATTTTGTTCCTGGCCATTTTTATATGGTGATCATTTGTTGTTTTTTTAGATTCTTTTATGACTTTGTGAAGCACTCTCTTATAATTCTTGAAATGCACCAGAAATTCTTCTGTAACATTTTGTGTTTTTGAGATTTCATAAAGTCTCCTCTTTTCAACACATGATATTTTAATGCCTTTCGTCAGCCATGTAACATTTCTTTTTTAATTTTTTAATTTTGGTTTTTAACTGGAAAAGAAATATTGAAATAATGGGAGAATATTTCCATGAACATGTCAAACTTTTTACATGTGTCCTCATAGTTGTCTATATCATTCCATGTTTCTTTTTTCAGTAAGAGCCTTAAGTGTTCTAGGTTGTGCTTGCTAAAATTTCTACCTTTTCTTGTCATTTGTTGTTCAGTATTTCCTGCAGTGTCTACTGGGAATTCAATAAACTGTGCATAATGATCACTGAAACCTGTATTCATATTTCCATATTTGTATAAATATTTATCTGTATTTATTAGTATCTGATCTATAGCACTGCTTGACGATTTGGTGACTCTGGTGGGGGATTTGATAGTTGTATGTATGTTGTAGGTTTTTAATAAGGCCTCAAAGTTTAATCTGTCTTTTGAGTTCTTGTTGAAATCTATATTAAAATCACCACATATGATGGTTGTTTTACTAACTATTTTTATACTGTTAAGTGCCTTCTCAAGATTTTCAATGAAAGTAGTTACGTTTCCATCTGGGCTTCTATATATGCAAATAACAATTATATTTAAATTTGTCAGTTCTGTAGCAGAAATTTCGAAGTTTTGCTCTTCCCCTAGCTGGTTAGTGAACTTTAAATTTTCGTGTTTGACGTCCTCTCTAACATATATGCATGTTCCTCCATGCATGGAGGTTTTCCTACAAAAAAAAGATGAAAGGGTAAAGCCCTCTATCCTTGTGTGATGTAACATATTTTCAGATAACCAGTGCTCACTAACACATATAACAGACACTTCTTTTAGTTCATCTGCTAACAATATTTCTATCTAATTCAGCTACATTCCGTTACCCTTATGTTACTTTTGTTGATATTCATCTTGTAATCTCTTTTCAAGACAATAACCATTCCATTGAACTGCTCTTCCAAGTCCTTTGCAGTCTCTGATAGAATAACAATGTCATCGGCAAAGATTAAAGGTTTTATTTCTTCTCTCTGCTCTTTAATTATCTTTCCAAATTTCTCCTTTGTTTCCTTCACAGCTTGCTCAATATACAGATTGGATATCACTGGGATAGACTACAACCCTGTCCCACTCCCTTCTTTTAATGCTTCCCTTTCATGTCCTCCGACTCTTATAATTGCAGTCTAGTTTCAATGGAAGTCGTAGGTAACTTTTCGTTCCCTGTATTTTATCCCTGATACCTTCAGATTTCCCAAGAGTAGTGCAGTCAGCACTTTCAAAAGGTTTCTCTAACTCCACAAATGCTATAAATGTAAGTTTGCCCTTCATTAGGCTAACTTTGAGATAAGTTGTAGGCTCTGTACTGCCTCACATGTTCCTAGATGTCTCCGGAACCCAAACTGATCATACCAGAGTTCAACATAAACCAGTTTTTCCATTCAACTGTTAATAATGAGGGACATATTTTGCAGCCATGTCTTACTAAACAGATAGTTTGTAACACTGGAACCTCTCAGCATGTGCCTTCTTTGGAATTGAAATGATTACATTCTTCTTAAAGTCTGAGGGTATTCCATCTGTCTCATATATCTTGTACACCAGCCGAAACAATTTTTGTCATCGAGGTAAGAAGCAGATTGGCTTCAGTGGTATTTGGCCTATTAGAGAAGAGGTCTTTCATGCAATTTAGGACTGGGGAGAATTCAACAATGGAAAATCCAGGATGGAGTGTGCCCTCAGCAGCCAGAGACTGCAGTCTGTGTGTGTGTGTGTGTGTGTGTGTGTGTGTGTGTGTGTGTGTGTGTGTGTGTACAACTTTTCTTACCCGAGGAACATTAAATGCCACTGGAAGGCAGGCCATGTTTCTGCAGAACCACTAAGTTGAGTACTTTCGATGTTAGCAGAAAAGCAGAAAGATAAATTGTGCTGGCACACTCCGCTGTCTTCTCTGTTTCATGTGTCAAAGCTACTCATTCATATTCTGGTATATTCAGACCAATATTGCCTCAAGATCCCTTGAAACTCAAAACAAAGTCTGGTTCTTTTAATTCACCCAGGTCCTATTACCTTAATTTCCTATTGTTTTTCAATTTCTCCAGTTTTAATGTGCAGGTAATAACCAGTAAATTATAGTCAGAGTCAGTATCTATCCCTAGAAATGTCTTCAGGTTTAAAATCTGGTTTCAAAATGTCTGTCTCAGCATTATACAATTAATCTGAAACATGCATGTTTCTTCAGATCTCACCAACATATACATTCTTCTTACAAGACTTTTAAACTGAGAGTTAGCAATGACTAAGTTATGCTCTGTGGATTTTACGAGGTGATTATATCTTCCATTCTTTTCTGCCAGTCCATATTCTCTTACTATTTTTCCTTCTCTTCATTTCCTTATTACCAAATTCCGGTCCCCTATCACAGTCAAATTTTCGTTTCACACATCTGAATAGTTTCCTTTATTTCATCATACATTTTTTTGAATCTCTTCATCATCTGTGGAGTTAGTTGATCTATAAACTTGTGCTACTGTGGTAGGTGTTGGCTTTGTCTCTGTGTTGACTACAATAATGCGTTCACTATACTGTTCATAGTAGTTTACCCACATTTCTACATACTTATTCATTATTAGGCATTCTCTTGCATTACCTGTATTTGACTTTGTTTGAATAATCTTGTACTCATGTGAGCAGAGGTCCTGTTCTTCCTGCCGCCGCACTTCACTAACTTCAACCTATCTATTTCCTTTTTTAAATTGTCTGACATACCTACGTGATTAAGGGATCTAACATTCCATATGCTGACTTGTAGAACACCAGGTTGTTTTATCCTGATGGTGAAATCCTCCTGAGTAGTCCTTGCCCAGAGACCCAAAAGGGCTTATTTTACCTCCAGACTAATTCACCCAAGAAGCCAACTGCTACAGCTACACTCCCTTACAGAAAAAATTATGGCTGTAATTTCTCTTTGCTTTCAGTCATTCATGGTACCAGCACAGCAAGGCCATATTTGCTAATATTACAAAGCCGGATCAGTTGATCTTATCGATTGTTGCCCCTGCAACTACGGAAAAGGCAGCTGCCCTTTTCAGAAACCACTGGTTAATTTGACTGCTCCGCAGGGACCCCTCTGTTGTGATTGCACCTACGTTATAACTATCTATACCATTGAGGCATGCATGCCACCAGTCTTTGGCAAAGTTTTTGGCTCATGGGGGGACTAATGTTTCAGAGCATCATATTCTGCGAACAACCCTTCACTGAGGAAGAAATTTGTTGCACAAAAGTCTCTAATAAAGATGATGTGTAGCGTCTGCTTTAGAAACTCTTGTAGACAGTTCTATAAACAGTCATGCATACTGGCAGTCGTCTGTGAATTTACTCCACCATAAGTTTGTTGCCAACAATCAGTCACAGTTCAAAACAACAGTAACATTCGTAAAAAGAACAGTAGAAGGAGAAATGACGCTACTCATTACTCAGCCCTGATGTGACACAGAAAGGGGTGAGGTATTAAGCCATAAAAATCTCTCACCGTTATTCAGTGACTTGAGGAATATAATTGACAGCTCTTTTCAGTAGCATAATTCCTAGAGTTTCTGATTTTTGTGTGTGTGTGTGTGTGTGTGTGTGTGTGTGTGTGTGTGTGTGTGTGTGTGTGAGTGAGAGAGAGAGAGAGAGAGAGAGAGAGAGAGAGAGAGAGAGAGAGAGAGAGAAAGAGAGAGAGAGAGAGAAAGTATAACAACCGTATGGAAAAAATAAAGACAATTTAAGATTATTATAAAAAAAAACAGCCATGTTGTCACGTTTCTCACTGAGAAAGTGATTACATTTGTAGAGTAACAGATATATTCTACATCATAGTGAAAGAGTACTATTATCTCTATTGAAACTTGCAAGCTGTAAAAGTTAATGAGTTAATGCCAAACACGCTGGACTAAAAATTTGTTATAACTCTCTTCGTTCTATGTCTACTCATGTAAATAGTACCTTGTGCCTGGTTCTCATGGGGTACACAAGATAGTGCTTTTTGTTTTGGCTAGAGAGGTTAATTGACAGCGGCACTACAGAAAAAAAGGTTAAGAGATGCCTCGCCGATATATCACCTCATTTATCAGTTTGCAAGCATGTGCTGGAAAGTAAGACTATTGAACTCGTTATAAAATTTTGATGTGAAGGAAGACACCCATAGAAGATTTAGAGGAGAGCCGTGTGGTTCATGTATAGTGTTTATAGATGGCTTATCATCAAAATTGTGTCAACAGGCTCCAACGATCAACATTGCAATAAATGTGTTTTGCATCATGATAAGATTTACTGTTTCTGTGTTCCAAGATTGGATGAGAAATATATTGCTTTGTCCCACACACATTTTACAAATGTCCCCTCTTCTTCCTCCCCCACTCCACCCCTCTTACAAGCACCTATTGTCCTAACTTTTCATCAACGTGACTTTGGAGTGTACTACAATTACTTTTATGTATGTTAGTATCTCCTACCTTTAAGACAATAAGCAAAATATTAAGAATAACATTTCCTTTTCAGACGTCTGCTGCAAATGGGAGTATACAATGCAGAGCTTTTCAATAATCTTGGACTCTGTTGTTTTTATGCTCAGCAATATGACATGACACTGACATGCTTTGAACGAGCTTTAAATTTAGCAACAGATGAAGTAATTGCTGATATATGGTATAATATTGCACATATAGCAATTGTAAGTACTTTCTTTTTAATTTTGTAAATATATTTGTTCTGAAATTTTGGACATTGAGTCAAATCAGAAATTTGTTAACATAGTCTTTGCATGCTATATTGGGACTGCAAATGATGTAGCCACAGAAACAAGTCTGCCCACATCCCATTCGTGATAAGCAATTAACTTTCATTCTGCAGCAAAATTTTATATACTAGTGACAAAAGTTGGTCTTATAAGTGAATACACTGGAAAATTTGTTTCTGAAAGGAGCAAATATGTTGCCAGTCACATCGGCTGTAAGAACAAATCCCCCTCTTTTTTTTAAATCGATTCATGCTAAGTTACATATTTTGTTGTTAGGATGGCTATACCCTTTAATTTTATGCTCAGTGGGGCTTTGAAACAAATAGTATTATTTTATATGCAATGAAAGTGAATCGGGGTAGAAATGAGCCAATTAGTGAAGCCTGGTGACTGGCAGGAACCATCTGAATGTGTACAGAGAGTTCCAATTTAATTTTTTTGTGATTGCATTTTCTGTCTGGAATGATGTGTTCCACAACAAATTCTATTCCTGTGCCAACCTCTTCATCTGAGAGTAGCATTTGCAGCCAAAATCATCAGTTACTTATTAGATGCTTTCCATTGTCTTTCTTTCCCAACAGTTTACCCTCTAAGCTCCCTAAAGTATCATGCAAATGATTCCTTGATGTCTGAACACTACCGTATCACCATAGGCATCCACAGAAATTTATTGGGGGGGGGGGTATAAAAGTCTAAAATTGTCATTTTGACACCTGAATAAAAGTAAGTTATTATTTGTTCATATTTTCTCCTACCAGTCACTATTGTTTTAAACAATAGAAACTCCACATTGGAATAACAACAATATTAGGAAAAGAATATACTGCTACTCACCATAAAGATGACCCATTGAGTTGGAGACAGCTACAACAAAAAGACTTACATTGTAACTGTTGGCCATAGCCTTCTTCAACAAAGAAAACACACACATTCACACAAGTAAGCACACCTCACACACACAACTGCTGCCATGAGCAGCTCTGACTGGAATGGGACTGTCACGAGATTAGCAATCTGGAATGGGGTGTAGAAGGGGGATGGATAGCAAAGTACGGGTGGTGGGAGGGGGAAGGGGAGAGAGTGAGAAGAGTGCTGTCTGGCAGCGTGTCCAGAGACCACAGACTGCAAGGCACAGCATTGGTGGATGGGAAGTGGGATTTGGGGGGGAGTTGGACTAGGGGAGCAGAAAAGGGGAGGGGTGGGGAAGGGGAGAGGACAGGGGAGTACATTGGCAGAGGAAGGCACATAAAGAGTGTGAGGGAATGTGAAAAGTGAGGATCTGATAGGATTGGGGGGAGGGGGGGGGGGGGGTAGAAACTGTTGAGTGGAGGTTGTGGGAACCGTAGGTTACCTTAGGTTGAGGCCGGAATAATTTCAGGAGTGGAGAATGTGTTGTAAGAACAACTCCCATCTGCACAGTTCAGAGAAGCTGGTGGTGGACTGGTGGTGGAGCGAAGGATCCAAATGGCACAGGTTGTGAAACAGCTATTGAGGTCAAGCATGTTGTCTTCAACTGCATGTTGTGCCACAGATTGGTTTACTTTGCCCTTGGCTACAGTTTGGCAGTGTCCGTTCGTCATGGTAGATGGTGGGTAGTCATACCAATATAACTCCATTCCATACAGCATACCTGCAGTGTCAAGGACTCCCTTTCCTGGTGTACTGAAGTTCTCACAGGGCTTTCACAGACAGGCACTGTCCACTAAACCTAGTTTGCAAACAGATTTCCCGTGCCATTTCCCCATACACCCTCAATCCTCCTACCACCTAGAAGAGCCAGCTATGAAAGCGTGCGCCCTTCTTCATCCTGTGCTGCCCGTGACTGGAACACCTGAACCACATCCTTAATCAGGGCTTTGATTATCTATCATCATACCCTGAGATGAGTGACAGCCTACTCAAGATCTTTCCCACCCCTCCTAGGGCAGTGTTCTGTCACCCACTCATTCTGCACAACGTCCTAGTCCATCCCTATACCACTCCCACTCCCAACCCCTTGCAACAGGGATCATATCCCTGTGGAAGACCAGGTACAAGACCTGTACAATCCACCCATACAGCACTTCCTATTCCAGGTCTGTCACAGGCTTATATTGCCCCATCAAAGACTGGGCCATCGGTGAAAGCAGCCATGTTGTATACTGCTGCTGCAACCATTGCACAGCTTTTTATATTGGTGTGACTACCAACCAGCTGTCCACCAGGATAAATGGCCAGTGCCAAACTGTGGCCAAGAGCAAAGTAGACCACCCTGTGGCACACCATGCAGCTAAACACAACACTCTTGACTTCATTGGCTGCTTCACAATGCGGGTCATCTGGATTCTCTTGTCCACCACCACCTTTTTGGAACTGCACGGATGGGAGTCATCCTTACAACATGTACTGTGCTTCTGAAATTATCCCGTGCCTCATCATACGGTAACCTACTGTCCCTACACCCTCCACTCAACAGTTTCTGCCCCCTCGTCTTATTACTTCCTCCTTTTTCACATTCCCTCACCCTCGCCCTCACCCTCACCCTCGCCCTCACTGAGCGCCACCCTCTGCCAGTGCACCCGCCTGTCCTTTACCCATTCCTGCTCCTCTCCTTTCCCACTCCCCATCCCCCCTCCGTGCCCCACCTCAAAACACTGCGCCTGGCAGTCTCAAGTCCCTGCATGCCTCGCCAGACAGTGCTCTTCTCACCCCATCCTCCCCCCCTCACCTGTATCCTGCCATCCTCTCCCCGACCCACTCCAGATTGCTATCCACGCAACTTTCGCATTCTGGTCAGAACTGCTGGTGGTAGTGGTCATGTGTGCATGAGATGTGCTTACTGGTGTGAATGTATATGTGTTTCATAACAATGAAAACAATCACTTATTGACAAAATTATTTAACTGGATCGATAAAAAATCTACTCCTTTTCATCCTGTATGGTAAGTCTCCCATGACCCGCAGTTCTGGGTGACTTTCATGAAATCTAACCCTTTTCCTCGACCTCTCCAGTCCTTTTTCTTCACCCCTTTTCCTTTCCCTTCAACCCTTCTGCCTGAAGAAGGAGCCACTGGGTCCAAAAGCTTGCCAGTTACAACTGTCTTTTATGTGTGTGTTCTACCACCGCTTGGTGAGCAGATTTTTTATCTTTCCAATTATATAATGTATGTGTGCTTTATGTAAGGCTCCACAATCCCAATATGTGGATGGCTCATTATGTAACATAAATCTAGGATTTAGTCTGGTATGACCAGTGTGGAGGCAATATAGGATGATGGATTCCTTCTGGGATGAGTGGCAGGAGGACCACTGTGTAGCAGCAGTCTCCTTGATAGTGCAAGATTTAATAGAGGGGGCAGTAGCCCACCTGATGTATTTCCATCTCTGAGTGAAGAGAGGTCTTACTTGTACCCTCGGATCTGCACATGGGATCATCACAGTGAATGTTAGACTAGTAATCGCTTCTCCAACCAAATGGTCTGTCAGTTCATTCCTCACAATACTTAAATTACAAAGGTCAGAGGTAACGTCATGAATAGCAGATATCATAGGGTGACCAGAGTAACATCAATCAATAGCCTAGAGGCTTCTCACTGAAACACTACAAATTAAGACATTGTCGAGGGAGGTTTGTTGCACAAAATGTAGGGCTCTATTAATGTCTATCAGCTCCACAGTAAAAACAATATACTTTCTTGGCAACAAAAGTTGTTCGTGACTGATGGGAACTGTAACAACATACCCTGTGCTATCCATGGTTTTAGAGCTGTCATTGTGAATGATGGTAGCACTCTGATACTCCTGAAGAACTGAGAGAAACAGGTGCCAAAGGGTCATGGCAGTGGCTGAAATTTAGGTCCTTGACATAGATCAATCCTACCTCATGGCCTGTATAGTAACCGGCAGGGGGACCAGGGAAACATGGGTAACACAGTCGAAGGGGTCAGGCAGAGGGCTTTCAGATGCATTCCAATAATCCCAGCCGAGAGGTGTTCCTCCAGCTGATAGTACCACTTGAGGACAGGCGGCAGGTGTGAGAGGTTCTGTGCCCCATGTATGCAAAAAGAATTTGGTAAGTTGGATGGTCAGGAAATACTTGGACCGAGATTGCAAGAGTTGGTACTACCAGAAATGAAGAGTTAAGATCCCTGCTTTGGCAAGGAGACTGTCTCCGGGACTAGCCTGAGAGGTGTCAGTGACCAGTCTTAGTCCACGATGATTGACTGGGCCCAATGATTTCAAAGTCGAAGATGCCATTGAGCCATAAACCTGCCGACCATAGTCCATTTGCATCAAGACCAGGGATCAGTAAATATGGACTAGAGTAGTGCAGTCTGCAACCAAGACGTGTGGGCAAGGAAGCAGTGTGTTAAGCTTTTGCATCAAGTTACTGGTTGACAAATACGAGGCAGGCATGTTATCAAAGAGGATTCCAAAAAGTCGGGACTGTGCAACAATGTCCAAGCAATGGGTACTCTAGTACAGTTCTAGATCAGGATGGAATGTAGTATGACCAAAGGAGAGAACTGGAAGCCATGGGAAAGGTCCAAGTGGAGGGCCTTCTGATGGCTCATTGGAGTTGGAATTCAGCCAAGGCTACAGATTAGGAGCTACACCAAATGCAAAAGTCATCAACATACAGCATGGGTATGACCACTGTTTCTATAGAGTTCACTACCCCACTGATGATGACATGCAAGACTGTAATTCTCAGCAGAGAGCCCTGTGGGATTCCATTCTCTCGGACCTGTGCTGAATTGAGAGATGTACCAACTCTAACACAACACAACCAGTAGGACAAAAAACTGACAAATAGAGGAAGCCAGTTCTGTCACAAAGTGAGTCAAAGGTGTTCAACAAGAACTGACATATCAGTAGATATGCCACCTTGAGGGAAGAGACCTGGGACGGTTGGTAATCTTCAAAAGCCCAGGAGGCAGTGAAGCTTGGCCCATACCTGGAATAAAGAGGCATACATTCCCAAGGAGGAGACTAGTGCTCCTAGGATTCTTTTCTTACTGTGTTTAATTAGATAGTGGACCTTAGCATTTAGCTGGTAAAAAGTGTTGAATATCTTTGGTCAGCCATGGCACCAGCTGACTGTGGAGTGGGCCCGTAGAAAGGAGGATAGCAGGTCCAACGATGCTGGTGATTCCATCAAAGACATCTCCCACAACCTTGTTGATGCACCTGACAGAGAGAGGACAAAAGTGATGATAGAGGAATATAACTATTAGTTAGCTCTTTGAAAGTCCATCATGACAAGTGGTCTATCAGGCAGTGACAAGGAGTGACAGGATCACTGGAAAGTGGACATTGTCATAAAGATTGTTGTGCAGTTCCCAATTAGCAAAGCCACAAAATTGAGGGAAGAGAGTATAAGGTTGATAGCTGGAAAGGTGCATGGGCAGCACTAACGCGGGTAAGAGTACCATCATTGAGAAGACAGATCAAGATCAGAAGAGTGGTCAATCAGAAGACCCCTATCAGGTGAAATGGTACTTCCTCACAAGGGTTGGTATACAGAGAATTCCCAAAGTAGGAGAAAATGGGAAGGTGGTATACAGAGAATTCCCAAAGTAGGAGAAAATGGGAAGAGAGTTGTTGGATTAGGATGACCACATCAAGTCAAGTAAATAAACTGCTTGGATGTAAACAAGCATTACAAATGGTGACTGCTTGGGGTGAACTGCACTCACACTGCTGAACTTCCAACTTGGTATGGAGGGAAATGCACTCATGGACAACAGCTGTGCAAATTAATGTTACAGACTCCTCCAGATGCTCGCTTGGACCCAGCACTGTTGTGATAGAAAAGAGTTGGAGAATGATCATCAGTGAAGCATGTTCCTTGGAGAGCAACACAGACTGCTGCACAAGCAGGAAGTAGTTGTAGTTCTGGCAGGTGACAGTAATAGTCATTGCAGTTCCATTGAATTAACCCATGGAGTGTGTTCTGCTTAGGCATGAAGGAGCTAGTAGATCACACCCCAGGACCACTGTCTCTGGTAGGGGTAGAACATTGTCAACAAGCATCAGAGCATAGTCCAACAGCATGGAGGAATTTGGCTCCTCCAGGATTATCAGAGTAACCTTTTCCTGGTATTTCTTCTTTTTCTCTCTAACAACTTTTGGCAGTCGACAGTCTAGTCAGAGCTTATCCACTGTGGGTGTAGGAATGGCAAAAGACCGGGCAGCTCTAAAACCTACAATCCATGGCTCCTTGAGCCAGTGGCTGGTGTCAGATAGCTATGTATAGATGTCCAGGGACAGCATTCCTGAGGAGGAGGAGGAGGAGGAGGATAATGCTTCAGCTGGGCGTGCTCCCAAAGGTGATGCCACAGGAACCGTGAGAGGTGTCAAGTTTGTGTGACTACCAGAGGTTGACATAAAGGGAGTGGATACACCAGGCACTACCAATGACCTGCCACAGTAGTGACAAAAGTCAGTATCTTTGAGACTGTATACAAATGATCATATAAATTTCTGAGTTTCAAAATACGTGAGGTGATGGATAATCTTCAGTTCCTGGGTTTTGCATTCCTTGAATATGATAGCACACATTGGGTGTTGGACCACAGTCTCCACAAATTTGGTCATATGTGCACTGGGAAGACATATGCTTGAATGGCTGGCATTTCAAGCACTGCATTGGGATGGGAAATTGGCTTCACATTGCAGCAGTAAACAGAGGTTTTGACCTACTCTCGAATCAAAGTCTCCTGAAAAGTGGGAACGAATGCACTGGTGGCAATCTTGATGTCTGGCAGGCCTCAGCGTATACCACATATGAAGTGGATCTGTCACCTGTTTGTGTGTTTGTGTAGTTCATCCGTCAGCACATTAGGTTCCCAGGGAAAAGGGGTGAGGCTTACCAAAAATTGTTCTTCTGCAGATACCATACAAATTGGAATGAGGAAGAGGGGCTGTGACAGTGGTACACAAAGGTCCCTCCACTATACACAATAAGGTGACTTGCTGAGTAAAGAGGTAGATTTAATGAGTGGCATGAGGTGGTTTTTCTGGTGCATTAGGGCTACAGCGATAATTATGAGAAGTGAAGACAGTGAGAAGAGAGGGTAATATTTCTGTAGCACCTTGGACAAATTCATACACAGTTTGGTAGTAGAGGAGGGATGTTTAGAAACTGTCTAAGTGGAAGTATTCTTTTTTAATAGTCAGTTTAATTTGTACAGAAGTACGGAGATACCCGTCAGTGCAGGTCAACACTAGAGAGTTAACAGTATATTCAGAATAGGGTTGTGAAAATTAATTCAGTAAAAAATACATCAGTTCATTCTTACTTTGATTCAAGATGAGGAATGTATTGTCACCATGAGGGACATGATGAGGGGCATCTGGTCCCTGGGCTCCAGAAATTTCCATTCTGTCCATGAGATGTTTGGAATAAGACAGCAGTTATGATTCTTATAGACATATAATTTTACACATTAGATCATGAGGTTAGTTTAATTAACCAATGGCAATATAATCTGTAAATAATTTTTATGCTAGATTCTAATTTTATGAGCATATTTTCGTGCACTTACTTTCCTCTCTATGTTCTAGCAAAATCCAGCAAGATTTTCCTAGAATTAACTAAGATATATTTGCAGTAAAATTACACATTTTTTGAGATAGGGCATATAGGGTTAGAAGGCAGTGACAATAGACTTTTGAAATTTTGCTTTTTAAATTTTGAATGATAATACAATGACATTCCTGAGATGAAATATTTCCCGAGTTATAACATTTAGAAAACAGACGAGATGTTCAGTAAATAGTGTGGAAACAGATCTTTCAAAGGTGAGGTAGGTCAATCCTGAAACTAACACTTATTAAATTGGTTGGATTTTTAAGTGCTCATGGTTCTCACGAATCTTCAATTATGAATATTTCCTTAAACACAGTTTTTCTACTGAAAATAGTTTTACAGTTATCATCAGCGACATGAAAATTATACTGTGAACAATAAGATTTAGAAATTTACAGCTTAGCAAAGAATCAAGTATTTTATGTGTGTGTAGCATCAACTACTTAAAATAAATAAGAAAAGGAAAAAATAGGATTCATAGTAGGAGTGATATCAGAGCTAGTAGAGTCATACCACTTTGCTACCTTTCAGTAGATGATAAAAGATGGATTATATTGGTAGATTCAGTATTTCTTCCTGCTTTGACACAACTTACTGTGCTATAGGATAAAAAATTTCCTTCACGTATATAGTCATCTTGTCAGCAGCACAACTGTACTGAACAATAGTGCTGCTAACAAGACAACTCTTGCATATGCTGTTATTTATGTGTATTTGATCATTCTGGTTTTCTGTTTAACATTTGATGATGCCACTATGGTTCCAGTATATTAGGACATGTTTTTGTAAAACAGATCTGACGCTGGTCATTATAGACCAAAACCGGTAGTCTGATGAAAAAAATTTGACTATATACGTGAAGTAAAGGAAATATAAATTATATTCTGGTCACTGTTCAATTCACGATCACGTCACAGCTTGGGAACCTATAGGATAACCACTGTAAGGATTTTGGTCTGGTTTTGAGTAATAGATACAGCGATTCACAAGGTAGGTTTGTATGTAAAGTTTATAAATATTTCGTAGTAATTGGCTGAACTGTGATGAATTAAAGTTCGCCACTGCTGTGAAAACATTGGTACTGCTATCTTGTGGTACAGCCACCATAACTCCAGACGGGAGCAAAATGTGATGAGACTTTGAGTCAGGCCTCGTGGTCTGCTAGCAAAACAAGTGCCTGAAACCGAAAGGTTGCATGAATTTTTCAACGTCTTAATGTAGCATTTACCTCTCAATGATGTGAATATGTGCCAAAAGAAAAACACAGTTCAGATTCCACATTAAACTGTAGGTCTCATTTTCAAGAGCAGAATTGAAGCCGGGATACTGGGTCTAGCAGTAAAGCACATGTTTGGCAGTGAAATGTTGTGGGATCAAAGCCCTGCTGGATCATGGATTTTTTTTAATTTTTGTATATATATATATATATTTTTTAACCAATCAGTCACCTTTCAATGATGTTGAGATCCACCAGCAACAAAATTTATTTGAGTTTCCACATTAATCTATAGGTTGTGTAATCTTTCCCTCCCACATATCACCATTAAATTTCTCTTAGTCTCTTCATTATTTTCAAAATATTCAAGAGGAATAAGATATACAAAAGAAAAACTTTTTACTTATCTTCATTTTCTCTTGTCGTTGCTGGCTCCAACTCTTATGTCTAGGGGTACATTCTTGTGGCTGAAATTTTGATTTAATGTTGTGGTTTCCTGATGACTAAATAACTGATGAAGATTTGCCTGTATATTTCTTGAACTTTATTCTTTCTAATATTTTTAAATATCACACCATTTTTGCAATTTCAACTTAATATTCCAAATTACTTTGTTAGTGTCGATCATATAAAAACATCTGTCTCCATCAGAGGTATGCCCATTACTCCTACATCTGCCGAACTCACAATATTGCAAAGAGTTTACAAAAAAATAGAGTTTACAAACATTCTTGACAAAAGAAGAATCTTTGCTAAAATATATCATTACTTCGTAAATGAGTCCACAAATAAATTTAATAATTTGCATCAGATTGTGCAATTAATAATATGAATTTCAAGTATACCAGAAATTTTGTAATTTCAAATATTTGTAAAAGAAGAGTAATTTTAACTGTACACACAGAATACTAACAAATTAATTTCTTTTTATAAATTATAGCCTGAAATATAATGCATCGTATTCATAATCGTGTGAAATTCATTCAGTGAAATAGCCAAGAATGTTCACCTATACCAGATTCAATAGTATAAATGGTATTGGTTACATCTATAAAAAAAAAAGTTATGTTAGAAAAGGGTGTCCCATTACAATACCCCCTCACAAACAGTATGTTTACAACATTTTGTGACAGACTATAAGGTATGCCAAACAGTGTACATAATGATGCCCAAGATAGCAGATGGACGTTTAGAAGTATCTGATTCATAACATATTACAGAAAACATAAGAAAAATATCTACTATACAGATCATAATCCATACATATATCAGGATATGGCATTCAGATTTTCAGATCTGTGGAACATACTGTCACAAGACAAATAATGCAAGGTCAAAACTGCAACACTACACTACTAAACTGATCATCATTTACAGTTCCAGTTTACCGGGTACTGGTAATAAGCCTCTTCCATTTCGTCCTGTCCAAATACACCTGTTCACGGAGAACATCATCCACTGTCCATCGTCTGGTCACTAGATCAGCCTTAATCATGTCCATCCATCGGGTTCGAGGTCTTCCTTGAGGTCTTTTCCCATCCATCTATCTTTCCACATTTATTTTGGCTGTTCTAGTTGGCTCCATTCTCATCACATGCCTGTACCATCGAAGTCTAGATGCCCGACTTATGACCATAGATGTTGAGTCCCATAGTGCTCAGAGCCTCTAGATGCCCCAATTCGATCTAATAGGGTGTCTTTATTCCGGCTTCTTTCCTCGCATCCTCATTCCTTAACTTGTCTGTCTTGGTCTTCTGGATGGTGGATCTAAGAAGTTTCATCTCTGATGCTTGCAGCCTTGATGATTCTCTTTTTGTGATGGCACATGTTTCAATACCATAGGTCAATATTGGTATGAAATAGCTATTAAACATCATCAGTTTGTCAGGTTTTGGAATCAAGTCATCCCATAAAAGTGATCTTACTTGTTGGTAGAATTCAGATCCTTTTTGCACTCTGTTGGTGATTTCATTTCTGACCATATTATCACTGGAGATTACACTTCCAAGGTAAGGAAAACTGTCCACACACTCTAGTTGGTGGTCTCCTAGTTTTAGACTTGCTGGTTGTCCATACCTATGGACTGCCATCACCACTGTCTTGGTCTTGCTAATGTTGAGGTTACGGTTTCTGGAACTGAGATTTCCATTCATCAAGTCTGATCTGTATTTCCTCTTCAGTTTCACCCCATATCGTGATGTCATCAGCAAAGGCAAATGCATTGTTAGTGTGTCAGGATTGGCGAGGAAGGGAAAGCAGTAGGCACCCATTGAGGTGATGAAGTTAAACATTTTATGATAGACATGATGGTTTATTTCAGTAAAAAGTGGCTGAAGGCAGGCCTAAAGAAGCCGCCGAAACTGAATGGGCTGCTGCCCAAGAGAGCGGGTGGGGAGAGTGTCTAACCAGGTTGGAAACTGCCAACAGAAGAGAACAGACGGTGTGTCCACTCCCGGCAGCTGGCCACATCTCCATTCCTAAACATTAAGTTCACCTGACTTCTCCTTGATGTTCTTTATTATAGTGTGCATAACAGTGATGAATAGTAGTGGGGACAGTGCACTTCCTTGCTGAACTCCACTCTTGGTCTCAAACCATGAAGATCGTCCTTCCCCAATTTGTACACAGCTAGTACAGTCTTTGTACAACATCTGAATTTTTCTTATTAGTCCTTCAGGCACATTCTTTTTCCTCAGGCATTCCCAGATCTTATCTCTTATAACACTATCACAGGCTTTTTCTGTATCCAGGGATTCAGTGACCAGGTTCTTGTCTTTCTCCCAATACTTTTCCATCAACATGTGGTGCTAAAAATCGGATCTATTGTTGATCTGTTACTTCTGAAGCCATATTGTTCCTCCTCCAGCTGTAGTTCTATGATAGTTCTCAGTCTCTTTTCTATGATCATCTCAAGTATTTTCAGCTCATGAGAGAAAAGGGTTATTCCTCTATAATTGGTGGGTTTCCGCCTGCTACCTTTCTTAAGTGGGGGAATTATTACACCCTTGCTCCAATCTGCAGGTATTTTGTTATCTGCTCATATGGGATTGAGTACTCGGGTCTCCCATCGGGCGGCTCCCCAGGTGGCAGATAGGGGAATGCTCACCAGATATGGTGGTTACCGGGGAAATAAAATACCCGGGGTGGACCAAAACCAACAGCTGCTGCCTTGTAGTATGATACTGGCTTATCAAAAGCTGAGGGAGTTAACCCTGAAAGAAAATCCTCAATTACATTAGGCCTAGCAAGCCAGCAAAAGAGCTTATTTGTAGTTGCTTTCAAGACACACTAGAATTACAAATTTTAAGTTTAATCCATACAATCAAACCTTCAAAATCTTCAAAAGAGAAGAGAAAAATTTCAGAGCCTAAGTGTACGACGAGTGAGCTGACTCGAAAAACTCATGACAACAGTTACAGACCAGAAGAATATACTCAACCATGAGTAGGCATATAGTACAAAATCAATCAGCCACATAAACCAGAGTCTTTGAGGATATGTTGACTCGGGAAAGAACAAAATAAGGGAAAAATATTAGGGCCTAAGTTTACGATGTGGGGATCAACCCATGAATCCAAACCACATCAGGTACAAACCAGTAAAAAAGTTTTGACAGAATAAAATGAATAAAGTTCATAATCATATCAATAAGTTCAATTATATGCAAAGAGTAATTGTAAGATGCATCTAGTGTCAATCAAAGGTAGGACATGCTCCTTGAGTGCACGCGCGCGCCCTCACACACACACACACACACACACACACACACACACACACACACACAGAGAGAGAGAGAGAGAGAGAGAGAGAGAGAGAGAGAGAGAGAGAGTCGCAATGAACAGGGTACCCGAAACATAGTTAAGCATGAGTCTGTCCACAACTCAGGATCCAATCAGATAAAATATTGCAATACCCAGGATAGATTCAAGCAAACATAGTCATAAATAGCTTTGAATGATGACACAATCCAGTAGCTTGAGAACCAAAATCAGAGTATAAAAGCAGACAGTATACATTTTACTATATTATCTACCGTTGTGAATTTCTTCCACACTATTTGGTAATTGTCCATACAAACTAACCTACATACGAGGGGGGACCCAAAAGTAACCGGAATCGTAATGCTGCACCTCCTGTACTTGTAGTAGCAGGTTGCGCCACCATAGGGTTGCAGTAGGAGCTCTGCTGAGTCATTCTGCCACGCGGCATCACCCAACAGTGAGAAGTGTGGTTTCTTTGGCAGTTCTTTGAGTGTGCGTACAGTGCAGACGTGACACGAGGAAATGGCTAGTTCTTACGAACAACGTGCGGCAGTGAAGTTTTGTTTCTTGCTCGGCAAGAACGCAGCAGAAACTGTTGCGATGATTCAGACAGCCTACAAAGCCCATGCTCTTAGTAAAACACAAGTGTACGAATGGTTTTCTCGGTTTAAAAAGGGAGAAATGGTGGTTGAAGATCAGCCCCGTTCCGGTCGACCTTCAACTGCTCGAAGCGAAGACAACATCGACAAAATCCGTGATCTCATCAGTGAAGATCGACAGAGGACAATCAACCAACTCGAGAACTTGTCCGGGTTGTCCTGGAGCTCAGTTCAGCGCATCTTGACCATCGATTTGGGGATGCGAAGAGTTGCAGCAAAAATCGTGCCGAAGCTTCTTACCAGAGATCAAAGGGATTGTCGTGTTCAAGCCTGTCTCGAAATGAAGGATGTGTTCAAAGATGATCCACATTTTTTCAACAAAATTGCAGGTGATGAGTCATGGTGCTATGGGTACGATCCAGAAAGTAAACAACAGTCATCACAGTGGAAGTCACCTGGCTCACCTCGACCAAAAAAAGCTCAACAAGTGAAATCAAATGTGAAAATGATGTTGATCTGTTTTTTTTTTTTTTTTTTTTTTTACGTCAAAGGGATCGTGCACTTCGAATTTATCCCTGAAAACCAGACAGTAAACCAATAATTATATTTGGTGGTTATGAAGCGGCTTTGCAGAAGTTTGTTGAGAAAAGGTCCGGCTTTGTGGGATTCTGGCGTGTGGTTCCTGCATCACGGCAACGCTCCCGCGCACACGGCTCTCAGCGTTCGCCAGTTTTTGGCCTCAACGAAGACGACTACCATGACCCACACACCCTATTCGCTGGATTTAGCACCCTCAGACTTCTTTTTATTCCTGAGAATGAAAAGAGACTTGAGAGGGAAGCATTTTGCAGATGTGGAAGATGTAAAATGCTATGTCATGAAAGTGCTAGCAGGTATCAAAGAGGACGATTTTAAAAGGTGCTTCGAACATCGGAATGTATGTTTGGACAAGTGTATTAATGCTAATGGAGAGTACTTCAAAGGACATTAAGGTTGTATGTGAAAACAATAAAGTATATGCTTTCTAGAAAGAAATTCCAGTTATTTTTGGGTCCCCCCTCGTATATGATGACCTAGAAGATTCACTTACAAATGATAAAAAAATACATATGATTTAAAGTTACATAATGTATTGTACTTGAAAAAACATGCATTTATGCTGTATAACACTGTCTTTAGCAACCTGGGCTAACAGTTTACAAATATCAGTCACAACACAGATCCAGTCAACAGATGGTCGAGTACATTATCCAGCACCCACAGTCTCTTGCAAATTGACTGGTCCAGCAGGGTACAGCCATACAGCAGTGTGGGGAGCGGATCCGCCCACATCTTTCGGCTTTCTCCTCAGACTTCTCAACACACGCTCCAGTGGATAAGTAACTTCCTGTCTAGTATTCACATCAAATCCTGAAACATTGTTTTGTGTACTAAATATGCTGTTCAATACCTTCTTCAAATTACACGAGATATGTTCTCCTTAGTAACTTTTCAAAGTCAATTACCTGGGATTTATGTCAGGTGGAATTAAAAAGTGTTCACATATGAAACATTAATAAACAGAGTTAAATGCAATGAAAAGAATGGACTTAAAAAGGTAATACACACAGATATGCTCAGATACTATTCGTAATTTTTGCAATACAAATTATGAACACTGTCCCATCTCAAAATTGCAAAAAGATCTATTCATATAATCTCATGGCATATATGTATCAAATTCTAAAGCACAAATCTATTACAACACAGTCAATAGGTAAGACAAAACTTTAGAAATCACATCATCTTAGATACTAAATTCCAGACAAACAAAATACAGTTATCTACTCTTATGCATATACATATAATAGAGGAGAACATTCCACGCGGGAAAAATATATTTAAAAACAAAGATGATGTGACTTACCACACAGCAGACTGCTGTGTATGTGCGGATGGATATGTGTGTGTGTGTGTGCGAGTGTGCGAGTGTATACCTGTCCTTTTTTCCCCCTAAGGTAAGTCTTTCCGCTCCCGGGATTGGAATGACTCCTTACCCTCTCCCTTAAAACCCACATCCTTTCGTCTTTCCCTCTCCTTCCCTCTTTCCTGACGAAGCAACCATTGGTTGCGAAAGCTAAAATTTTGTGTGTATGTATGTGTTTGTTTGTTTTTCTATCGACCTGCCAGTGCTTTCGTATGGTAAGTCACATCATCTTATGCATATACAGATAGATTTAAACTCAGTCAATGGATAAGATAGAACTCTAGAAACTACATTATCTTACATACTAAATTCATGACAATGGAAAAACAACAAACAAACAAAAATCAGATACTTATGGATCGCATCTATAAAAAAACTTCTTAGATTTTGGATACACAAGTCTGTATGCTTTAGGATGTGGATTTTCTCGAATTTAGAATGGTCCAATATAAATATTGAAACATTCCTTTATCTCAGATGCCAACACTTTAGATTTCTCTTTGGCTTTCACCAACACATGATCTCCTACTTATAACTTAGAAAATCTACCTCGACCATCATGTCTCTGCCGTCTCCTATCCCCCTGTTTTTCCATTATCTCCCTAATACACTCTTCCCTCTCTTGTGGTGACAGAATTTTATGTGGTGGAAACTCAACATTTGCGAAAATGAAGTAAGCTGGTATGCGATTAAACATGACTTCAAATGATGTAAAACCTGTTGAAGAATGTTGTAAGCTGTTCATAATATCCTCAAAATCACTGACATAACCTATCCAACTGGTATGTTTCTTATTACAATATGTTCTGAACAGTCTTCCAATCTTCCTCATATATCTTTCTGCAGGATTACTTGAAGGATGGTACACCAAGGTTAGAATATGCCTTATTTTTGTTTCATCAACAAAATCTTTCCAAGCTTGTGTTGTAAACTGGGGACCATTATCAGATAAAATTGTTTTAGGAATACCCACCTGATGAAATTGTGTGTTTTCAGACGTAGAGATGATTTGCTTACTGGTAGATTTCTTGAGAGGAAACAGCTTTATGAACTTCAAAAATACATCAACAACCACAAAACATACTAAAATCCATTCTTAGACTTAGGTAAAGGTCCATTAACATCCACAGACACGAGATCAAGGTTAGTATTAGGCAGTATGTTTCGCATTCGGCATCTGCTTGTTTGGTTACTTACCTTCACTCTTTGACATCTGTCACAGTTGGCAATCTTCTTCTTGACTCTTCTTCCTACGTTACAAAAATAGATGTTTTCCTGACTCTTTTGTGAACATTTGGTTGGTCCACAATGACCAAAACTCTCATGTGTATAAGTAATGGAAGTATCCATGCACTGTTCTGGTCACCATAATTCCCAATCCTCTGAGTCAGTCTTATGACTCCTGAAAAAATACCCTTTTCTACCTTAAAATACTGTTATGTCTTTTCTCCTCGTTTCTTACCCAACATGCTCGTAACCAATTTCCAATTCTGATCATGATTTTGATATCTGCAGATGTCTTTGCAAATTTTCAAGATCTGTTTTTCCTCCTTCTCACCTTTCAGGCACATAATTTTAAACTCTTTGTCTCCTTCTCCAAAGTTGTTAGATGATTCACTTCCTAATGATATCCTAGACAAAGCATCAGCAATTACATTATCTGTGCCCTTAATGTGTCTGATTTCATAATCAAACTGCTGTAAAAACAAAGCCCAACAAATAATTCTGTTGTGGTACTGCTTACACACCTGACGATAACATAATACTTTGTGATCAGTATAGATGACGACTTTGTGACCCAGTAAATAATTTTTAAATTTGTTGAATACCCAATGTACAGCCAAAATTTCTTTCTCAGTTACAGTGTGTGTCTTTTCATGTTTCTGCAATACTCTACTAGCAAATGCAAGAGATCTATGTTCAATAACACCATCAACTTCAACCTTGTGAAATAAACGAGCACCCTGTCATAATACAAATAGGAAAAGACAACTCTGGTCTGAACAATATCTGACTTCAACACAGCTGTCATTTGATCTCATCAAAAGCATCCTGACACTCCTGATTCCAATCCCAAATGGTATTCTTCTTCAAAAGTTCACACAAGCATGGAGCATTCAAAGCTTGGCTGCATAATTTTCTATAAAATCCATTTAATTCAAAAAATTATTTAAGCTGTTTTTTTGTTACGAGAAGTAGGAAAAATACCAACAGCATCAAACTTCTCTTTATCAGGTGCAATTCATTTTTCAGATATAACATATCCTAAAAATTTAGCTTCTTCCACATC
Organism: Schistocerca serialis cubense; assembly: GCF_023864345.2. Classification (NCBI taxonomy): domain Eukaryota; kingdom Metazoa; phylum Arthropoda; class Insecta; order Orthoptera; family Acrididae; genus Schistocerca; species Schistocerca serialis. Next base: position 611,935,680 of record NC_064645.1, on the reverse strand, counting down.
AAATTTTCATTTACCTATTTTCAAAATCATTCCTCGTGATTCTAATTTGTAAAACACATTTCTTAACAGATCAAATGTTGTTCCCAAGTCTTTTCAGCAACTGCAATGTCGTCAACATACACAATTAATTTTGAACTCACTTCACTTCCTAAGACAGAATCCAGAGTTCTTCTGAATTCAGCTGCAGATAAATGTAGCCCAAATGGCACCACACAATATTGAAAAGATTTACCTCCATACAAAAATGCAGTAGACTTTCTAGAATTAATTTCAAGTGGGATCTGGGGAAATCCAGAGGTCAGATCCAAACTACTCATGTAGTTTACATAATCAAATTTGTGTGACAGCCCATCCATGTTCTCGGGGTGGTCATTCTCTCTGATAAGAAACTTATTAAGATGTCTAGAGTCCAAAACAATTCTTCTCGCTCCACTATTTCTCTTACTAACCACAACAAAAAGATTATTGTAAGCACTCCTCTCAATTACACCCCATGTTTCCATTTTCTGAATTTCTTTTTCTTCATCTTTCCTTTTTGAAAATGGCATATTATATGACTTGAGAAGAAAGGGTGATGATCCTTAATGTAAAGTATGCACTGACAGCCTTTCACTTTCCCTGGTTTTTTACTAACCCCATGAACCATGGACCTTGCCGTCGGTGGGGAGGCTTGCGTGCCTCAGCGATACAGATAGCCGTACCGTAGGTGCAACCACAACGGAGGGGTATCTGTTGAGAGGCCAGACAAATGTGTGGTTCCTGAAGAGGGGCAGCAGCCATTTCATTAGTTGCAAGGGCAACAGTCTGGATGATTGACTGATCTGGCCTTGTAACAATAACCAAAACGGCCTTGCTGTGCTGGTACTGCGAACGGCTGAAAGCAAGGGGAAACTACAGCCGTAATTTTTCCCGAGGGCATGCAGCTTTACTGTATGATTAAATGATGATGGCGTCCTCTTGGGTAAAATATTCCGGAGGTAAAATAGTCCCCCATTCGGATCTCCGGGCGGGGACTACTCAAGATGATGTCGTTATCAGGAGAAAGAAAACTGGCGTTCTACGGATCGGAGCGTGGAATGTCAGATCCCTTAATCGGGCAGGTAGGTTAGAAAATTTAAAAAGGGAAATGGATAGGTTGAAGTTACACATAGTGGGAATTAGTGAAGTTTGGTGGCAGGAGGAACAAGACTTCTGGTCAGGTGACTACAGGGTTATAAACACAAAATCAAATAGGGGTAATGCAGGAGTAGGTTTAATAATGACTAGGAAAATAGGAATGCGGGTAAGCTACTACAAACAGCATAGTGAACGCATTATTGTGGCCAAGATAGTTACGAAGCCCACACCTACTACAGTAGTACAAGTTTATATGCCTACTAGCTCTGCAGATGACGAAGAAATTGAAGAAATGTATGATGAAATAAAAGAAATTATTCAGATTGTGAAGGGAGACGAAAATTTAATAGTCATGGGTGACTGGAATTCGAGTGTAGGAAAAGGGAGAGAAGGAAACATAGTAGGTGAATATGGATTGGGGCTAAGAAATGAAAGAGGAAGCCGCCTGGTAGAATTTTGCACAGAGCACAACATAATCATAGCTAACACTTGGTTTAAGAATCATGAAAGAAGGTTGTATACATGGAAGAACCCTGGAGATACTAAAAGGTATCAGATAGATTATATAATGGTAAGACAGAGATTTAGGAATCAGGTTTTAAATTGTAAGACATTTCCAGGGGCAGATGTGGACTCTGACCACAATCTATTGGTTATGACTTGTAGATTAAAACTGAAGAAATTGCAAAAAGGTGGGAATTTAAGGAGATGGGACCTGGATAAACTGAAAGAACCAGAGGTTGTACAGAGTTTCAGGGAGAGCATAAGGGAACAATTGACAGGAATGGGGGAAAGAAATACAGTCGAAGAAGAATGGGTAGCCTTGAGGGATGGAGTAGTGAAAGCAGCAGAGGATCAAGTAGGTAAAAAGACGAGGGCTAGTAGAAATCCTTGGGTAACAGAAGAAATATTGAATTTAATTGATGAAAGGAGAAAATATAAAAATGCAGTAAATGAAGCAGGCAAAAAGGAATACAAACGTCTCAAAAATGAGATTGACAGGAAGTGCAAAATGGCTAAGCAGGGATGGCTAGAGGACAAATGTAAGGATGCAGAGGCCTATCTCACTAGGGGTAAGATAGATACTGCCTACAGGAAAATTAAAGAGACCTTTGGAGAGAAGAGAACCACTTGTATGAATATCAAGAGCTCAGATGGCAACCCAGTTCTAAGCAAAGAAGGGAAAGCAGAAAGGTGGAAGAAGTATATAGAGGGTCTATACAAGGGCGATGTACTTGAGGACAATATTATGGAAATGGAAGAGGATGTAGGTGAAGATGAAATGGGAGATGTGATACTGCGTGAAGAGTTTGACAGAGCACTGAAAGACCTGAGTCGAAACAAGGCCCCCGGAGTAGACAACATTCCATTGGAACTACTGACGGCCTTGGGAGAGCCAGTCCTGACAAAACTCTACCATCTGGTGAGCAAGATGTATGAAACAGGTGAAATACCCTCAGACTTCAAGAAGAATATAATAATTCCAATCCCAAAGAAACCAGGTGTTGACAGATGTGAAAATTACCGAACTATCAGTTTAATAAGTCACAGCTGCAAAATACTAACACAAATTCTTTACAGACGAATCGAAAAACTAGTAGAAGCCAACCTTGGGGAAGATCAGTTTGGATTCCGTAGAAACACTGGAACACGTGAGGCAATACTGACCTTACGACTTATCTTAGAAGAAAGATTAAGGAAAGGCAAACCTACGTTTCTAGCATTTGTAGACTTAGAGAAAGCTTTTGACAATGTTGACTGGAATACTCTCTTTCAAATTCTAAAGGTGGCAGGGGTAAAATACAAGGAGCGAAACGCTATTTACAATTTGTACAGAAACCAGATAGCAGTTATAAGAGTCGAGGGACATGAAAGGGAAGCAGTGGTTGGGAAGGGAGTAAGACAGGGTTGTAGCCTCTCCCCGATGTTGTTCAGTCTGTATATTGAGCAAGCAGTAAAGGAAACAAAAGAAAAATTCGGAGTAGGTATTAAAATTCATGGAGAAGAAATAAAAACTTTGAGGTTCGCCGATGACATTGTAATTCTGTCAGAGACAGCAAAGGACTTGGAAGAGCAGTTGAATGGAATGGACAGTGTCTTGAAAGGAGGATATAAGATGAACATCAACAAAAGCAAAATAAGGATAATGGAATGTAGTCTAATTAAGTCGGGTGATGCTGAGGGAATTAGATTAGGAGTTTTGCTATTTGGGGAGCAAAATAACTGATGATGGTCGAAGTAGAGAGGATATAAAATGTAGGCTGGCAATAGCAAGGAAAGCGTTTCTGAAGAAGAGAAATTTGTTAACATCCAGTATTGATTTAAGTGTCAGGAAGTCATTTCTGAAAGTATTCGTATGGAGTGTAGCCATGTATGGAAGTGAAACATGGACGATAAATAGTTTGGACAAGAAGAGAATAGAAGCTTTCGAAATGTGGTGCTGCAGAAGAATGCTGAAGATTAGATGGGTAGATCACATAACTAATGAGGAAGTATTGAATAGGATTGGGGAGAAGAGAAGTTTGTGGCACAACTTGACCAGAAGAAGGGATCGGTTGGTAGGACATGTTCTGAGGCATCAAGGGATCACCAATTTAGTATTGGAGGGCAGCGTGGAGGGTAAAAATCGTAGAGGGAGACCAAGAGATGAATACACTAAGCAGATTTAGAAGGATGTAGGTTGCAGTAGGTACTGGGAGATGAAAAAGCTTGCACAGGATAGAGTAGCATGGAGAGCTGCATCAAACCAGTCTCAGGACTGAAGACCACAACAACAACAACAACAACAACAACAACAACAACATTTCTAAATTCCAATAACAAATTCCTAAGTTGTTCCTTTTGTAGGTCATTAAGAGTTGTTGCTTCCCTTACTTTGGAATCTACTACACTTTCAAAATCCTGATTCTCAGTCTCATCAAAATCTATATCATCATCAAACACCTGGTACTCACCTTGGTTCATGATGTTTTGCAAATAGTTACAATTTTTCCCGCAGTTAAACATACAGAAATTAGTTTTCACGTAAGTATTACTTTTAGGTTCCAAAATAAACAATTCTTTAGCATTCCATCCAAAACAAGTCTCAACTTTCACTATCCAATCCATACCAAGAATTATATTTTTTTCCAGACTAGGGATCCCTGAGCATCCATGTTCAAAGGTTTTGCCTTCTATACTAAAAGTTAAAAGTACCTGAGATTTTACCAATTTGGTTTGCTTACCTGTAGCTCCTTATGTTTTTACACCTACAATGCGAATTTACACAAAATTCTTACTATACTGGATTTTGTCTACAAATTGTTCAGATATATCACAAATTGGGCTACCTGTATCAATCAAACAGTTCCCTTCCCACTTATGAATCTTAATCTTAATGTGAGAACATCCAAAATCTGAATCATCATCTCTCTTAATAGACACTTCATGTAAGAGACCACTTTCAATTTCATCAAATGCTACATCCACACCGTTTTTGCAGGGTTTTGTCAACTTTACTGGTATCATATAATAGAGGGAAACATTCCACGTGGGAAAAATATACCTAAAACCAAAGATGATGTGACTTACCAAACGAAAGTGCTGGCCGGTCGATAGACTCACAAACAAACACAAACATACACACAAAATTCAAGCTTTCGCAACAAACGGTTGCTTCATCAGGAAAGAGGGAAGGAGAGGGAAAGACGAAAGGATGTGGGTTTTAAGGGAGAGGGTAAGGAGTCATTCCAGTCCTGGGAGCGGAAAGACTTACCTTAGGGGGAGAAAAGGACAGGTATACACTCGCACACACACACATATCCATTCGCACATACACAGACACAAGCCTTTACAAATGTCTGCTTGTGTCTGTGTATGTGCGAATGGATATGTGTGTGTGTGTGTGTGTGTGTGTGTGTGTGTGTGTGTGTGTGTGTGTGTGCGCGCGAGTGTATACCTGTCCTTTTTTCCCCCCTAAGGTAAGTCTTTCCGCTCCCGGGATTGGAATGACTCCTTACCCTCTCCCTTAAAACCCACATCCTTTCGTCTTTCCCTCTCCTTCCATCTTTCGTGATGAAGCAACTGTTTGTTGCAAAAGCTTGAATTTTGTGTGTATGTTTGTGTTTGTTTGTGTGTCTATCGACCTGCCAGCACTTTTGTTTGGTAAGTCACATCATCTTTGTTTTTAGATATATTTTAATGGTATCATAGCATTACTTTGGTTACACATATTGTCGGGTAAAGATTGAACACACTGAAATGGCTCCATAGCACAACTAACATATTTATTACAGAAGGAACGCAAAATATATTACTGTCAAAATGACATTTCCTACTTAGATCTTCTTTCACTTCATTCCATCAGTCTGAATAGTCATAATTTTGAGTCACATATGTAATGCATCATTAACTCAAGGTATTTCCCAGACAGGTTAAAATATGCCATTGTCAGGCCGCTCTACAAAAAGGGGGACACCACAGATGTTAATAATTATAGGCCAGTATCCTTGCTTACAGCATTTTCAAAAATCTTCGACAAAGTAATGTACTGAAGAGTGGTTAGCCATCTCAACAGTAATGGGATACTTAGTAAATCACAGTTCGGATTTCGAAAATGCTGTTCCACTGAGACAGCAATATACAGTTTCACTGTCCACACAATAGAGTCATTAAATAATAAAGTGTCACCAATAGGAAGTTTCTGTGACTTGTCCAAAGCATTTGATTGTGTGAACCATGACATTATGTTACAGAAATTACAGTTCTGTGGTATAAATGGAATAGCATATGAGTGGTTTAAGTCGTACCTATAGAAAAGGAAGCAAAAAGTTTACTTATATGCGTCAAGTGATTTAAATAAGTTTGCCATTTCATCTAACTGGGGTAAAATTACGTTAGGTGTTCCACTGGGTTCAATCATGGGACCCCTTCTGTTCTTGATGTATGTGAACGACCTTCCTTCCTATCTGAAACAGGAAGCTGAACTGACACTGTTTGCTGATGATACAAGCATCATTATTAATCCGGTAAAAGAAACTCCGATTGAAAATGATAGAAATAAGGTCTTCAGAAAAGTCATTAATTGGTTTTCAGCAAATGGGCTTGCTCTAAACTTTGAAAAAACGTAGTACATCCAATTTTCTGCTGCAAAAAGTACAGTTCCTTCAATAAATATAACACATCAACAGAAGTCAGTAGGCAGGGCAGAGCATACTCAGTTTTTGGGTGTACACATAGATGAGAATCTTAATTGGAAAATTCATATTTTGGATCTTCTAAAGGGACTAGGTTCAGCAACTTTTGCAATCAGAATAATTGCCAATTTTGAGGATATAGAAATTAGTAAGCTAACATACTTTGCTTACTTTCACTCTCTGATGTCATATGGAATAATATTTTGGGGTAACTCAACATTTAGACAAAAAGTATTCACTGCTCAAAAGAAAGCGGTTAGAATAAGGTGTGGGGTTCATAGTCACACATCTTGTAGGCATCTTTTTAAAAGATTGGGAATTCTTACAACAGCCTCACAGTACATTTACTCACTAATGAAATTTGTTCTCAACAACATGGACCAGTTTAAAAACAACAGTGACATTCATGATTATAATACCAGAAAAAATAAAGACTTACACTACCCTTGGCACAGAAATGGGTAAAATATGCTGCTATAAAAATTTTCAACAAATTACCAGATGAAATAAAATGTCTGACAGACAGCAGTAATAACTTCAAAATAAATTTAAATCATATCTCCATGACAACTCCTTCTATACCATAGATGAATTCTTGAATAGGGATAAATAAATCTATAAATATAGTATATTCATTTTGTGCCATTTAAGGTAATGGGGTAAATAATAGAAATATTAATCCTTAACTCTGTATTGTAATATATACATATTAAAAAATCTTGTTTCATATGTGCATTTCTTGTGCACTTGGCACGTTCCACATCATAACGGCTACCATACTGTGTGATTGATCAATGGAACACGCAACCAACTAAGTAACTAACTAACTACAAAATTTGTCTAACCACAACTAACTTACTCCTGAATGCACATTTATCTACGTTATCATCAAGTTGGTCCCAAACAAATTTCAAAAAAATTTAACCTTTATTCTCTAGGCTGACAGATAACTCACCTTTACTGTTTGGATCATTACTCTGCATGACATTAATGAAAGACTGCTTTGACTGGACCGGTATTACATGACTCTCACTTACATCATCACAAACATCACTTACCTTACCCATATCCTCAGATAACTCTAAAACTTCATTATTCTTAAACTCCACAAAAACCTGATACTCACACCATCATCATCATCCTCATAATCTTCCAAAATTACTTCCTCAATAACATCATTAACATTTTGACGTAGTACGCACTACATCAAAATTTTCATAACTCTCACATTCTGGTTTGTAATTAGTATCTGCATCACTATAATTAAAGATAGTATCCCAAAAATTTTGATCAAAACATAAATGAGAAGTCTGATACTTCTTCTGTCCAACTTCAGATATGTCTGCCACATTAGTAATACTGTTGTTATTATCTAATTGTAAGTGTAAATTGGGGGTCCTGTACTTGTGTTTCCTTGGCCCAAAACTGTGGACTTCCGTTGAGGTGGACTGCCGTTTCCCGAATAGTTACCTCTATGATTGATTGTTTCTCTTATAAAATTGCCCATGGTTATCCCCATTGTTCCTATTCTGCTGATGTTCAAAATTTCTGTCTGTCTTACCATTTTGACCCCAATATAAATTACCATTGTCTCTGTTTCTGTAGTTGTTACCATTGTGATCTCTAACATTAGAATTGTTATGGTACTTGCTTCTTTCTACTGCCTTATCCAGCCTGTCAGCATATTGTAAAAATTGTTCAAGGCAATCGTCAGGTCTGTGTACTAAATCCCACTGCAATCTTTCTGGTAACCTCCGTTTTAATGCACCAATCAATGTCATTTCGTCAAATGGTTTGTCAAGCTGAGTTAATTTCATAAGTTGATTCTTGTAGAACTCTTTCAAAGCACCATCCTTATTCCTATAATTTGGACCATTCAGAAATTCACTCTTAATTCTCCTTTGTTCAGCTTCCCACCAAAATTTATTTAAAAAACTTTTTTTTGAAACTTTGATTTGTATCCCACTGATTTAAGATTTACCAAAGACAGAGCTTCGTATTCAAGACATCTTTTAACAAATTTAATTTTTTGTTCGTGACTCGTGCCTGACACAAAACTATCTCTACAGTGATGTAAAAAACCCACTGGACTTAAATTGTGTGATAGAAAACTTAAGATTGGAATGTTGGGCTGCGCAATACCATTATTTGAAAACAGATTGTTGTGAATGCAATTTTCCTGAACTACTGAAATTTTTTTATCTAAAACATTTACATTAGTTAGCATACTGTTTTCAAAATTTCTGTTCTAATTTTTCCTCTACGGCCTTCTGTTGAACTCTGACATCATTAACATTCTTCTCCTGAGTTGCGGATTGTGCAACTAACTCATTTTCTAAAACAATAAATTTATTTTCTAATACATCGACTTTTTCATGCACACTTTTTAATCCATCTGACAACCCATTTTTTAGTTCCAAAGTCTGATTACTAAGTTGGTTTATTTGGTATTGTACCCTGATCATTTTATCATTGTTTTCAGTTCATATTTTCATTAAATGATCATCAGCTGCACTCAATTCTGCCAAAATCAACTGCATAACATCAGTTTTAATGGTTTCTGACTACACTTTCATTTGGCTCAAACATGTCCAGGCTACGTCCTACAGCTTTCATTTCATCACCACAACCCTCATCTCTATTCATTTTCTTAGCAATCACACAAGTCCACCAAAAATATTAATTTCACAAATAGATTGTACTTACCTTTTTTTCCTTACTGATGTTCCTCATTGTAGTTGTAAAGTCTTCTTTCAATTCATCCGGTCCGTCATTGTTGATATTATCTCATCACGGTTGGTTCGACTTTGTTGGGCAGTTCTCGGGTCATCTTTCGTTCAGTGATAGCTGTTCATTTACACAAAAAATGTAAATACACAAATACAAAATTCTTCTTCTGCAACAGACAAAACCTCGTTATCAGTCAACAGATCATGGCTGACGCCCACACTTGTAATTTTGTTCCTTATGACTAAATAACTGATGGAGATTTGCCTGTATATTTCTTGAATTTTATTCTTTGTAATATTTTTAAATATCACACTGTTTTTGCAATTTCCACTTAATATTCCAAATTACATTGTTAGTGTTGTTCAAAAAAATGGTTCAAATGGCTCTGAGCACTATGGGACTTGACATCTATGGTCATCAGTCCCCTAGAACTTAGAACTACTTAAACCTAACTAACCTAAGGACATCACACAACACCCAGTCATCACGAGGCAGAGAAAATCCCTGACCCCGCCGGGAATCAAACCTGGGAACCCGGGAGTGGGAAGCGAGAACGCTACCACACGACCACGAGCTGCGGATGTTGTTCATATAAAAACATCTGTCTCCATCAGAGGTATGCCCACTACTCCTACATTCTGCCGAACTCACAATATTGCATAGAGTTTACAAACATTCTTGACAAAAGAAGAATCTTTGCTAAAATATATCATTACTTTGTAAACGAGTCCAGAAATAAATTTAATAATTTTCCTCAGATTGTGCAATTAATAATATCAATTTTAAGTATACCAGAAATTTTGTAATTTCAAATATTTATAAAAGAAGCGTAATTTTAACTGTACATACAGAGTACTAACAAATTAATTTCTTTTTATAAATTTTAGCCTGAAATATAGTACATCGTATTCATAACCATGTGAAATTCATTCAGTGAAATAGCCAAGAATGTTCACCTATACCAGATTCAATAGTATAAATGGTATCGGTTACATCTATAAAAAAAAAAAGGTTATGTTAGAAAAGGGTGTCCCATTACAATATCCCCCTCACAAAATTTGGAAACAGTTTTTTTACATTTTGTGACAGACTATAATGTATGCCAAACAGTGTACATAATGATGCCCAGGATAGCATATGGACGTTTAGAAGTATCTGATTCATAACATATTACAGAAAACATAAGAAAAATATTTACTATATAGATCATAATCTATACATATATCAGGGTATCGCATTCCGATTTTCAGATCTGTAGAACATACTATCACAAGACAACTAATGCAAGGTCAAAACTACAACATTACACTACTAAACTGACCATCATTTACAGTTCCAGTTTACCGGGAACTGGTAATAAGCCTCTTCCATTTCGTCCTGTCCAAATACACCTATTCACGGAGAACATCATCCATTGTCCATCATCTGGTCACTAGATCAGCCTTAATCATGTCCATCCATCGGGTTCGAGGTCTTCCTTGAGGTCTTTTCCCATCCATCTGTCTTTCCACATTTATTTTGGCTGTTCTAGTTGGCTCCATTCTCATCACATGCCTGTACCGTCGAAGTCTAGATGCCCCAATTTGATCTAATAGGGATGTCTTTATTCCGGCTTCTTTCCTCACGTCCTCATTCCTTAACTTGTCCGTCTTGGTCTTCTGGATGGTGGATCTAAGAAATTTCATCTCTGATGCAGCCTTGATGATTCTCTTTTTGTGATGGTACATGTTTCAATACCATAGGTCAATATTGGTATGAAATAGCTATTAAACATCATCAGTTTGTCCGGTTTTGCAATCAAGTCATCCCATAAAAGTGATCGTACTTGTTGGTAGAAAATTAAGACAATGGGATTTGGATAAATTGAAAGCTCCAGAAATAGTTGAGAGTTTCAAAGCAAGCATTAGGCAATGATTGACTGAAACTGGCATATGGAACACCGTTGAAGATGAAAGGGTAGCCTTGAGGAATGAAGTAGTGAAGGCAGCAGAGGATGAAATAGATAAAAAGACAAAGCCCAGTAGAAATCCTTGGATAACTCAAGAGTTATTGAATGTAACTGTAAAAAGGAAAAATTATAGAAATGCAATAAATGAAGCAGCCGAAAAGGAATACAGATGTCTAAAAATGAGTTTGAAAGAAAACACAAAGTGGCTAAGCAGGAATGGTTGGAGGGCAAATGCAAGGCAGGAGAAGTATGCATAACTAAGGGGAAGATAGATGCCACTTCTAGTAAAATTGAAGACCTTTGGAGAAAAGAGAAGCAACTGTGTGGATATTAAGAACTCAGATTGTAAGCCAGCACTAAGCAAAGAAGGCAAGGCTGAAAGCTTGAGGGTATCTTTAGATGGTCTGTACAAGGCAAACAAATTTGAAAAGAATACTATAGAAACAGAAGAGGAAAAAAACACTGCGCCTGGAGTAGGTGACATTCCATCAGAATTACCGAGATTTTTGGGAGAGGCAATCATGACAAAACTACTACACCTAGTAGTTTAATAATGTCACACTTCAGTAAAAATGTTCCCTCCCAAAGAAAGTTAGTGCTTACAGGCATACATATATTGAAACAACAGTTTAATAAACATGGTTGCAAAATACTGATTTGAGTTATTTATAGAAAAATGGAAAAAACTGGTAGACACAGACCTTTAGGAAGATCAGTTTGGGTTCCAGAGAAATATAGGAACACGCCATGTGCTCCCTGTACAACTTATCTTACAAGATACACTGAAGAAAGGCAAACATACATAACATTTCTAGATTTAGGGGAAACTTTTGACATTGTTGACTTGAATACACTCTTTGAAATTCTAAAGATAACAGAGATAAAATATTAGAAATATAATATTAGAAAATGGGACACACAACATAGTAGATAATTTTTGCTATCTGGGCAGCAAAATAACTGATGATGCCCCAACTAGAGAGGGTATAAAATTCAGACTGGCAATTGCAAGAAAAGCATTTTGGAAAAAGAGAAATTTGTCACACTCTAACACAAATTTAAATATAAAGTCTTTCTTGAAGGCATTTTTTCTGGAGCATAGTTTTGATCAGACTGAAGACCAGAACAAATCTGGCAGCAAGGTCATATCCAATTTCTTACATTATTCACATTGTTAGATGCAAGCCCAGAACCACGGTTGAACATGAAAAAGTAACTGCTCAAAATAAAGAGCTGTCTGATGTTAAATAAGAACCCATGTCACCTGTAGGTATTATGTGACTTATTGTTTGATCTGCCACCACAAGCTTTATAATCTGTATTTTAACAGACGATTTAAATAATTTCATTTCTGTTATGGTTAAAAATGTAGTCTATGTCACAGTTAATCAAAGGTAAATTGGAGAAATGGATGTAAACAAATACAATGTGGATTGTAAGTGCAAACAAGAAATTATATGGTACTGGATGCATAATTTCATTCAGAGTCCATTATGCTAACTATGTACGATAAGTGTGTGTGTGTGTACTGTAGTTTGTGACTGATACATCTGAAAGCAGAGTGTAACCAGATACAGTTTTTTATGATACTTAATGTTTATTCATCCTAACGAACACTGTGATCATGATGAATCACTTCTTGCACACATTTCTGGCTCTCAATTCTTCAGAAGCCAGAATTTTTCTGTAGTAGTATTGTTGGATCTTTCTCACACAGCATTGTTTTGCCATCCAGAATTTTACATAATTATAAATACTAGTTTATTCATATTGCAGTGCTGCGGTCTTTTTGTCATAGCACAGGAAATGCTTGGTCGGTTACCACCTCAGTTGGAAAAATCTCCTTTCTGCTTCCTTTTAGCAGAACCAGTTTTGAACCTCACACTCATTATCAAGTGCTATTTCAGGAGAGGAGATGCATAAGGCATGCAGAAGTTAGGATGAATTCTCACTTATGAGATTACGACATTTGCTTTACACACGAGAACTGATGCTGATCAGTGTATCTTCTGCCCAAAAATATCTTGTTCTTGCATAGCACTTGATAATCAGTATGTTCAAAATAGGTTTTTAAGTTTTGACACCAACTTGCCAGCTATATTGTAATCTGTAATGCATGTACATAATTTCTCAACACTAGGACCGCTCCCTTCCTCCAATACTCGCCTCTTCCACCACCACCACTACTGTGTTAATTATAGAGGTGTTGGCTTAGTGCTCCAACTCTAGAACAGTGAAAACTTGCTGAGAAAAATCTGGTTGTTCTGATCTAGAAGAATGCATAAAAGTGTCTCTTCCATGAAACATCCCAACAATGGTTCTATAACATATGCTACCAGGCAGAAACAGAGCCTATGAAATAATCAGTAAAGACACTACTACTACTATTGCAGCTTGGAGATACATAACATTGATGAAATTACATAAGAAGTCTGCAAGAAAAGTGTAAATATATGTGAAAAAAAACACATGTGGAGACACGTAGGCTATCATTTGTGTGTGGGGATCGTGGGGAGTTTTCATGTTAGAGTTGCTGCAAGTCAGAGTGTCAGTTACTTGCAGTCCAACTAGTTACTTAAGTTTTCCATGCATGCATATTGTATGAGACCTTATCATTCTCCCATCCGTATTAACTATTTGCTGAACTTGCACCATCAGTGTGGATAATTTTCAATGACATATCATGTCTTCTACACTCTCACAGTTGAACTTATGCCAGAGCACCTCCTTTAGGTGGATCTGTGATGGGGAAACTACAACAGGCACACTGAAATTTAATATTGAATGAAGGTCATTCCTCGTATAATAATAGGACTACTGGCTGAAGTTGCGCAATATAAATGTTTTAAAGTCTTGTGCAGCTAGTATCAATCATTGTGCCATTGTCAGCAGCATGATTGAAAATATTGATACTTCATAAGCAGCATTACATATGTGTGTATTGTCATAGTCTATCAATGTGCCCAGTCAGTAACGTAGCCATAGTCCAGAAGGAGATTCATTAAATTGGAAATTGTTGTACATGTTACAAAGTGCACATGTTGCAGGGAGACAAGCATGGTACAAAATGTCAATAATTAAACCAGTGTACTGGCTATTCAAAGATTGTTTGTATCTTCAGATGAGAGGATAGCAGCTTGTGTGTAGTAGGGCCACCAGTCTGCTGACTACATAAGTGGACAATTAACAGTACACAGAGCAGGCTGTAAGTGTAGACATATGCAGGCATTGTCATATAACACAATGAACAAAAAGGCATTAACAGTGGCAGTGGCTGATTGATTTCTTTATTAAACTGTGAAACAATTTACATTAAACAGTAAAAAATTAACAACATAAATTAATTTCTTATGCTGTAATTGATAATGCATTTTCTTTATATATGATTAAAAAAATTAAATTAGATTGAAAGAAAAATTATTATCAGTTATTGTGTAGGAAATTAATTATATATTGTGGTAATTTATTATATAACTTGATGATATTGTACAATAAACTCTGCCGTGTTACGTTATTTTTTCCATTCAGATGCATATAACACTGTTTCTAGTTTCATAATCATGTACTAAACAATTTTTAACATAGTAGTCAAATTTATTTATTTTATATTTTTACGTACACTGTGAAAAATATATTCACAAGGGACAATTAAGATTTACAGCATTTTAAAAAGGTTGAGGCAGTGAGGCATGTTGCAGGCTTGCTGTTTTTCTGCAGTCTCAGTACAGCTTGAATATTTATTCTATTTGTTCCCCAAAACATTATGCCATAACTAATAACAGAATGAACATAAGCAAAATATATTGATATGATACGAGAAATATCACTTACCAGTGTAAGAATTCGGAGGGTGTAGCATGCTGTAGAGTCTGGAATTACGAGCCCTCTTTGTTGTGAGCAACACTTTCCTGTATGTTTGGTAACTTTTTATAACAGTGCGAGAAAGGTGGATTAATTTGACTGCTTTTAATTGAATTGAGGTACTTCAATGTTTGGAATGATTTTTTGGTACCTTTTGTCACCCATTTATTTTGTTCCACAGTTGATAATGGATGTTATACTTTTTGGAAAAATCTCATCAGATTTACGTTTGAACAGTGTCATGAAATTTTTGAATTTTTCATTTGCATCTACGTCTGTGTATACTGATTCCCATGTTTTATCTGCTATTTGTTTGACAAACTCAGACCTTTTTTGTTTAGAAAACATTTATCTATAGGCATGCAGTTTCTTTGTTTTATGAAGTGTACGGACCTGTTGATTTCTGTACTATAGCAGTCTCACATTGAGCAGAGAGCTGAAGGCTTTATCAGCATTCAGTCCACATCTCGTGACATAGTAGGTACAGCAACATAAGCTGGAAAGCTGAATCAACATTAACAAATTCATTGTCTCATGCTTACATACATTTTCATTCAGTTATTTATTGTTGATTGTATTTATTTCTCTTTATTTTTTATCATTGGTTGATTGTATATTTCAAAGACTAGTTTACATAGGATTTTCATAGTATTTTCTATGTTTGAGGTGTTTCATGTTTTCTGCATATTTTATTGGTTTTCCTGTTCATGTAGGGAGTCGGAGACTGTGGGCTGGCTTCTCAGTGCCTTAGACTATCTCTGAGTGCAGACAGTAACCATGCACCTGCTTACAACAACCTGGGTGTACTGGAACTCAGGCGGGGTCATTATGAGCAAGCTCGAGCATTCTTCCAGGCTGCTGGCTGCCTTGCACCATATCTGTTTGAACCTCATTACAACCATGCCTCTCTAGCAGAGAAGGTAAAAATGAATTTTTCTTGCAACAGACTTTTTCGCACCTTTCATACACATCACAGTAAATAGTGAAAAAAATATGTGTAAAGAGAAGACAAATGAATATCCTACCCCTAGTCCTTGTACAAAAATACAGCTGAAATTCCAAATTTTTAGATGTTCTATGCTGACCATTAAAATTACATTCTCAGGAAGGATAATAAATAATGTACATATATGATACAGGAGCAAGAATACAATATTAAATTTGTAGGTGATTTTGAGGTGCAAAGGGTGTGAAATTCGGTCACCTCTGGCAGCAACAGTGGCTCTAATGTGGCTGTGCATCATCAGTCAAACTGATGTTGGATGAAAGATTGTGTACATCATTCCATTTAGATCTATTTTGTATCTAATTATCAAGAAATATCTTCTCTCATTTGTTTTTAGTGTCTAAAATGCACCTGCCCCCTCCCACCTCCACCAGATAAGATTAAATAGCCCATCCATAATCATGATAGAGACCTTTCTGTCCATAAAAGTAAAAGCATTTGACAGTAACATTCCATTATAACCAAAGAGCCATTGAATAAAGGATTTAAGGTGAAACACCTAAATATGTATTATCCTTCATGTGATTCAATATGCATTTTCCTAAACTTAAAATAAATTAAGTCAGCTATTAGAAATTGGGCATTGCCAGCTACAATGCAATATGTGATGTTGAAAATACTACTTAGAACAAACAAGGATAAATTTATGACACTGGATGTAAGTAATACACAGCAGCATTAAATAATCAGTCAAGCCATTCAAAATTTGCAGAAAATGTATACAAAAAATGTCTCTGTAGCTGAGCAGTGAGAGCTTCTGACTGCAATGTTGATGACCCAAATTTAATTCCCATGACTGCCACAGGCTTTCTGGTGGGAGGATGGGAATGAAGTGCACTCAGCTTCATGGTCCCAACTGAGGAGCTTCTTAAATGATAAGCAGTAATGTAAAGCTAATAACAGCAGGGAGCATGTTATGCTGACCTCATCCCTTCCATATCATGTTCAAATGACACCACTGGCAAAGGAAAACCCAGCAACTAGCCACAATCACACGGTATTCAGGGGCTGAGTGTGGGAGTTGTAAAAAGTATGAAAACACAACTATACAGTCAACAATGAAAACAATAAGAAATACCTTCAACCCTGCAACTAAATTAAGTTATACAGAAAACAATAGTGGAAAAGAAACATCACCTAAAAAATCAGACATGGGCAACCTTTGGTGGACCACGGGTCCGATTCAAATACTTTCTTAAGGTCATGGGCTACATCGTCATGTGATGCAGTAGCAGCACCCCTAGCCTGTGAAGTCAAAGCAGTAGCGACGATGACATTAATTTTTATGGGGTAACACACCGATGTAAATGGCACCCTTTTCCTGACATGCCATGTTATCAAATCATGCCTCAAAACACGTGTTTTTGAGGGTACATCATCCCTTATTCAGACCTTTATATTTGCTTATGTGGCATGTATATTTCTTGATTTATGACATTTTACAGCAATAGCTGTCTTAAAAAATTGCTTTGCGAATTTCTGAATATGCCCCCCCCCCCCCCCCCTTTCCATTATTTCTTCCATAGGCCGGACTGAAACCGATCGCATGCCGAATCCAGCCACGGGCCACTTGTTGCCCACCTAAGCCCTAAATGAATGTTGTTTATGTGGGTAATGGTAAACTTCTTTCATGTCGATAAAGAATCTTCAGAATGAAGCTACAGTCAAATAATAATGCAAACATACTTACAACAGACAATAATAGTCACAATTGTGGGCAAAAGTTAATGGTAGTTGTATCAGTGAGAAAATTAAAGTGAAAAATCTATTAAATTAGGCGGTGGTCAGTTGGCGAACCACCACTAACCTTCAGGAGGTAAACATTTGGTATAGCCAATAACACTTAAAAATGGAAAATACTGTCCGTAACTTTCAGAACTGTATACATTCTTTCTCAGGTGGGAAAGAATGAATGGTTGGGGAAGATTGGAAAGGAGGGTCAGGTCACTGAGACCATAGTTGTGAAGCACCCACCTGTCATCACAACAGAAAGATTTTTCCAGGATTACCATGTGCATCCAGAATAACACATTTCCATCAATTGTTGCACTGTCACAGTTAAGCTCAGAACTCCAGTTTTGAGGTTTTCATTCCAGATTGGGATTCACAGTCCTCTTCTGATTCTTGGGATTGAATGTGTAGAAGACTTTACTCGAGATCCAAGAAATGTTTGGTTTTTGCCTAAAAGATATTCCCTGGAGGTAAATGGAAACTAACTCATAACCACAGCTTGGTCCAGCATACCAAAGCAGAAAGAAAAATTTCAGAAAATTTTTATTTTGGAACTAAAATTTCTCACAACAGTCTAAATCTCTCACAAACTGTGACTGTAAGCAAAGTCAATTAGTATCACCAGTACCAAAAACTTGTAACCAATACTGGAATTTAATGTCATTTTAGCAAACTGGGTTAAAACTGTGTCCTCTGGAAGGCATATTAATGCCATACAGCCAGACTTGATTGGTAAATAACTTGCTTGACATATTCATTTGCATAATTGAAAATGTGACAGTTGGTTACACTAAGATATTTTAAAGAGTCAGTATCAGTGATATTGCTTGGGCATCTGTCGCTAGTGTGAAATTTTTTTTGTGCATATGTTTGCACTAAATAAATTAGTTAACAGTGAATGAAAAGTAAAACTTTTTATTTATTATTATTTTTTGATGTCAGTGTAGCCATTTCCTTAGTTTGATGAGTCTGTTTGTGTGTCTCCATAGAAGGTTACTAATGTCTTGCTGAGAAATTGTATAATTGGTGTGATATGTGGAGGTCTCCTGACATGCCTGATTTTCTGTCATCTCCCTTGGTGTGTAAAGGTCCCTCTTCCACACACAGCAGTGGTTAGAATGCTTCCTCCATCAACTCCACAGCACAGAAAACCATCTTGTCCATTGTTGCTGCTGTCAAGATATTCACCAGAGACCTGCTGTAATTTTACAGGTTCCTGTAGGGCCCTCAGCCTCACTTTCATTACACGCCTTCAGGCAGTCCCTACTTTCTGCGGTTGCCACTTTATGTGATTGTGACAAGGGCTTGGCATTATATAAAACATAGCTGGTTTAGAAATAACAGTATACAGCAATCATTATTTTAAGATCCTGTCCAGTATGTTTCCCATACTCCCTATTAATGGAGATGAGTAAATGTCATAATAAGCACTTTGAAAAACATACGATGAAAGACAGTAAGCGTAACATCTCTAAATTAGGTCTGTATTAGAGAAGTGAGACATGGGCATTTTGGCAACAAGATAATAGAAGAATGGAAACATTATATGTTAGATTTTTATTATATACCAAGAAAGTAATTTTATGAGATAATATTAGGAGGGGCTTTATGCATAGGGAACTTTAATATTAGTGAAATTATTGATAAAGTACTCAACTATCAAAAGCATTAACAACAGATGATGTAACACCATCTGATGGAGCAAGCACACTTTTATAGACCCAAAGGAAGATGGGACGTTAGCCGACATCAAGGAAGATGGAGCTGTGCTCGCATTAGTTCTGGAAGATGACTTTTTTACCCACCCTTGTTTGCAGGAAGGAAGAAGAATTATTTTGGGTTGTTCAAGGAAAAAGAAAACAACTTTGACAATGTTCTGAAAATAACAACAGGTCAAAACAGTTCAGTTTTAGACTTCTTGTAATACTCTTTTGTTGCATAGTTCTGTGTCCTTTAATATGTCTTAGGTCCCTACATTTGTAGCTTGTAATGCTTCATATGGAGTATCTTTCCAGATTGTAATATAATGTTAAAAGTATAATTAATAGCCTAGAATTTGAATGGAATGTAAGAGCATCACTTTGTGTGTGTGTGTGTGTGTGTGTGTGTGTGTGTGTGTGTGTGTGTGTGTGTGTGTGTGTGTGAATTAATGACTTTGGAAGCAGATGCAGATATTGTAGATTATATAACATGGCAGTTGTTTCAGATGATACTGTTAAGAATTTCATACAAATAGTAGCAAGACATGGCGTATTGTAGCATTACAGTAACAGAAATTCAAATTTGGAAACAATAAATAAAACTGAATGAAGGTAACCACTCTCATGTAGCCGACTGACACATGGTACATCAATCAACTGCAAGAGTAGTTCCTCTCCTCATTTCTCTTAATTTACTGTTCCACTGTATGGTATGTGTAGAAACTTAAAGTTTCATTGCTAGAAAAGAATTTTATGGGAAGATCCCATAATCTACATTGCACTTGTAGTTATAAAATAAGTTCACCAGCCAAAATATTCTTACCTGCATTAAAATAGCACACTGGCAACTTCGGAGTGCTGTAAATCTAGTTGCAGGCAACTGTATAATCCTCCACCACTGATGTGAGCAGTGACAGTGATGTGTTGTGTATGAGCCATTTAGTTGTACGTAACCAGAACTGTAAGATGGAAGACACTCAGCATCATTTACCTCACAAAAGGCCATTGCTCACAGCCGCGCATAAAACTGCACGGCTTCAGTGAGGCAAACAACACAGAAACAAGGCAGTACCTGGTTGGAAGTGTTGTCTGATGAGCCTCAATTTGGCCTCTTTTCAAATGGCACAAGGTGTCAGGTGCACCAACAGCTTGATAAGGCATTTAACCCACAGTGTGTGAAGGGTGTAGTTTAGACCAAACATGGTTCTGTAATGTTTTTATGAATGTTTTTCATACCATGACTTGGACCCACTCGTTAAGATCACTGTGGACATGCTGGTTCATGTTTACTTCAACATTCTCTGTGAACAAGTGTTATCCTTTTCCTTTGTTGTCATGATGAGCATTTTTCCGCCTTCCAAGATATCAGTCTTTGTCACAGGGCTGCAAGCATACATTTCTGATTTGACAAAAACTTGGGCACCCTATTGAAACTTGACTGGCACACTAAAACACCCACTCTTAATTCTATAGCAACTGTCTGGGACTATTTGAAATATTGGGTGAAATGTAGCAATTAACAGCTCCATAATTTGGTAGCTGTACAGGAAATAATCATTAATGAATATGGATATGCATACGTGTAGAAACTTATGAACTTCCATCCTCACCAAAAAGAGGTATAATCAGGCTTAGAGGCAGAGTTACGTGTTATTAGCACAATGTCTCCTGGGAAGGTGACTAATTTTTTTGTCTGATGTGCTTAGTGCAGTAGATCCAGTGTTTTCACAAGTTTTTAGTATCCCTAAAATGTTGGAGAGAAGAAACAGAATACACTATTTCAGATAATTAACTGAAAAGTACAAATAACTGGTACGGCACAGGAGGTGTCTACTATGAAACCATGACTCCATAGCTTGCGAGAGGGAGAAGCATTAAAATATTTGTATTGTTTTGTTTCAGATGGGTGATCTGCAAACTAGCTACATTGTTATACAGAAAGCTCTTGAAGCATATCCTTGCCACACAGGCTCCCAAGAACTACTAAACTCACTTCAGCGGCATTTTGCGTTTATTTAAATTTTATGAAATTACGTTTTGTATAGTGGCTCAGTGAGTGAGTGTTCGACTTTATTCGGAGGTGCAAGGTTCAATCCTCACTCAGGCAAACAATATTTTCTGTTCACGGAAATTGCAGGCCTGCAGCCAGGTGATGTTCACTACACTTCATGCTATTTTGACTGGAAACCTGTCAGTAATCCTCATGTGAACCATCAAAGACTGCAAATGTACAGTCGAAATATTGTGGAGTATAGAAAATGTCTTTTAACATTCAATTCACAGGGAACATTTTAAAATTCACGTCTTTTTTCTGTCACTTACAGCTTCTTTCACCTGTAAAGTTGCACCATGGTTCTTGGGCCACATTAAATTGTAAGACCCCATATAACTGGCTGCATAAGTCTGTTTAAAGGCCAAGGAAGGCAAGGGGGTAGCACATCCAGCCTTGTAAAGCACTATCATGTTCAAATCAATTTTTTAAAATTTTGCTGTCATGTTGTGCTTTCGTCTAGTCAAAAACCTTGGTTTAATTCAGTGTGATAAATATATTTCATGATACATCTGCATATTCCATGCTCATGTTTCTTTCTAAATATAGGTATTATGGCTGCATGCTCACAGAAGTTATACCTATCACATCTGCTTTGCAGTGCTAATTAGGATCCAGAACTAAACTATTTTGATAAATAAAACACCCATTTGTGGTGATATTATAATTTATATGTATTGTTAGATGAGTTCTAGCTTGCAAGGCCAGAGGGAATTAGCTACGCAACAGGATGCAAGTTTTTAATGATTCACAATACTGCAAATGAAGTGTCATATGGAAGCAAATGAGTAACTATCTTATCATTGTAACCTTGATATGTGCCCTATATATGACAGTTAAAATTATTAATTTATAAATACAATTAAAATATTACTGTTCATCCAGATCATTAGATTTTTTTTTATTTATGTGCAGGCTCTAGTTTTTATGTGTTATTGCTCTGTCTTGTGCTGTGATGACTTGGGTCACCAGCAAAAGAGTAAATAGTGCTACAGGTATGTTTCACCTGCAATTTATAATCCCATTCTCATGTGTTTATGAGATTGTTTCCTGAGACTCTATCTACATACAGTGAAACCCCATTTTTACACTTTTCAAGGGACTTTAAAAAAATGGTATAAAATGCAGGAAAATGTAAAATGTGGGAAATAACATTTTGAGTGGCAAAAGTTACTTATAGAATCCCCTTTTGCATTTAATGTATGATATATGTATGTAGCAGGCATCAAAATACTTGTCAGGGACTTGTTTATTATCTAATAAAGTTATTGCAGCTGGTAACTGTCTGAGAAGTAGAAACGTCTGACTGAATTTCATAAGTCTTATTTGATGTTTTGGAAAGCCTGCAGCTGTTATTCATTATTTAAAAGAATAACACAGCACCAATTACGTATTTTTTCATGCTTAGCAGGAGGCATTTCGAGAATTTTTTTCTTGTTGTCAAGTGCAAATATTTACATATGTTTTTTGTGTGGAGTCTGCGTAAGTGTTGTTCTGCGTTTCTTGCACTGTAGTCGTCTTTTTGAGATGATCAGGTACTGTGCCTCCTCAGTTATGTAGAAAACAACAACAACAACACACACACACACACACACACACACACACACACACACACACTTATTCATTTTCTTTGTTTGTGAAACATCACAAAAGATACATACATAACTACTGCACATGATAACAATAAAGTCTTGGAACACGTCTTCTTAATCATGAAGAAGTATGTAATTGGTGCTGTGTTAAAAATGCAAATTGAGCAAAGGCATTAACTACAACAACAAGTGGCCAAATGATGAAATGCACAAAATGTGGTTCAATGAAGGTGTTGCGAAGAGCACAACAATCATGAAGCTGCACATGCGCAGTAGAGACAGTTTGGAAATGATTGATTGGTCATGTTATCCTTATTCGAACTAACCTCGTTACTTCCATCAGGAACTATGCCAAGTAGGGCTTGGCAGAGGCAGGAGATATGACGTGAATTGTTCCAACATTTACCTGTTCACTGGTTCAGATCCGCTGAGTAGAGTTCCCTGGTGTCAAGGAACTGAACCAGGTACCATATGTAAACACTAATTGATGGTCAACATCATACCAGTGTCATTTTATGCCAGTTTCTTGCCCGCAAACATTCTCTCATAAAGCGTAAATCGCGGGAAAATTATGAATATGTTAATGCAAAATTGGGTGCAAATTAACGTTGTGGACATATGAAATTTGACAGTAGCAATAAAAAATATCATAAATAGTCAGAAAATGTTAATTCTGGGAGCGTAAAAGTGGGGTTATACTGTATTTTGAATAGCAGTTGTGACATTGGCCAGTCTTGTAGCAAACTTTTGGTTGTACTAAATTTCTGTGAAATTATATTACCAATTATTATTTGGCATATATTACCTTTGCACATATCTTTTACTATTTTAATAAAGGGACCCTATGTGTCTGCCATATGTAATGCTTTCCAAAGCAGTTTTTGTAGAAAGATGTCATATGTCATTCCTAAAATTAATGCATTGCTTTTCAATTTTTCCCTATATTTTTCCAAAATCTGTTATAATACAAAAAAATGGTCTGTACATGATCTATGAACTGTGAAACCATGTTGTTCTTCTTGGATCGTAAAATTAGTTTCCACTTTGGTGTTTTTTTTCTTATATATATATAAAAAAAGCATACATTTCTTGGACATATTGTATGACCTCCGACCTCCTTTCTTAAATATGGTACAGTCAAACCTCCGTATAATGATTACCGGGTACAGCGATAATTTTATATGGCCCCAGCTGATTTCCTATATGTACTATGTTAATTACCCTGTTATAACAAAGACAAAATTTTGAGGAATTTACTATTTCCTACTTATAAGAAGCTCACTATAGTGGTAAGTATTGTTTATTTAGCTACTAGACTTTTGGCGCTTTATTTCCAGAAGATTCGGTACATACTACAGTACCGTATTTATTCTAGCGGTAAAGAGAGTAGCTTACAGCCACGGGTGAGCTGTACTGAGCGACAAACGTCAAAGAGCTCCTTTGTTTGAACGAGTATTTAATTTGCCCATTGTTGAGCTTCAGTAGCAGACAGAAGTGTTTTTCTAGGCTCACACGCAGCTTATCTCCATGATTTTTAGTTGATGTAAACGCTTTGGACTCCGCTAAGATTTGTACAATGGCTGTAACTCTGAAACAAATAAGGTTGGAGAGAAAAATAGATGTTTTCAAAGGCATTAATAATGGAATGACACAAGTAGATGTGGCGAGGAAGTATGGACTTGCACAATCAATGTTAGCTATATTCCTTAAAAAACAAAGAAATTGAAGATAGTTTTGTAGGTCGCAAATTTAACCCTTCAAGAAAAAGAATGAAGACGGCTGCTGCTGATGATGCAGACAGTGCTACACTGCGGTGGTTTAATGAGATACGTACACAATGTACCAATTAATGGTCCGTTGAAATGCCAAAAAGCCTTAGATTTTCGCTAAGTTGCTGGGCTATTCTAATTTTAAGGTAAGTAACAGATGGTCCCCCCCATGAACCATGGACCTTGCCGTTGGTGGGGAGGCTTGCGTGCCTCAGCGATACAGATGGCCGTACCGTAGGTGCAACTACAACGGAGGGGTACCTGTTGAGAGGCCAGACAAACATGTGGTTCCTGAAGAGGGGCAGCAGCCTTTTCAGTAGTTGCAGGGGCAACGGTCTGGATGATTGACTGATCTGGCCTTGTAACATTAACCAAAACGACCTTGCTGTGCTGGTACTGCGAACGGCTGAAAGCAAGGGGAAACTACAGCTGTAATTTTTCCCGAGGACATGCAGCTTTACTGTATGATTAAATGATGATGGCGTCCTCTCGGGTAAAATATTCCGGAGGTAAAATAGTCCCCCATTCGGATCTCCGGGCGGGGACTACTCAAGAGGACGTCGTTATCAGGAGAAAGAAAACTGGCGTTCTACGGATCGGAGCGTGGAATGTCAGATCCCTTAATCGGGCAGGTAGGTTAGAAAATTTAAAAAGGGAAATGGATAGGTTAAAGTTAGACATAGTGGGAATTAGTGAAGTTCGGTGGCAGGAGGAACAAGACTTTTGGTCAGGTGATTACAGGGTTATAAATACAAAATCAAATAGAGGTAATGCAGGGGTAGGTTTAATAATGAATAAAAAAATAGGAGTGCGGGTTAGCTACTACAAACAGCATAGTGAACGCATTATTGTGGCCAAGATAGACACAAAGCCCATGCCTACTACAGTAGTACAAGTTTATATGCCAACTAGCTCTGCAGATGATGAGGAAATTGATGAAATGTATGACGAGATAAAAGAAATTATTCAGGTAGTGAAGGGAGACGAAAATTTAATAGTCATGGGTGACTGGAATTCGTCAGTAGGAAAAGGGAGAGAAGGAAACATAGTAGGTGAATATGGATTGGGGGGAAGAAATGAAAGAGGAAGCCGCCTTGTAGAATTTTGCACAGAGCATAACTTAATCATAGCTAACACTTGGTTCAAGAATCATAAAAGAAGGTTGTATACCTGGAAGAATCCTGGAGATACTAAAAGGTATCAGATAGATTATATAATGGTAAGACAGAGATTTAGGAACCAGGTTTTAAATTGTAAGACATTTCCAGGGGCGGATGTGGATTCTGACCACAATCTATTGGTTATGAACTGCAGATTGAAACTGAAGAAACTGAAAAAAGGTGGGAATTTAATGAGATGGGGCCTGGGTAAACTGAAAGAACCAGAGGTTGTAGAGAGTTTCAGGGAGAGCGTAAGGGAACAATTGACAGGAATGGGGGAAAGAAATACAGTAGAAGAAGAATGGGTAGCTCTGAGGGATGAAGTAGTGAAGGCAGCAGACGATCAAGTGGGTAAAAAGACGAGGGCTAATAGAAATCCTTGGGTAACAGAAGAAATATTGAATTTAATTGATGAAAGGAAAAAATATAATAATGCAGTAAATGAATACAAACGTCTCAAAAATGAGATCGACAGGAAGTGCAAAATGGCTAAGTAGGGATGGCTAGAGGACAAATGTAAGGATGTAGAGGCTTGTCTCACTAGGGGTAAGATAGATACTGCCTACAGGAAAATTAAAGAGACCTTTGGAGAGAAGAGAACCACTTGTATGAATATCAAGAGCTCAGATGGCAACCCAGTTCTAAGCAAAGAAGGGAAGGCAGAAAGGTGGAAGGAGTATATAGAGGGTTTATACAAGGGCGATGTACTTGAGGACAATATTATGGAAATGGAAGAGGATGTAGATGAAGATGAAATGGGAGATATGATACTGCGTGAAGAGTTTGACAGAGCACTGAAAGACCTGAGTCGAAACAAGGCCCCGAGAGTAGACAACATTCCATTAGAACTACTGGTGGCCTTGGGAGAGCCAGTCATGACAAAACTCTACCATCTGGTGAGCAAGATGTACGAGACAGGCGAAATACCCTCAGACTTCAAGAAGAATATAGTAATTCCAATCCCAAAGAAAGCAACTGTGGACAGATGTGAAAATTACCGAACTATCAGTTTAATAGGTCACGGCTGCAAAATACTAACGCGAATTCTTTACAGACGAATGGAAAAACTGGTAGAAGCGGACCTCAGGGAAGATCAGTTTGGATTCCGTAGAAATGTTGGAACACGTGAGGCAATACTAACCTTACAACTTATCTTAGAAGAAAGATTAAGAAAAGGCAAACCTACGTTTCTAGCATTTGTAGACTTAGAGAAAGCTTTTGACAATGTTAACTGGAATACTCTCTTTCAAATTCTGAAGGTGGCAGGGGTAAAATACAGGGAGCGAAAGGCTATTTACAATTTGTACAGAAACCAGATGGCAGTTTAAGAGTCGAGGGGCATGAAAGGGAAGCAGTGGTTGGGAAAGGAGTGAGACAGGGTTGTAGCCTCTCCCCGATGTTATTCAATCTGTATATTGAGCAAGCAGTAAAGGAAACAAAAGATAAATTCGGAGTAGGTATTAAAATTCATGGAGAAGAAATAAAAACTTTGAGGTTCGCCGATGACATTGTAATTCTGTCAGAGACAGCAAAGGACTTGGAAGAACAGTTGAACGGAATGGACAGTGTCTTGAAAGGAGGATATAAGATGAACATCAACAAAAGCAAAACGAGGGTTATGGAATGTGGTCAAATTAAATCGGGTGATGCTGAGGGAATTAGATTAGGAAATGAGACACTTAAAGTAGTAAAGGAGTTTTGCTATTTAGGGAGTAAAATAACTGATGATGGTCGAAGTAGAGAGGATATGAAATGTAGACTGGCAATGGCAAGGAAAACATTTCTGAAGAAGAGAAATTTGTTAACATCGAGTGTAGATTTGAGTGAGTGTCAGGAAGTCATTTCTGAAGGTATTTGTATGGAGTGTAGCCATGTATGGAAGTGAAACATGGACGATAACTAGTTTGGACAAGAAGAGAATAGAAGCTTTTGAAATGTGGTGCTACAGAAGAATGCTGAAGATAAGGTGGGTAGATCACGTAACTAATGAGGAGGTATTGAATAGGATTGGGGAGAAGAGAAGTTTGTGGCACAACTTGACTAGAAGAAGGGATCGGTTGGTAGGACATGTTTTGAGGCATCAAGGGATCACCAATTTAGTATTGGAGGGCAGCGTGAAGGGTAAAAATCGTAGAGGGAGACCAAGAGATGAATACACTAAGCAGATTCAGAAGGATGTAGGTTGCAGTAGGTACTGGGAGATGAAGAAGCTTGCACAGGATAGAGCAGCATGGAGAGCTGCATCAAACCAGTCTCAGGACTGAAGACCACAACAACAACAGATGGTTGCAAAGATTTAAGGACAGACATGGGATCATTTTTAAAGTGATTTCCGGAGAAGAAAAATCAGCACCTTAGGTGATGCGTAACTTTGGAGGAAAAACACCATGTGTAAACTGTTAGGAAAAATACAGTCCTGAAAACTTGTACAATGCAGATGCCAGAGAAGACGATGGCCTTTACAGGAGAAACTTGTAAAGGAGGGAAGCAGTGTAAAGTATGCCTAACTGTTTGTCTCTGCAGCAATGTGTCAGGTACTTATAAATTGACACCACTGGGAATCGCACGATCAGCAAACCCACAGTGCTTGAAAAATGTAAGAAGCTTACCAGGTATGAGGGTACATACATTTTATTTTACCTTTCTTTAATTTATTAGTTAATTCAGTACATATTCAACTGTAATGTTTTGCTACAGTCATATCGTAAATGTGATTTCTTCTATTGCAGTCAATTACAAGGCAAACCAAAAAAGCATGGATGGCGTCTACTCTTTTTTAGTGAGTGGCTGCTTTTGCTTGATAAAGAGATGTCAATGAAGAGTAAGAAAATTGCCTTGCTGGTGGATAATAGTAGGGTGCATAACAACATTCCAGTGTTGGAGAACACTGATCTATGCTACTTTTACTAAAATGTGTTCGATTTGGTTGCAATCTAAAAACTCTTTCCATTTGCATCCAACAAAATATGAAGCATTATCTGTTAACATGACTTCTGGTTTTCCTACTCCTGCAAAATAATCCTCTTTAATTTGTCTTATAATTGAACTGGCTGTAACTTTCTGTATAGCGTACAGTTTCACATATTTGGTGAAAATATCATACAGGCCTACTATATATTTTGCTCCCCCCCTTACCTCTGGGATAGGTTCCAGCCACATCTAACGATACCTTTTCTAGAGGTTTCTTGGCCACAATGGGATGTAGTTCTATCTGTTTGGAGTAGTTATATTTTGCTTTTTGGCAAACAATACACTTTCTTACCAGCTGTGGTACTCTTCATCTAAGGTTGGGGAAATAACAATATTTACCTATTCTATCAGTGCATTTTGCAGTGCCATAATGGCCCCAAATATTGTGTGTGTATAAGATAAAATCATCCACAAATTCCTCTGGCAAACACACGTGCCATTGTTCTAGTTCAGGAGGGTTCCTTCGGAACAAAACACCTTTGTGAATAGTGGAAAAGCTTTTTAACTTTTCATCACCATTATGTGTAAGTTTTGCTCTTTTACAGATCGTTGAACTCCTCTAAGCCTTGTGGTAGTCGAGAAATATCATCAGCTATTCTGTTTTGATTTCATTTTATGTATACTATTTCAAAATCAAATTCTTGAAGTTACATATACTACCTGGCTATCCATTGGTGTAGCAATTTACAAGTTAACAAAAATGATGTTCACAGTACACTTTTGTGTGTTTACCTCAAACGGAATATTCAAACTTTTTAAAGGACCAAATTGACCAAATTACAGCCAAACCTTCCCAGGTGCAGCTGGTTAAGCTAATTACTTTAGGGATGAAATTTCCCTCTTCATCTACCATTTGGAAAAGGCACACACCCAGACTGTGAGATGTGTCGGTACATAAACAGAAATCTTCCTCCATACCTGGTTGAGATAAAATATGACAGTTTAATAAGGCTTGCTTGATGTTCTCGAAATTGGTTTGATATTGCTTGTCCCATAACCAAGGTCTGTTTTTCTGGAGAAGATTGAGTAAAGCATCACTGTTCATTTGTTGGTTAGGGATGAAATGCCTGAAAAATCACATTAGGCCTAAGTATGCATTTAATTGTCTCTTGTTTTGAGGAACAGGGTAGGTCCTAATGTCATCAAGTTTTTTTAGATCCGGGGCTGTATGTCTTCTGAAGAGATTGTGTGTCCTAAAAATTTTACCTTTTCTTGTCCGAAATTAGATTTCTTGAGATTTGCTGTTGTTCCATATTCGCAAAAGCGGCTCAATACCTGTTCAAGTAATCTTAAATGTTCTTCTCAAGTGGGTGTATTGACTAAAAGGTTGTCCACATATACTGTTTATCTTACACAAAAGTTTAGGCCCTAGCACTCTGTCAAATGCAGAGATAAATACAACTGCACTTACATTCAGTCCAAATGGTAATGCTTGAAATTCGAGGCTCCTGCCCCCACGTACAAAGGCGGTATACTTCCGACTTTCTTCATGCAGTTTTATTTGTCAATATGAAGACCGGAGGTTGATTATAGTAAGAAATTTGGCATTAGATGGTATTTCATAAGCTGTTCCTCTAAATTGTCTGGACATGTTCAGACTGGTGCAATAATCTTATTAATGTCACGTGCGTCAAGGACCAAGCGCACTGTGCCATCTGGCTTACTCACGTTCCATTAAAGCATCCTGTCAATCTCTTTTCTTACTGCTTCCCTCTTTGTCCACGGTATAGGTACGAGGTAAAACAAAAGTTTTATGAGGATATACTTCAATTTTGTACATAAAATCCTCAATGATTTCTGATCTTTTTTCAAATACATGTAAACAAGTATTAGTTTCCTAAGTTCCGCTTGCTGTTCCCGAGACAATCATTTTGATTCACTTACCTTTGTGCTTATTGTGTCGATATTTACTTCTGCTGCCGACTGGTCGTTATTATATGTGGTGACAAACATAACTATGGGATTTACCAATTTAACTTCAAAGTCATGAGTAACTTCAGTTTTATGTCCATTAGTACTTCCCCTGATTAGCTCTATTACAAATAATTGGTTATTTACAGTGAAGTGACATTGACCTTTTCCTGTGTCAGTTTGTACTTGGTGTGTCCTTACCGATTAAACAATCAACTATTAATTTCTCTACTATAAAAAAATTACATCATGCAGGTAACTGTCCTAATTGTACAGGAATTAAAGCTTGTACCTTGACTCGTTTCGATTTCTGACAAGTGGCAGTTTGTACCTTGCAATTTTGCACGGGCAGTGTTGGTATACGCTTATATTTCTTCAGTTCTTGAAAGAATCCCTGTGATATCAAATTAGTCGTAGCACCTGTGTCAAGCACAATGGGTACACCAAGGTCAAATATTTTGGCTTTAGTAGTAGTGTGTCAAGTTTTTCTGCCTCATTACCTTGATACAGAACATCTCTCACGTCACTACCATTATCATATCTGATAAAGCAGGTGTCGACCACTCTCCCCCAAGGTCATAGAACAGGGGCTTACCATGACCGGTTCAAGTTTTCTGGTGTTTCGGTGGCATCGGTCTCTGACTTAGGCGTAACTTCCACTATGTGGACTGTTGGTGCTTGATTACCTCAAGTAGTATCCTGTAAGGCTCTTGACTGAAATTCTCTTTGCCTGTGCATATCCACATTACTTTGCTGGCTGAATAGTGCTATCTTTGGGTTATTCGATTGTCTGGTATTGTTTTGCGTTTGTCAAGCGATCAGCTGATTATTGCCAGTAGCTTCTATCTATACATATTGTACAGACTGGCCGCATGCTACTTGCCCGTTATAGTTTTTTTTTGCTACATTTTTGCCCAGATCTTTTATATCCACTTTTGAATTTAAGGCTTTCTCCATTGCCGTTGTGATTATCGTTTCCATCATCATAGATCTGTGTGGGGTAAGGTTGCCATCCATGTTGCACTATGAATCTGTTGTTTACTTTGTTGGTTCGCGAATCTCTGTGGCACTATCGGCCTATTAGCAGGCTTGGGTTGTACTAGTCTCTCTTAATACACACATCAGAAAAAGTTTTGCAGCACCCCGGTTCCCAGAACCCCTGAAGATAGACATTGACTGTGGATATTGTCCCTTTGACTGTTCAGAGATGCCACTAAACCTGCCCAAAGATGTAAACAACCATGCATGAGCAGCACCTGTTAGACAGAGGGGGGTCCAACAGCCAGTCAGTTCCAGTCATTCCACCTGGAAGGAGGTACATGACTCATGTTGTCTATAGTTCAAACCATGGTATTGACCATCTAGGCATGGTTGATCATGTCTGCATTGCTTTGCGCCAGTAAGGGCTCTCAACAAGGGAAATGTCCAGGCATCTCGGAGTGAAACAAAGTAATGTTGTTCAGACATGGAGGAGATACAGAGAGACAGGAACTGTCGATGACATCCCTCGCTCAGGCCACCCAAGGGCTATTACTGCAGTGGATTACTGCTACCTACATATTTTGGCTCGGAGGGCCCATGACAGCAATGTCACCATGTTGAATAATGCTTTTCGTGCAGCCACAGAATGTGGCGTTACAACTCAACCTGTGTGCACTACACTGCATGATGCGCAACTTCACTCCCAATGTCCATGGCGAGGTCCCATCTTTGCAACCACAACACTATGCAATGCGATACAGATGGGCCCAACAACATACCGAATGGACCGCTCAGGATTGGCATCACATTCCTTTCACTGATGAGTGTCGTGTATGGCTTCAACCAGAAAATCATCAGAGACGTGTTTGGAGGCAACCCGGTCAGGCTGAACACCTTACACACACTGTCCAGCGAGTGCATCAAGGTGAAGGTTCCCACATGTTTTGGGGTGGCATTATGTGGGGCCGACGTATGCCGCTGGTATTCATGGCAGGTGGCATAATGGCTGTATGATATGTGAATGCCTTCCTCCGACTGATAGTGCAATCATATTGGCAGGGCATTCATCTTCATGGATGACAATTCTTGCCCCCATCGTGCACATCTTTGGAATGACTTCCTTCAGGATAACGACGCCGCTCAACTAGAGTGTCCAGCATTGTTCTCCAGACATGAACTCTACTGAACATGCCTGGGATGTATTGAAAGGGCTGTTTATAGACAATGTGGCCCATCAACCACTCTGAAGGATCTATGCCGAATCGCCGTTGAGGAGTGTGATAATCTGGACTAACATTGCCTTGATGAACTTGTGGATAGCATGGGACGACGAACACAGGCATGCATCGATGCAAGAGGATGTGCTACTGGTTATTAGAGGCACACCGGTGTGTGCAGCAATCTGGACCACCACCTCTGAAGGTCTCGCTGTATAGTGGTACAACATGCAATGTGTGGTTTTCATGAGCAATAAAAAGGGTGGAAATGATGTTTATGTTGATCACTATTCCAATTTTCTGTACAGGTTGCAGAACCAAGGTGTAGTGAAACTTTTTGTGATGTGTGTACATTAAATCTATTGAGTCCAGTACATAAAGAAAGTATTACGTATCGTGTTCTGGAATGGTAATGTTTTTCTCTAATGTGGGCAGTAAGACAGCTCTTTAAAATTTTCAATACTTCTTGAGATACCGGGTTCGCACAGTATCTGGTTTTATTCAAATATTTTTCAAAATAGCCCCTTAAACTTCCGATTGATATTGAATGGAATTGGGTTGAATGCTTCACGTCTGAGCCTCTCTTGTACTGCCTCAGATCAATACTTATCAAGAAAATGCTCTCTCAAACTGTTCATAGTAATGGCAACATTGTGCCATGTCCATAACCTATAGCAGAACATCACCCTGTGTGTATCCAACAACAAATCTAATTTTCTGGGCTTCGGTCCAGGTACAAGGTACAAGACAAAGCATTCCGAAATGCTCTGTGTGCTTTCTTCTTCAGAGGTAAATATCGGAAATTATCGATGCCTAAGTAACCCCTCATCTGCAAGTAGTGTTGAAAAACATGCCGTGCTGTCAGTAACAGGCGTGTTTACATACACTTGTGGCATACCGCATAGCTCAAGAGGTCCAATTGCTGGAAAGTATAGTTGCATCGTGCAACCTTCGGTATTTTCCTTCGACGGGGCCCGTATTGTGGGTAACCAGTGTAAAGATATCTAACTTCTCTAAAAGCGTGGGTTTGTTTTCTGTCATATGTTTTGGAATGTCAGTAGTTTTAGCAACAATGCCTCATAACCTTTCCTCTGCTTCATTTAAACCTGAATCTATTTTAGCTAGAAGTTGATCTTTCTCTTTTAGAGCTGCTTCTACAGTATCTACATAAATTTTTTCACTGTGACACTACCTTTTCAGCAAGTGTGCTGCCCTTATCCAGCATCCTGGCTTCAGCTTTTTCAGTTATTTCCTTTACATCTGCACATAACTTCTCTCTGTTGTTTGGCAAATTCTGATTCTAAATTTAAACAATCTACTCAGACTCAACTTTTGTATTTCAGTAGGTAGGTTTTTGCATACATCTTGCAGCTTGCTGACTGCATTGTACACATCCACATGGATTGAGTCTCCTGAATTTGAGAATATGCTTCTCTAAGGTTTTGTAACGTGCCTGCAAGTTGTTCCTGCTTGTAATCGATGGAGGTTACTTTTTCTGTTAACATGTTTATATTACGGAACTTGTCGGTAATTATTCCTTGTTTTAGTTGTTTACTGAGCTCTGTCAACTTCCCAAATAGTTCGTCAGATAATTCATTGTGTGTAGTTTTTCTCACCTCGCTGAACAGTTGACTAATATTATTCTTGAAATCGTTAAATGCTTGATTTTGCTGTGTAAACTGCTGTCCTATATTTTCCCAGTGTCTTGTAAAGTGCTGTGTAACCTGTTGTATTATTAGTTGCACGAGTTGTGTCAAATTGTGTGTCTCGCTAGTAATAACATTGCTTTTATGAACTGTTTCATGTTATTGCATACACGACGTGAGCAGTTAATCAATGGAATTGTCACATTCACGCACTTCACTTTCACTATTTGAAAAAAATGTTTCATGGTGAGAACTGAGAAATTGTCTTATTGATCGTCATAAAAGTGACATTAGTTATATTACCAGTGTCTTCTTTTTAATAGTGGAATGCCAATCCGGTTGTTTTGGTAGCCATCGGCTAGTTCACGAGTTGTCACGTTACTTTCAACTGTTGCCAAGCTCGGATTCCTGACATATTGGCATAATGCATTTTGTAATGCGTTTTCAACAATGGCCATTTCCTTTGACTCCATTGTGAACAGTGTTTAACAAAAATATGGAAAAATTTTGTTTTTCCAAAAATCAAATTTTGTATCAGTACTTTTCAATTAAAGTAGATTTATGTGCGTATTCTTTAGTGAATCTGATAATTCTCTGAGAACAATTTTGTAGAATTTGGAAGACTTATTTTGGACTTTATACAATTTTTTGTCTTTTCTATAGAAATGTGCTTTCCGTAAAGGATATATTAATTGGAAGGAAAGGGATTATCTACTGCAAGAGAGGTGGCGCCAAGTGCAGCCATATAAACATACAGCGTAACAGTTTCCTACCTTAACTGCTGAAATCAGCATTCCTGGTGTGTCTCATTTGTAGGCAGAATTTAATTTTAATTTGCTCCTTCAAGTTTTTATTGTCTCCAATCTCACAGACATGCAACAAAGGTCTCATTATTTTCTTGTAACGAGAAAATGGATAATTTATCTCAACAATTGAAAAGTCTGTTCATATTCCACTTTACATGGCCACCAGTGAAAAGTGGCAGAATATGGAGGGAGCCATAAGATACAATATATAATGGAAACTGATTAATAATTGCTGCTTGAATGTTTAAAAGAATTGGAAAGAGTAATGGAAAAACAATTTGAATGTACTCATATTCTGAGTGAACTTTAACTGGCACTAATATCAACAGACCTTCAGTATTCAATACATTAAGATCAACATTCATCATCTAAATTTCTGATTATCACCTTTGTGCATAGAGCTGGTTATGACATTCGCCCATGCAAATTCCTCTTGTCTGCTAAGATCCTCTTGATGCACGATTCTCGGCGCGGGCGAAATGATGAATGGATGGGGTTATATACAGGGTTATTACAAATAAACTTTCAAAATGCTATAGAAATAACACCACTGGTCAAAATGAAGTAAAATGCAATGGAATATTATCAGACAACGGGGAAAACCTATAGCAGAAGAAGAAGGAGAAGGAGAAAAAAAAAATAGTGTGAAAATTGATCAGTAGATGGCGCTGTATGTGTGAGAATACGTAAATGAAAACACCTGTCATGTGCACGACCCATTGAAGTTGGTATAAACACGCCGGGTATGCAGCTTTTCCTCATTTTGTGTCTGCAACTTTCGCCACGACTGTCTCAATGCAGGACCATGCTCTGCTTGTAAAGCTGTATTACAAGAATGATGACTGTGCACATGTCGCTCTGTTGAAGTTCTGGCCACTGAACGGTTTGGGAAAAGGCTTTGGTCTGATGACTGCCGTGGGTCTGGAGTAAATGATTCGGAAATTTGAAAAGATGGGTTCTTTTGGTGTGCAACCTGGTAAAGGGACGAAACGAATTTATTCGACATCATTGGAAGCAGTGGCCACAGCAATTTCATGAGAAGATGAGCAGTGGTGAACAAAAATGTTGTGCACAAAGAATTGCCCGAACATTGGACATAACTGTGTGCACACTGCATAAGTCCTATAAAACATCCTTCTTTGCTATCCATTCAAAATTACCCACGTGCACGAATTGCTTCCTGTTGACCTGCCAGCAAGCGAGATCTTTGCTTAGAATTTCTTGCTCTCATGGAAGTGTGCAATGATTGGCTGTGGAAGATTTTGTCGACAGACGAAGCCCACTTACATCTGACAGGATATGTCAATACACAGAACTGTTGAATATGGGTAACAGAAAATTCACATTCAAATCAACCAGTACCACTTCATCTTGAAAAGGTCATGTTTATGACATCATTTATCATAGGGCTATATTTTTTTAAGTGACAGTTGCTTCCGGTCTTGTTACCTGTACCTTCACTGGTTAGTGCTATGAGTGTCTTTTGCACAACCACGTCATTCCAGCTCTCCAACAGTGTGGATGAGATCATTTTTATGCAAGATGGCCCACCTCTGCACATTGCAAATCCAGTTAAACAGCTGTTGAAGCACCATTTCAGAAATGCTAGAATTATCATCCGCCATTTCCCTACAGCCTGCTCGTCCCAGTCACGTGATCTTAATCCGTGTGACTTCTGGCTGTGGGGCTATCTGAAAGATGTGTTCAGTGTTCCGATTGCAAATTTACCTGCATTGAAGGCACACACTGTGCAACACATTCTGAATGTGACACCGGAAACACTTCGATTAGTTGTGGAACATTGCTGTTTCTTGATTTCAAATTGTTGCAGAAAATGGCGGACAGCATATTGAACATGTTTTATGCCAGTCACATGGAAATTAATACAGGTAATTCGATTTGATTTTGATTGATGCTTTTTATGCAGTTTTTAGCTTCAGGACAATTAAAAAGTGATTTTTTTCCCATTCTTTGTGATATGACCTTACTGTGGTGGATGGGCTTACGTAACTAACAGTATCACATCTGTACAACCAAGCACACTGAGTAGTACAGTTTGTTTAACACCAAACATACACCTCAGGCATTGTTGTATGATTCATTTGTAGTCTACCACTATTAAATTATGATGCTCACACACCATGTAATGCTACACTTTGCAACTATTTATTTTTCTTCTACCATACGTTTTCCTCCTTGTTTGATAATATTCTGTTACAATTTGTTTATTTTTCTTCTGCCATACATTTTCCTCCTTGTTTAATTATATTCTGTTACAATTTGATGTCATTCTGACCAGTGATGTTATTTCTACTGCGGTTTGAAAGTTTAACTGTAATTATAATCACCCTGTATATAAATATCAATACATGAACTTCATCTCCCTAATAACTTTTATAACACTTCTTTAATGTATGGTTAGAATACACAGTTTTGAACAACACTACAACAGCAGAACTCTTCTTACGTCTGCCCGCTACCATGTATAGAGGCAAACAGGTGGAGATACAGAAATCAGTCAATTGAAGAGCATCTCTCTACAGGTTTTGTTTGTATCCCAACATTATCACTGGTACAAAATAATGTATTATATACATATTCTTCAGCCAGTAGATATGGTGATAATTAAGAACTTTAAGACAAAATACCGCTTACGTTTAGTTCAACACGTGATCGCAATCATTGAAAGAAAGGTGAGCAATTGCTACAGTTTCAATGTGAAGCAGGCTTGTGACATGATTGCTAGTTCCTGGAACAGTGTACAGCTGTATATGATTGTGAACTGCTGGAAAAATGCAAGAATTTCCGAAAGTGAGGATGTTGGTGAGAAAGTTGTGGTGGATGAAATAACGCAGGATGATATTCAGAGTAACTTGGAGATTTATACACCAGTTACTGATAAAACTATAGATGCTTCATTAGTTGAATACTTTTAAGTGGATGATGAGGCATATTGGTGTTTGAAGCATATACCAATGACTATCATCGAGGAGTTAAAGGGTAATTCGACTGTTGAAGATTCTGACAATGACAGTAATGTGGTAAGTGCGAATCCCCCGCCTCTGATGGAGCTAATAGGCCAGTTGGAAACCATTCACTGAGTAGCATCTTCAATCCCCGTTGTTTCAGCACAGCTCAATCCCCGTTGTTTCAGCACAGCAATTGATTGCATTAGAGGAGACAAAGACAATATTCAGAAGAGAATCCTTAAGAAAAAAGAAACAAAGGAAAATAAGGGGATTTTTCTGTACACAAAAGTAAGATATTCTACAGATACAGGATTAATAAATAAAGTGAACAAAATAGGTTTTGATTATTTGTCTTTTAACGTCATTTTTCATCAGAAAAATACTTCAGTAATGTACTTCCCAGCCATGAAAACATGGCTCCTCGCTCCGAGTCACGATATCAAAACCTCATTACAACAATAGCCCTGGTACAACAATTTAATTTTCATGGTCCCATGAAATTTGTTATATCAAGGTTTGACTGTAGTAATATAACCTAGCTTCATTTCCTTAAGTGTTATATCTCCATTATTTTGATGAATAACCATATTTCCAAATCTCCAGATTGGTAACTCCTGGTCCGTACATAAAGGATGAAAAAATCAAAAAGGTCAGAATATTTTGTTCCTTGATGTCCACTTCAGAAAAAGAGGGAAACTTAAATTAATAAAAGAATCCTAGTAACAGAAGCAAGGTCGTTGGATTGCTCAATTCAATCTTCCGGAGCAGGAATGTGATGAACAGAAGAACTAAGAGACCCATACTCAAGCTGATATTATAGTCCTGTATGGGGCAGTATCCTAGACGACTAATCAGAGACATTGAAGCTATGTGAAGTATTACAGATAGATTTATGGTGAAAATCAGAAACCGAAAGAGGACTTAAAGAACATCGATGTAATAAAGATAATGGAAGTGAAAAGATATGTGGTATTTCCAGAATTAATTTTTACTCTGCAGCGGAGTATGTGCTGATGTGAAACTCTCTGAAAGATTAAAACTCTATACTGGATCTAGACTCGAACTTGGGACCTCTGCTTTCGCAGGCAAGTGGTCTACCAACTTAACTACACAAGCACATCGGATGATATGTCGTCATTGTTGTCGCCATTATCATGAGCCATGCTCGGGTAAAGCAGTTGATAGAGCACTAACCAGCAAAAGGCAAAGGTCCACAGTTCAAGTCTCAGTCTTAATCTGAAAGGAGTATATGTGATGTGCTGG
This sequence comes from Schistocerca serialis cubense, assembly GCF_023864345.2. Lineage (NCBI taxonomy): Eukaryota > Metazoa > Arthropoda > Insecta > Orthoptera > Acrididae > Schistocerca > Schistocerca serialis. The sequence goes on along the minus strand of NC_064645.1, from coordinate 611,896,080 downwards.
ACCGAAGTGGTACAGACATGGAGGAAACAAGAGTACCAAACCTGAAAGTGAAGTAGAAAACTGAGGAACCAGTGACTACTGGGTTCCAAAATGGTCAGATGACATGAAAAGATTTGGTGCATAAGAAGATGATATACAAAACTAAGGAACCTGGGCAATAATCTTGAAGAGATAGTATGGAATACTTGTATAATTCTCATTGTAAAAGGTACCAAGTGTATTGTTATGTTGAGAGAAACCTCTGTATTGAGAAAAAAAAATCTCAAAGAAAAATTACATAAATTTATCTGTTGTATATTAAGGTGTTAAACTCAAAAATTTGCTTGTTTAGAGACACTTTCACATAGGTAGCCATTTAAGATACAGCTTGTCACTATGTAATTAAATAGAGGCACCTTCGCCTTCATTGTAAAATTCTTGTTGTATAAATGTATTCTGTGCCACTTTTGGAAAGATATTGCCAATATCCATTTATGGTGCACTAAACTTTCAAAGCAACCTTCCATTTCTAAGGTCCAGTTAAGAACACCGTGAGCACCTGTATTCCATTCCAAGAATATGATTACCTGTACAAATTTAAATCTGGACCCTGACTACTCCGACTGAACAGTTCCAACAAACTTTCAGTATTCCATAAAATTATTCATTTATTAACAACTTACACTGCATAAATGTGTGCGCAGTGTTTCTTTTGCGTAAAGGCAATCACAGTTTGTAAATTGTTTGAGCTCCTGCAAACTCTTCTCCTGTCAAGAACTCTAATTCCATGAACACGGTTTCTCTAATAAATTCCGTAAACCAATTGCACTATGATATCACAACATAGACATTATGATGTCACCAAACAGTATCATATGTTGAAAATGTGGGTTTCGTGGGAGGTGTGCCAGAGATAAATCCCTGCAGTCACGCTATCCTCTTTGTCCTCGGTGGCTCAGATGAATAGAGCGTTTGCCATGTAAGCAGGAGATCCCAGGTTCGAGTCCCGGTCGGGGCACACATTTTCATCTGTCCCCATTGACGTATGTCAACGCCTGTAAGCAGCTAAGGGTGTTCATTTCCTTGTAGTATCATATACAATGTGTACAGTTGTCAATTGTTCTGGGGTGGCAGATATTGTAGAAGACACAAATTTTGAGAGCCTACTGCATGGAGCCTGAGCAGCAACTCTGGTAGACCTTGCATCATAATGAAAAAGTTATCATGTACACAAAAAGTAAAATGCAAACATATTTATTACAAATACTTTTTATACTTATTTGCTTCTGAATGTATTAATGTCTCCTCATTTGTACAAGGTCGAGATACAAGTTGGTTATAATTAAAGTGCAGTTACTGGCAGAAGTCTAGTGTGGACTGCAATTAATTTATGGCAGCGAAACTATTGACACACTAATGCAGAACCGATTTTCGCTTTGGGGGGGGGGAGGGGGATTTGTTCTAATTTTGCCCACCAACTGAAAATCTGGCAATGTGAATGCAAGAAAGACATACAGAAATGTTTCCATATATAATGGATTAGGGATGGGGTGTGGGTAGATAAGGTCAGAAGTGTGAGAAAGGCATAATGCTGAATTTATTATTAACAGATTAACAGCTACTTAATTTCTTCAATATGGGCACCAGAAACGGTTATGAGATACTGAACAATGCCAGATTTGCTCTTGGTGGGAGAAACTGAAACTTAATTTGTTGGTTAATGTAATTCCAGAAAATTTTATAAAGTTGACTTTCTGGCAGCATACACTCAATAATCATGTCAATATAATCTCCACAAACATTGTCTTACACAACAAAAAAGATTTTCTGTGAGACGCTGCACATTGTTATGGGCGGAAATCAACAAAATTCTTTCAGATTTTATTCTTCACTTCTTAGTCATACCAGCGAGTGTTTTGCCACATACTGTGCCTTTAGCATCACTTGGCATTCTTGATGCCATAGTGCCTTCAGATTTGCTGATCCTAACTGGTCGCCACTAACCTGAGAGTGGAAAGTGAACAGGGGCACAAATCTCTGGACACTGGCTATCCAGTTGTTCCTTTTAAGGCTTAAAAACAGGTTTCAGCAAAGGCAGACTGCCGAAAGTACATCAGAGTCAGTACGGACACCTTGTATGTTGGGATGGAGGTGATCAACCTGAAAGGTCTGAACAAGCACAGATAGTGGGAATGCTTGTCATTTAGAGATCCAGCATTAGGCAGGTGGTGGAGCCCCTTAAAGAAATAGTGAGCACAGGTCAGGAAGGAAGAAAGGCCAGTGTCCACTCAGTTTCCTTGTCAGGGGATATGTCCCAAGATGTGGAGGAGGCTTTGCCAGGAGTGACTGAGTGCACTGGGTGTACCCACCTGCAATTCTTGACTCATATTGGGATGAGTGATGCCTGCCACCTAGGTTCAGAAGACATTTTCAGTTCTCACAGGTGGTGAAGAGAGCTTAATATTGGGCAGGAGCATTTCTAGATGTGATACTGATACTTCTGTTTTAGAGCCAAGTGGAAGTCTTAAGCCAAAGACTCAGGCAATTCCGTGATGATGTCAATGCAGGGTTCTCTACCTCCACTACCAAGTGGAGGATTGCAGGATACCCCGTAATAGGTCATGTGTTGAGTACGACTTTGTACACGGTAATAAGTAGTGGTGGACTACAGAGTAGTGTGGCAACTGTTGTCATAGGAAAGCTGGACAGGAGTAGAAATGATTAATGTGTAAGTTAACACAGTAAACAGAAGATTTGCTTAACTTGTGTTTCTCCAAGTGTACGAAGACTCATTACAAATAATGCAGCAAGAAATAGAGTCCAGCTCAGGCAATAGCAATGAGGAAGAGGCGCTCTAAACTAAGCACAATTAGTGATGTCAGAGCTGTGACTGCATAGTGTAACGTTAAATGCTGTTTAGGCAAATGACATTTCCCACTCCTATTACTACAAGAAAAGGTGATCATGACAAAATAAAGGAGAGGTGTACAGTTCGAGTAAATGGCAAGGTGTGACAGCAAGTAAATGTCTTCATCTGCTGTGGATGGGGCTTTTTATGTTTTGACGTCGTGCCTTGGCGGTGTTTCCACTGTCAAGGAGCAGACACCCTCTCCAAGAATGTAAACAGCAATGAACAAAGGAAGCTCTAAAATGAAATGTCACTTAATTCTTGTCGAACCTTCAAGGTGGACATTCTACTTAATTTATATTGTATCTGCTCCAAGTTAGAGAGTAATTGTGATCTGTACACCCTTTGAAACCAATACAAGACCCCAATGATAAGATGTTGATGTAATTTCGTAATTATAGTAGGTATTGCTTTTCCTTCCACTAGTAACAGCTGCAAAGGAGAAGAGTTCAAGTTTTTCCAGGGCAACACACTGTTCTACAGAGATACTGCTTTGCAGAACCTCCACATGAAGAAGGCAATTATTTGCGACTGAGTCACATTAAAGATAAATGAACACACGATACATCACGTTTCAGAACAAATGCGAGTGTTCTGACTCAGCTCCAAACATAAGGAGGAGGTCAAAAACATTTCAGTGGCATCGCACAGCGAAAAGGATCCAAGTGCGAATGGTGTGTCTAACTGCTGCTGGCCATCCTATATTGTGGCAGCAGAGGGCACTTGTAACGAGGCACTGGAGGTGAGGCTCAGCGGATGTGCACCATTGGATCTGACAGAGCCCATGCGACTTATCAGCATCTGATAGAAACTTGAAATTCCGTTGCCAACTGAACAACGCCTGTGGGGTAATACTAATACATGATACCATATCAGGTATACACTACATACAGGAAGCAGCTATTGTGTGTCTTGCACACCTTTTTTTTAAGGGGGAGTCTAGAGGCAGATCGTCATAACGCAGCACACCTGTGGGTTGTGTTATAGCTCCAATCCTGAATGTGACCACTAAGACACAGTTTGTTTTCGTGTATGTATGTAATTGTGTTGGTATCAGGACCAACAGGTCAACAGCTCAATATATTTGTAATTTGTTAACTAAGTTTTCCATCTGAGTTGCTCATAAAACTTTTCTTAGTGACTAGTTTCAAACATTTTCATTCACTCTCCTACCGTTACCTACATTAGAGGTACAATCAGGGTTGCCACAAGTTTCCCCTAGTGAAATTCCCGACAAGTACAGCATATTTCTCGTACAAATATGAAGATCTCGGAGGTAAGTAAAGACATAAGTTGACAACAACAAAAAATGTAAGGACTTCCGTATTTCTCCCCCATTCTGTTTCGTTTTGCTTTAGGGTGCAGAAACAACTACGGTCATACGAGACCATGTCAAAACTGTGAAACACTAAGACAAGGAGAGAAGTTCAAAAGACTACATGTCAGTCCCCAACGATGGAAAAGCAGACAGCTAAAAACAGGGACATGGAGAAAAATCTATAAAATACGCAATAGAGAAGTAGAGGTCCAGAACTAAAAATTAAATGCTCTTCGTCATATTGCTAAAGTGGATAAAAAGTAAAACGCAGTGAACAGTCCTGTTCAGTAAAAAGGCAGTAATTCAGACAGAAAACTCAAACAAGAACATAATAGGTAAAAAGAAAGGGCATTCCATCAGGACATGGCAGACAGTTAAAAGTTGGGTGCAATGTCCACAAAGTGGTGTGGGAGTGCCACTTAACAAATGGCGATGGCCAAAAAGGAAAGCTAAAGTCACACCACCTCCTGACAAACGGCAACACAGAGATCATCAGAGGGAATGTAAGAACTCATAGGCTATGGTACGAGGATTACAGAAATGGCAGCAGTGTGAGCAGCCTCGTTTCCTGTCATACCGACATGACCAGGAACCTACGTAAACATCACAGTGGCTCCATCAAGAGTGAGCAAGTGCAAGCTTTCCTGGACCCGTTGCACTAAGAGATGGTGGTGTACAGTGCACAGTGGCTCTGAAGGGAGCCGAGAGTGTCTGAGCTGATGACACAATTGTCCAGCCTGTCGCTGGATTTACTCCATGGCCTGATATAGGGCAGAGAGCTCTGCTGTAAATATTGAACAGTGTGAGACTTTGGTACCAACGACAAAGGCACACCTGACACAATGATCAGTCCAAGAGCCATCAGTGAACACAAAGCTACTATCGCGAAATTCCATGTGAAAATGAAGGCAATACAGCAAGGCTGGTGTGGTGTCCTGAGGAAGCAGCTGAAGGCCAAAGTGAACACGGGCCGCCGCACGAAGCCAAGGTGGTGGTGAGTCCACACCCACCAGGAAAGCTGCAGGGAGTGTGAAACTAATCTGCCGGAGCAAGAGCCGAAAGCGAACTCCAGGAGGAAACAGAGAAGACGGATGTGCCCCATAGTGGCGATCAAAGCAGTCATAGAAGGAGAAGGCACAGGATGGGTGGCGATGCATGGCAGACAAACGGCATGCATATCTGATGAGGAGGAAGTCGCAGCAGTAAGACAACAGTAGTTCAGCACCTTCTGCATACAGACCCTCAACCAGTCTAGTGTAAAAGGCACCTGTGGCCAAACGGATGCCACGATGGTGGATAGTATTGAGACAGCACAAGAGGGACAGACGTGCAGATACATAAACAAAGCACCTATAGTCTAGTTTCAAATGGACAAGGAACCAGTACAAACTAACGAGGGTGGTTCGATCTGCGCTCCAGGAAGTACCGTTGAGGACATTGAGGGACTGCGCGCAGTGGGCTGCCAGGTAAGACGTGGGAGGACCAAGAGTGTTTCCTATTGAGCAGGAGCCCCAGGAATTTCGTAGTTTCAACAAATGGAAGATCGTTGGTTGGTTTAAAGGCGGGAGAAGGGACCTTGTTCCTAATAAAACAAACTGTGAGAATAAAACGGACGAAACATATAACACAAAATGGAAAGAAAGGAAAAGCCACAAGAATGAAGGGAAGGCAATGAACACTAAAAGGAACAAAATAGGACAGGAAACAGAAGAGAGTAAAACATGAAAGCAGATTACAGTGGCTGGACAACCACGAGAATAAAAAGGGAAAGCCAGCCACTCTCCAGCACATTAAAACCTCCACCCTAAAAGCACTAGGGTGGAGTACACAGAGGGACAAAGGACATGCACTAAAACCTACATAGAAGTATAAAACCCACTCTCACGGATAAAATATTAAACTAAAGCTCCTGTGGAGCATTGTCACCCAACACCGAAGACAGGGTGCTGGGAAAGTTAAAAGTCTGCGCAGAGCGACAAGAGGTGGACGACTGTCATTTGGGAGCCAAAGCGACACTGAGGTGGGTCCTCGCGACGGAGTAGGTAACCAACCGTTAGCCACGTATGGCCAATTTGGAGCTAGCAGAGGACAACTGATTCCCTGCAAGAGGCCTGCATGGAAGACTTCCACACATCCATAGTTTCCTTAATGACACACGGTTTGCTGTGCGTGCTGTTATGCCATTCCGTCTCCCAAAGCCGGAAAACCCTGCGATGTAAGACAGAATGCAGGTCAGCTTCGGAGATGCCTATCTCCAGAAGCAGTTTCCGAGTCGGCTGTTTGGCCAGCCTACCGGCAAGTCCGTTCCCGGGGATTCCGATGTGTCCTGGGGTGCACACAAACACCACGGAATGGTGGGACTGTTCCAGGGCACAGATGGACTCCTGAATGGATGCTACCAGAGGGTGGCGAGGATAGCACTGGTTGATAGCCTGTAGGCTGCTCAATGAGTCAGTACACAGGAGAAATGACTTGCCAGGGCATAAGTGGATGTATTCAAGAGCATGAGATATGGCTGCAAGTTCTGCAGTGAAAACAGTGCAGCCAACTGGCAAGGAGTGCTGCTCAGTATGTCCTCCCTGAACATATGCAAAGCCTACGTGAGCATCAGCCACTGAGCCGCCTGTGTAAACCACTTCAGAGCCCCGGAACATGTCAAGAGTCGAGAGGAAGTAACGGGAGAGCGGCAGGATTAACGGAGTCCTTAGGGCCATGCAAAAGGTCCAGACAAAGCTGCGGCCAAGGCGTACACCATGGAGGCGTACGTGAACGGACCGCAAGTACAGGTGGTAAAGGGAATGACTCCAGTTCGGAGAGAAGGGTCCGCACGTGAACCGCAATTGTTTGCCCCGATCAGGGCCGCCGATGCAGGAGATGGACTGCCGCAGGCGGAAAAAGGAGATGGTAATTCGGATGCTCAGGGGAACTATGAATGTGTGCTGTGTAACTGACAAGCAGTTGCGCACGTCTGATCTGCAGTGGAGGGACACCAGCCTCCACCAGTACGCTGGTCATCGGACTCGTCCTAAAAGCTCCTGTCGCTAATCGAACCCCACAATGGTGCACAGGGTTGAGTAAATGCAATGCTGAAGGCTCTGCTGAACCATAAACCACACCCCCATAGTCAATTAGGGATTGGACAAGGGTTCTGTAGAGCTGCATCAGTGTAGACCAATCTGCACCTCAACTGGTGATGCTCAGGCAACAGAGGGCATTGAGGTGCTGCCAGCACTTCTGCTTAAGCTGACGAAGATGAGGGAGCCAAGTCAATCGAGCATCAATAACCAGACCTAGGAATTGATATGTCTCCACTACAGTGAGTGGATCATCATTAAAGTAAAGTGCGGGTTCCGGATGAATGGTACAACACCGACAGAAGTGCATGACACACGACTTTGCGGCCGAAAACTGGTAGCCGTGGGCTAGAGCCCATGACTGCACCTTGTGGATGGCTCCCTGGAGGTGCCACTCAGCAACAACAGTACTGGAGCAGCAGTACGAAATGCAGAAGTCGTCTGCATACAGAGAAGGTGAGTTGGAGGGCCCGACAGCTGCTGCTAGACCATTAATAGCCACTAAAAATAGAGAGACACTCTATATAGAGGATTCCATTCTCCTGGATATGGATGGAACTATGGGAGTCACCAACTTGGACATGGAAAGTGTGGAGAACAGGAAGTTTTGGATAAAAATCAGGAGTGGTCCCCGGAGACCCCACTCATACAATGTGGACCCCACTCACACAATGTGGCAAGGATATTCATCGTCAAGTCATGGCGTATGCTTTACGTAAGTCACAAAAAGGCAATCAGATGTTGCCTGTCTGGAGAGGGCTGTTCAGATGGCAGACTCGATGGACAGAAGATTATCAGTGGCAGAGTGACCCTGCTTGAAGCCACCCTGACATGGAACCAGCAAGCCACGTGACTCCAGGACCCGACCCAACCCAACCGCTGACATACCATATGTTCCAGCAGCTTACAAAGAATGTTGGTGAGGCTGATGGGCTGATAGCTGTCCACATCAAGTGGGTATTTACCAGGATTGAGCACCAGAATAATGGTGTTCTCACGCCACTGCTATGGAAAGATGCCATCGCACCAGGTCCGGTTGAAGATGACGAGATGATGTCGCTTGTAGTCAGATGAGAGATGTTTAATCATCTGGCTGTGAATGCGATCAGCCCCAGGAGCTGTGTCGGGGCAATGTGTAAGGGCACTGAGGAGCTCCCACTCTGTGAATGGGGTGTTATAGGATTCAGCGTGTAGTGAATGAGAGGGCGTTCCCTTCCAGCCACCATTTGAGTGTGTGAAATGCTGGGGGGGAGGGGGGGGTGGGGTGGGGTGTAATTCTCCAACGCAGAGGCTCAGCAAAAAAGTGCTCGGCATTTATGGACAGCTGTTGGGGTCTGGTACCAGAAAAGACGTTTGATCTTTGCCCAGACTTGGGAAGGTGACATGTGGCACCCAATGGTGGAGACGTATCTCTCCCAACACTCCTCCTCCTGTTGTTTGATAAGGTAGCCAACACGGGCACGGAGCCATTTGAAGGCTATGAGGTGCTCCAGGGAACGGTGCTCCTTATGCCACTTTAGAGCTCGTCGACGCTCCTCAATTGCTTCAGCGACTTTAGGCGACCACCAAGGGAGTGCCTTACACCTCGAGCACCCTAAAGAGCGAGCGATCGCGTTTTCTGCTGCGATACAATTGTGCTAGTCACCTTCTGAACCATCACATCGATGTTACCATGTGGGGGAGATTCAGCGGTGACAGCAGAAGTGAAAGTTCACAGTCCGCCTTGTTCAAAGCCCATCTGGGCAGGCGTCCATGTGCCTGACGCTGGGGCAGCAGGTAGACGTGCTCTCCAGTGGATGGATGGGAGAAGTTGATAAATCAATGGCCGAGTAACTACCATGAGCCACATTGAAATGTGTGGCAGCCCAGTATTTAAGAGGCTGAGGTCAAATTGCAACAGTAAAGTTTCGACATCTCTGCCTCGGCCAGTAAGCATGGTACCATCCCACAAGGGGTTATGGGCATTAAAATCTCCCTGAAGTAGAAAAGGTTTAGGGAGTTGATCAATCAGTGCAGCTAATACACTCAGGGGGACTGCACCATCTGGAGGAAAATATACATTGCAGACAATTATTTCTTGCATCGTCCTTACGCTGACAACCTGAGCTTCACTACAGACCGAGTTTAGGACATAAACGAAACTCCACCTGACACTCAATTACAGTCACTATGGTTCCTGTAATATCCCTTATAGCCACGGAGGGCAGGGGTCCGCATTGCTGGGAACCAGGTTTCCAGGAGGGCAATGCAGATAGCAGGTGTAAAGCGTAACAGTTGCCGTAACTCAGCCAGTCGGTGGAAAAAACAACTGCAATTCCACTGGAGGACGACACCGTAAGACTGAGAAGGCATGGAACATTCAATAAGGCAGTTTATACCTCAGAGTCACCTGCTGCTACAGATTTATTGCCATTGTGTCTGATGGTCTGGCGAGATCTAGGTTCTCAGCTGACGCTAAAATCTCCACCCCGTCCTCAGCCACAGAGCTTGTAGGTAGCGGTGGTGTGGGTGCCACTGCAATTTCCTTGGTCTTAGGGGTTTTGTTTTTGGATTTCTCTTGCTATTCCTTGGGTTTCCCTGGCTCGGAAGACTTCACTGGCTCAGTCTCTTTTTTTATTATTATTATTTATTTATTTCTTGTTCCATGGGACCAAATTAAGGAGAAGTCTCCATGGTCATGGAACAAGTCAATACATGAAATTATAACACGATATTAGAAACAGATAAAATGAAATATAAAAAACATATCAGGTGACAAGTAAGTTTAAATAAAGAAAATCAACAATGTAACACTGGAATTTGCTTAATTTTTTAGATGTTCCAGGAGCTCCTCGACAGAATAGAAGGAGTGAGCCATGAGGAAAAAGTTTAGACTTAAAAGAGTTTGGGCTACTGCTAAGATTTTCGAGTTCTTGTGGTAGCTTATTGAAAATGGGTGCAACAGAATACTGTACTCCTTTCTGCAGAAGAGTCAAGGAAGAGCATTCCACATGCAGATTGGATTTCTGCCAAGTATTAACTGAGTGAAAGCTGCTAACTCTTGGGAATAGGCTAATATTGCTAACAACAAACGACATTAAAGAAAATATATACTGTGAGGGCAATGTCAGAATTCCCAGATTTTTGAATAGGGGTTGACAAGAGGTTCTGGAACTTACACCACATATAGCTCAAACAGCCCGCTTTTGAGCCAAAAATACCCTTTTTGAATCAGAAGAATTACCCCAAAAAATAATACCATACGACATAAGCGTATGAAAATATGCGAAGTAGACTACTTTTCGTGTTGAAGTGTCACTTATTTCAGATACTGTTCTAATGGTAAATAAAGCAGCATTTAGTTTCTGAACAAGATCCTGGACATGGGCTTTCCACAACAGCTTACTATCTATCCAAACGCCTAGGAACTTGAACTGTTCCGTCTCGCTTATAATATGCCCATTCTGTCTGATCAAAATATCGGTTCTTGTTGAATTGTGAGTTAGAAACTGTAAAAACTGAGTCTTACTGTGATTTAACATCAAATTATTTTCCACAAGCCACGAACGTATTTCATGAACTACATTATTTGATACTGTTTCAATATTACACACAAGATCCTTCACTATCAAGCTGGCATCATCAGCAAACAGAAATATTTTTGAATCACCTGTAATACTAGAAGGCATATCATTTATATAAATAAGAAACAGCAGTGGCCCCAGCACCGACCCTTGGGGAACGCCCCACTTAACAGTGCCCCATTGGGACTGAACATCACTACCACTCTCAGTATTGCAGAGAATTACCTTCTGCTTTCTGTTCTTAAAGTAAGAGGCGAACCAATTGTAAGCTACTCCCCTTACTTCATAATGGTCCAACTTCTGCAGAAAAATTTTGTGGTCAACACAGTCAAAAGCCTTCGTTAAACCAAAGAAAACTCTTAGCGTTCGCAACCTTTTATTTAATCCGTCCAAAACCTCACAGAGAAAAGAGAATATCGCATTTTCAGAAATTCTGACTGGGACTGAGGATGAGCGTGAAGCCCTACAACCAGCTGCTTTTGGGCCCTTCAGCCACTGGCGGGTGTCGTCTTCCAAGTAGAAGAAACCTGGTAAGGGAATTACCCAAGGGACTCTTCCTAGCGAGAGAAGCCGAAGAGGACTTACGCTTCTCCGGCTTAAAAGTGGGGACAGACACCCCCGATGATTGGGGGAGGTGTTGCTCCCGAAGTAGGTGGTGCAGGAGCAACAGGGAGGGATATGCCCCCCACCATCAAGGGGGCAGGTGTAGTCTTCCGGCTCTGAGAGGTGACCTGCATTGTGGAGCTGATGGTGCCAGAACTGTTGTAGGGGCGGCGTAAGACGATGTCATACACACGGGATGCAGGTGTTCAAATTTTCTCTTAGCCTCAGTGTAGGTCAGTCTGTCCCGGGTCTTGTACTCCATTATTTTCCTTTCTTTCTGGAGAATCCTGCAGTCAGGCAAGCAAGGCGAATGGTGGTCTCGCAGTTGACACAGATGGGAGGCGGGGCACATGGAGTATTGGGATGTGATGGGAATCCACAGTCTCGGCATGCGACGCTAGAAGTATAGCGGGAAGACATATGGCCAAACTCTCAGCACTTAAAGCACCGCATCGGAGGAGGGATATAGGGCTTTACATCACACCGGTAGACCGTCACCTTGACCTTGACCTTCTCGGGCAATGTATTACCCTCGAAGGCCAAGATGAAGGCACTGGTGGCAACCTGATTGTCCTTCGGACCCGGTGGACATGCCAGACGAAATGTGCACCTCGCCACTCTAAATTGGTGCGCTACTCATTGTCAGACTGCAAAAGAAGGTCTCTGTGAAATGCTATACCCTGGATCATATGTGAGCTCTTATGAGGTGTTATGGTTACAGAAACACCCCCCAACTTGTCACAGGTGAGTAACTCCCGTGACTGGGCAGAGGATGATTTTGGACAAGTCATCCACGTCCCCGAACTTGTCCTCTGAATGCTCAACAAAAAACTGAGGCTTTATCATCATGAAAGATTCTCCATCAGTTCTCGTACATACAAGGTACCAGGGCAAATAAGATCCGCTGCCATCCTTGGCCTGATGTTCCTCCCATGGTGTGGCCAGGGAGGGGAATGATTAGGGTTCGTACTTCTGTGCATTGAATTGAGCTCGTGATTGCTTAAAGACTGCTGGTGTTTCACCACCAGCAAGAGATGATGGACTATGCTTCAGCTTGTGTCATCCGCCTTGATGCCACCCAGTCCGACCAGGGGCCCTTCCCATGGGTGCCACCAGCCGCAGCAAAGGCCACCTGGCAGGATGGCCATTGCTGGGATTCCCAATGCCCCAGGTGGCTGGGCATCTACCCCATGGCATACATGGGGAGTTAACGGCACAGGCATCAGCAGAGCGATCCGTGTGTGGTCAGAGGGCTACAACCAACAGGGTACATGGCGGCCCCCCCACAACGGACTGGTTGCCGTGCTGGATATCATGTGCAAAGAAATCCATGGTCATCATTAATGCAGAAATCGACACTGCATAGTCATGGTGGAAAACGCACCCAGGAAGGTGTCCTCAACCAAGAGATGGAGAATGGGCAGGACTGCAGTGCGGCGACGAGAAAGTGGGCTAAAGATCTCAATGCACAGTGCACCTTGTAAGGCTCCCTTCCCCAGTTGGCTCGCTCTTTGGGAAAATTTTGAAGAATGGAGGTCAAACCCTACAGGGGACCATCACATAAAGGCCGAAACGTGTGAAACTCCTTTTAATCGCCTCATACAACAGGCAGGAATACCTCAGGCCTATTCCAACCCCCGGACGTGCAGGGGTGGTACCATTGAGGACACAAAGAAGATTGAGGGACCATGTACATCAGGTTGCCAGGTAAGACACGTGGCAGGACCAAGAGAGTTTCCTATCAAGCATGAAACATTGTTTCAACGAATGGAAGGCAACAGGACCAAGATGTAGAGATGGTGGGAGAAACCATTTGCGTTGCCAGAAATTCATACAGACAGTTTTGTCAGGGGAAAAGCGAAAGCCATTGTTGATGCTCCAGGAGTACAGACAACCAAGACAATGCAGAAGATGCCTCTCAGTAACAGGTCCATGGAGAACTGCAACAGATGGTAAAATCTGTGTACAAAAAGAGAGCTGGAGATGTCCGGCGGGAGACAGGCCTTTATAGCGTTAATGGTGATAGCATAGAGGATGAGGATGGAGCCGTGAGGCACATCAGTTTTCCTGGATAAAGGTGTCCTACAAGGCAGAACCCACAAGCACCTTGAAATCTCGGTCTTATAAGAATGCCCAAAGAATACAGGGCAGGCACCCAAGGAAGCCCCACGTGTAAAGAGTATGGAGGATACCAGTTCTCCAGCAGGTGTACGCCTTCTCCAAATCGAAAAAACACGGCCACATTATGGGGTTTCCACAGAAAACCATTCATGACATGGGTGGACAAAGTAACAAGATGGTCAACTCCAGAACGCCGTGCTCGAAATCCACAGTATGCAATCATTAGTAAATGTCGAGACTTGGGTGTTGGTTGGCTTGAGGGTCTAGGAAGTCTTCATGGGAGCATTCTTTCTGCCCTGCCAGTTGTGTAGCTGGTGACTTCACCCTGTAAGGTAAGAGTTTGATAGCTTGTTGCACAGCTGGACGAGGGGAAGGCAATGCTACCATGACAATGGGTGATTTCACAATCTCAGAGCTGAATTTGAGGTCTCGTGTGCATGTGGGCAAGGAGGCATCTACCTTTTTCATCACCCAATGGATGGCAATGACACCCTGATCAGAGATGTATGTTTTGATTTCGGCCTCAATCAGATCGTTGAGCAGCCTAGTGTAAATAACTCCACAGGAAGAATTCAGTGTTTGATGGGCCTCAACGCAGAATAGGATAGCCATGGAGAAGTGAAGCCGCAAGCAGTTGTGCTTGAGAGTCAGACGTAGTCTCCAGCTGAGGGGGTCTTGAATCATTAGCCTCATTCCATTTACGTTTTGTAGACAGTGATTGTGAAGATGATTGCCAGCGTCTCCAATGGCATGCTCCTTCCAACTGGGGTCTCCCTTCACAAGGGAGCACATCTGCCTTAGGTGACTGTTCACACCTCACGAACACCTGACAGAGGGACCAATTGGCAATTTGGGAAGGTAGCAGCTCAGGCAATCACACTCTCTGGGCCTGGCCTGTACCAGGGGGTACGTACGAACCCTACCTGTCGACCCGGGGCTGGGAATTATGTGTTACCCTGTTATGCGTTAGACTCATGGGGGCTGCCTTCAGGAGCACATAGGGAGAAAGAAGAAAAAAGATGAGCCTCAAATGGTGAAGAGGAAGGAAGGATAGGAGAAGGTGAATGAGAAAAGGAACAGAAAACAGTGGCGAGACTTTTCGTATGTCAGCTATGCACAGTGCAGCACATTCCTGAAAACACCCCAGACATGTTCCCCAAGGGAAGGGAAGGGAAAAAGAACAGCAGGAGGATCGACATGCAGGTAGGGCAACGATGCTGCAAAGGCTGGGACCCCATGTAGATTTCTCCCCCGTGTGAGCAAACATCTGAAGTACTAACATCGACATCTTTTGTAATGAACTGTTTTTAGATGGAGAAAGCAACGCAAATGGTATGTGTGTTTCACTAAGACCACTGTTATTTTATTTCAATAAAACTAAACACATTTGTGAGGGGGGGGGGGGGGGGGGGGGGGGAGGTAGGCGTCTTCAAAGAAGTGTATAAGGCAGGGAGGAGTTGTATAAACCAGCCTTACTGGTGACCACCAATAAAATGTTGGTTCTTTGTTCATTATTGTCGATTATTAGTCACTGTGTTATGTCTATTATTTTACAGGTATTGTGCAATTTTTCTTTAGAGAAATGTACAAGCACGTAGCGTACAAACTGCCAGCGACCGCCACAATTTTCTCCTTCTTATTGTTCACACTTTCTAATACATAAATTATTTTGTAAGTGCCAAAATGTACTAGAATAAATAAAACCATAAAACACCACACTGTACAATGTACTTGCGGTGGGACAATTGCAATTCCTGAAATCAATAAAATTGTAGCCTATTTTAAACCGCACACAAATGCTGTAGAAATAATTGACGAAATAGTCACACTCGTCAAACAATGCGACAGCAAACCCACCATTATTGCAGGCGATCTCAACTGCAGAATAGACACGGAGAACTATAAAACAAAATAGTCATTGAAACCCTAGAAGAAGATGGTTTCACCCTACTGAACGATAGATACCTACATACATACATACATACATACATACATATGCCACAATGGGAAAAACACCATTGATATCGCATTAACAAGAGGAGAAATAAAAGGAAGTATTCAACCAGTATGGCATGACTCCATTACTCCTATACGAAAGCACATTCCAATGAAGATAAAAATAAATAACATCACATCACTGCCAGCAAGAAAGACCCACCATATCACACAAAGAAAAATAGGTATAGAAAAATTAACAAACCAGCAAGAACAAATAACACATATAGAAACTTTAATAGAGGAAGGAGACCTTGAAAAAGCAACAGACCAAATAGAAGACCTTCTAAAAAATTCAGTGAAACAAACAAACCCAAAAACAAGGACAGCAAAAAGATGGTATGATGCTGAATGTTACAGCAAAAGGAACACTGTTCTAAGAACACTCCACAGATTAAGAAACCAGCACAACGAGGAATCATACAAACTGCATGCAGAAGAGGAGAATCTACAAAAAACTAATAGAAGAGAAGAAAAAATAATACAAAGAAAGAGAGGCAAAACGAGTAGCGGTTGAAGCAGAGAAAGACCCATACATAGTAGCAAGACCAAGAAAACTGTCTCATACACCAAATATAGACATGAAGGAATGGGAAGACCACTTCAGTAAGATACTGAACAAACGAGGAATCAAAACACCCCCAAAGAAAGAGAAACAACATCAAAATAAGGAAAAGGACAATTATGGGAACCTCTTAATGAAGAAGATGTAAAAGAAGTAATAAAAGCACTGAAGAACAAGAAAGCAGCAGGACCCGATAATATATTTAATGAACATATAAAAGATGCAAAAGAGGCCCTCCAACACGTGTGGATCAAACTATTTAACAAATGCCTGGAACTTGGAAGAATTTGGACACAATGAAGACACTCGACAATAAAAGTTCTCTACAAAGGTAGAGGAGACCCAACGGACCCAAACAAGTACAGAGGCATAGCCCTGGAAAATACTCAGTGCAAAATGTTTTCAAAGATAATTACACAAAAAACCAAAGCTTCTGTGGACAGTCATTTCCCAGAACGTCAAATGGGTTTCAGATCTGGAAGATCAACACTTACGGCAGTGAGGCTTCTTCTAAACAACATCGACGAAGAGCTACAAAAGAAACAAATGTTCTGCACACTGTTCATAGACTTTACCAAAGACTTTGACCTACTGGAAAGAGATCTCGTAGTCCAAAAACTGGAAAACACAAAGGGAGAAGATAGCGTATGGGCAAGAATAACCAAGTCAATCCTCGAATACAATTTAATCACAATATCAGACAACCTCTCTTTTTCGAACTTCATTCTGCAATCGAATGGAGTCTTACAGGGTGACCCAATGAGCCCTTTGCTGTACATTCTTGCCACTGAAGTACTCCGAATTGGAGAAAATTAAGAAGATGTATATGTATATGTTTATGCAGATGCTGACGACATAGCCGTAGATTCAACAGATATACAGAAGCTGCAGAAAATCATTGCGAAAATAGACAAGTGGTGCAGTGAACACAAACTACGCATAAACATAACAAAGACAAAAATGATGATTTTTAGAAAAGGAGGTGATACACCTAAGAATGCAGAAATCAACATCAGAGGACAAAAAATAAAAAGCTCAGACTTTAAATACCTAGGGGTGACAATGCACCCAACAGCCAAATGCTTCACAAAACATACAACAGAACGTGCAGCCCAAGCAATAATAGCAATACAGGACATCAAAAAATCCGCCTACTCAGTCTAGAAACAGCCATGAAATTATTCAACACAAAAATCTTGCCAATCCTGGCCTATGGGATGGAGGTTATATGGGACCACCTGACAGAAAAAGATCTAGAAACACTAGAAAAGGTAAAATCGACCTATCTAAAAAGAGCACTAGGTCTCTCAAAGACAACAAGATCTAGACTAGTGTACCTGCTAGCGAGAGAGACATTCCTAATTGAAGACATCAAACTTTGAAATATGATGCCACACACCAGGGCTTCCAGAAAGAAACTGAAGATCATTGAGGACAAACGAGAAAAAGTATGACCGGAGTTCTATGGCACCGAAGCAATGACGAACCGCTCATGGACAGCACCAAACTTCAAGCTGTGACATGTCATAACTAGACTTTCTATTCACGGCTTTCATCATCTAATTTGCAAAAACAAAACTTATCATGACCCAACCACAACATGTGTATGTGAACTATGTAACAAAGCCTGTGAACGGTATCACAGAGAACTGTGCAGTAAAAGAGTGAAATCCATAAATGAATATGCAAAAATGTAAAATGTAAATGTTAAGCAAAGAAACTGTATATGGCTATTTGGCTGCAATTTTGTTAAATAAATTAATGGTTAATTTTGGTGACTAATTAGAATATTTTCAGCTAGAGTAAATTAACAACAGTGGAAACATATTTCACAAATTGCATACTGAACATAACACGAAACATTTATCGTTTTGTCAATAGCGTTGTCCCCTCTAATGTAGGTAATGGTATGAGAATGAACGAAAATTTTGAAAACTACACTACTGGCCATTAAAATTGCTACACCACGAAGATGACGTGCTACAGACGCAAAATTGAACCGACAGGAAGAAGATGCTGTGATATGCAAATGATTAGCTTTTCAGAGCATTCACACAAGGTTGCCGCCGGTGGCGACACCTACAACGTGCTGACATGAGGAAAGTGTCCAACCCATTTCTCATACACAAACAGCAGTTGACTGGCATTGCCTGGCGAAACGTCGTTGTGATGCCTCGTGTAAGGAGGAGAAATGCATACCATCGCATTTCCCACTTTGATAAAGATCGGATTGCAGCCTATCGCGATTGTGGTTTATCGTATCGCGACATTGCTGCTCGCGTTGGTCGAGATCCCATGACTGTTAGTAGAAGATGGAATCGATGGGTTCAGGAGGGTAATACGGAACACAGTGCTGGATTCCAACGGCCTCTTATCACTAGAAGTCGAGATGACAGGCATCTTATCCATATGGCTGTAACGGATCGTGCAGCTACGTCTCAATCCCTGAGTCAACAGATGGGGACGTTTGCAAGACAACAACCATCTGCACGAACAGTTCGACGACGTTTGCAGCAGCATGGACTATCAGCTCAGAGACCGTGGCTGCGGTTACCCTTGACACTGCATCACAGACAGGAGTGCCTGCAATGGTGTACTCATCGACGAACCTGGGTGCACAAATGGCAAAAAGTCGTCTTTTTTTTTATGAATCCAGGTTCTGTTTACAGCATCATGATAGTCGCATCCGTGTTTGGTGACATCGCAGTGAACGCACATTGGAAGCGTGTATTTGTCATCGCCATAATGGTGTATCACCCGGCGTGATGGTATGGGGTGCCATTGGTTACACGTCTCTGTCACCTCTTCTTCGCATTGACAGCACTTTGAACAGTGGACATTATATTTCAGATGTGTTACGACCCTTGGCTCTACCCTTCATTCGATCCCTGCGAAACCCTACATTTCAGCACGATAATGCACGACTGCATGTTGCAGGTCCTGTACGGGCCTTTCTGGATACAGAAAATGTTCGACTGTTGCCCTGGCCAGCACATTCTCCAGATCTCTCACCAATTGAAAACGTCTGGTCAATAGTGGCCGAGCAACTGGCTTGTCACAATACGCCAGACGCTACTCTTGGTGAACTGTGGTATCGTGTTGAAACTGCATGGGCAGCTGTACCTGTACACGCCATCCAAGCTGTGTTTGACTCAATGCCCAGGCGTATCAAGGTCGTTATTATGGCCAGAGGTGGTTGTTCTGGGTACTGATTTCTGAAGAGCTACGCACCAAAATTGCGTGAAAATGTAATCACATGTCAGTTCCAGTTTTTGTCCAATGAATACCCATTTATCATCTGCATTTCTTCTTGGTGTAGCAATTTTAATGTCCAGTAGTGTAGTCACTTATCAAAATACACACATCAAAAAGAGTTTTGCATCACCCCAGTTCCCAGAACTCCTGAAGATAAACATTGACTGTGGATATTTTATCACAGACAGTGTCCCTTTTGACTGTTCAGAGATGTCGCTAAACCCTCCCAAATATGTAAACAACACTGCATGAGCAGCACCTGTTGGACAGAGGGGGTCCGACAGCCGATCATTTCCAGTCATTCCAACACCTTGTGTTGTCTGTAGTTCAACCATGCCTAGGCAGTCAATACGAGGGTTCGATGATGTCTGCATTGTTACTTTGTGCCAGGACGGGCTTTCAAAGAGGTAAGTGTCCAGGTGTGTCTGAGTGAACCAAAGGGATGTTGTTCAGACATGGAGGATATACAGAGAGATCGGAACTGTCAATGACATGCCTCGCTCAGCCCACCCAAGGGCTACTACTGCAGTGGATGACTGCTACCTATGGATAATGGCTCGGGGGAACCCTGACTGCATCGGCACCATGTTACATAATGCTTTTCATGCAGCCACAGCACGTTGTGTTACGACAAACTGTGCACAATAGGCTGCATGATGTGCAACTTCACACGTAACATCCATGGCGAGGCCCATCTTTGCAACCATGACACCATATAGCGACGTACAGATGGTTCCAACAACACACCGAATGGACCGCTCACGATTGGCATCACATTCTCTTCACCGATGGGTGTTGTATGTGTCCTCAACCACACAATGGTTGGAGACATGTTTGGAGGCAACCCAGTCAGGCTGAACGCCTTAGACACACTGTCCAGTGAGTGCATCAAGGTGGAGGTTCCCTGCTGTTTAGGGGTGACGTTATGTGGGGCCGATGTACGTCGCTGGTGGTCATGCCAGGCGCCATAACAGCTGTACGATACATGAAGGCAATCCTCTGACCGATAGTGCAACAATATCGGCAGCATATTGGCGAGGCATTCATCTTTGTGGACGACAATTCATGCCCTCATCACGGACATCTTGTGAATGACTTTCTTCAGGGTAAGGACATCACTCGACTAGAGTGGCCAGTATGTTCTCCAGACATCAACCCTATCGAACATGCCTGGGATGTATTGAAAAGGGCTGTTTATGGACGATGTGACCCAATAAACACACTGAGGGATCTACGCCGAATTGCCATTGAGGAGTGGGACAATCTGGACCAACAGTGCCATGATGAACTTGTGGATATTATGCCACGATGAATACAAGCAGGCATCAGTGCAAGAGGACGTGCTGCTGGGTATTAGAGGTACCGGTGTGTATAGCAGTCTTGACCACCACCTTTGAATGTCTCACTGTATGGTGGTACAACATGCAATGTGTGGTTTTCATGAGCAATAAAAAGAGCGGAAATGATGTTTATGTTCATCTCTACTCCAATTTTTTGTATGGATTCCGGAATTCTCAGAACTGAGGTGATGCAAAACTTTTTTTGATGTGTGTGTTATATGCAACTCTTATAGAAATCTTAATTAATAAAGTACAAGTTTGTTTTCAGTTAGACAGCCAAATAGTGTAATCACTGGACAAGTTTCCTGTAAATTCTCTGAATATTGTTACAGCATCTCCGCATTTTTAATGTGTCCTACAAATGTCTTCTTGGATTGACCTCCAAAGCTCTCTGGTTGAGATGATCTGGCCTGTGCCAAGAATTATTACTATTTGAGTTACAGACTGAAGACAATTTTATGATAGTGGCGCCAAAATTATTTGTGTTAAACAAATGTTGTTGGACATAAGTGGAAGTATAACAGTGTTCCTAACACTATAAATAAAAACTGTGTGCACATTTATCATCTACTGTAATGTAAATTATGTAAATGCTGAATGCTCAAATGAGAAAGCTCTAAAATAGATGAACTGCAAATTTTTATGTTTGAGTTCAAATATGTTAAAAAAACATTTTCAGGTGCATGCTGCTTTAGAGAAAGTACAATAAAATTCTTTTAAAAGGCTGAAAACTCTAATATAGCTACCAGATTCTCTAAGAAAAATAATCCACGGGAAAGGGAAAAGGGGGGGAGGAGGAGAAGGGTGGAAGCATTCCATGCATATTTGTTTATTCTGATTCAGATTACCATGTAAGATATGAGTTAACTCTTTAAAACGAAAGAGTTTATTTGAGGGTTGCTGTCAAGTTAATGCAGGTACATGTTTTAACAACTTGAATTGATAGAATCTCAGGAAAGTTGACAACAGTACCCGGGTAAATGTCATAGTTTGAAATAACGCCTCTGTAATTGAAGAAAGGTTTTTAATTCTGACTGATTTCATCATCATTGTGTTAAGTGAAAACTTAACCGTCCAAATTCATTGACTTAATTAAAAAATATGGTTTCAAATTACATTTTTTTCTGAATCTACCACATAAAATGTATTTTAACAAATTATATGTTTGAAAATGTAAATAAATTTTGTTTAGATTTAGGAATTTCTGATTAGTTAAGAGCAGAAGTCTCTTGTAAAATAGGCTACATAAAAAGCTACAGTAACCAAGAAAAATTGAGTTTATTTCATATGTAGCATTCTCACCTTTGTAGATGGCTAATTTGTTCATGGGACATAACTTACAGATATTAAATGGCTCCCCTTTTTATTTCTTCATGACCACCAATATTTAAAATCTTTGATTTTGTTTCCAAATTCTGTAGTAGTCGCTGTAAGTATCTAGGTTACTATGGTATGTAATTTCGTGAAACATATCACATTTCTCCCATTGATGTAATGTATTTTCTTTGTTACAAATACAATAACTCCTCACATTAATGGCTCTTTATAAGAAACACTGCAGTAATCTCTCAATCTCAACATAAACATCAACCTGACCGCAAGAGATACAACAACAGATTTGGCACATAAAACTTTCTCTTGTCTTCGTGACATCCACAGCATTGTCATGGCATACACTGTCCAATGACATGCACCAATTCTCCAAGCTGGGACGCCACGGCATACAACAACACAATGTGTCCAACGGGTACTGCAACACATGGTACTGAAGACAGGTGGCATCCATCCGTATCTGTTACATAATGTACTCTCCCAAAAAGTTTGCGGTTCTAAACCTTTCAACTAATGAAAGACTCAACTATGGCAATCTTCGTATGTTGGCTAGGTAGATGTTTGGTAAATATCGCTTCACCAAAGTGATATGTTACACCACATGTGATAGGCTGAATAAGACTGATCAAAATATTTCAAGCAGATTTCTAAGTGTCTTCAGTGAAATGTTTTCACCTAAAGCTTGTTTTAATAAAGTGACAAGAAAATTCGAATGAAGAATTTAGTGCTAACAAGGGAACCTCCCCATCGCACCCCCCTCAGATTTAGTTATAAGTTGGCACAGTGGATAGGCCTTGAAAAACTGAACACAGATCAATCGAGAAAACAGGAAGAAGTTGTGTGGAACTATGAAAAAAATAAGCAAAATATACAAACTGAGTAGTCCATGCGCAAGATAGGCAACATCAAGGAGAGTGTGAGCTTAGGAGCGCCGTGGTCCCGTGGTTAGCGTGAGCAGCTGTGAAACGAGAGGTCCTTGATTCAAGTCTTCCCTCGAGTGAAAAGTTAATTTTTTTATTTTCAGACAATTGTTATCTGTCCGTCCGTCCGATGCGAGGTAACTGCGCCGTAGTATGGGGACGCTACACCTAAACAAACGTTAAAAACATATGTTTTGACAGAGCACAGGGAAAACTGCGCGACTATGAAACTGTTGCATTCATTTGTTGCAGTTTATGTGACAAACTCTTATGTTTTCATCACTTTTTTGGGAGTGATTATCACATCCACAAGAAAACCTAAATCGGGCAAGGTAGAAGAATCTTTTTACCCATTCGCCAAGTGTACAAGTTAGGTGGGTCGACAACATATTCCTGTCATGTGACGCACATGCTGTCACCAGTGTTGAATATAATATATCAGACGTGTTTTCCTGTGGAGGAATCGGTCGACCTATGACCTTGCGATCAAATGTTTTCGGTTCCCATTGGAGAGGCATGTCCTTTCGTCTACTAATCCCACACGGTTTTGCGGTGCGGTCGCAAAACACAGGCACGAAACTTATTACAGTGAACAGAGACGTCAATGAACGAACGGACAGATCATAACTTTGCAAAAATGAAGAAAGTAAAATTTTCACACGAGGGAAGACTTTAATCAAGGACCTCTCGCTCCGCAGCTGCTCACGCTAACCACGGGACCATGGCGCTTCTGAGCTAGTGCTCTCCTTGATGTTGCCTATGTTGCACGTGGACTACTTACCGTATTTACTCGAATCTAAGCCGCACTTTTTTTCCGGTTTTTGTAATCCAAAAAACCACCTGCGGCTTAGAATCGAGTGCAAAGCCAGCGGAAATTCTGAAAAAAGTTGGTGCGTGCCGCCACAACTTACTTCTGCCGTCGAATATATGTAGCGCTACACAGGCATGCTTTGTAGGCACAAAGATAAATACTGGCGCCAAAACGTCTGCGCCAGTAAAAAAAAAAAAAAAAAAAAAAAAGGAGGAGGAGTGGAAGTCGAGTTATTTTCAATGTACTACGAAAATCCGACTGGCAGGACTGTTTGGGATGTTTGTCAATATGGCCAACTCTACGTTCTGAATTTTTTCCTATCTGTGAGAAGAGATGGTTGATATAATAGGAACTTTTATAAATTGTGAATCACATGCAGTATTCTCGTCACCATAAGAATAATACGCATATAAACATTTTGCCATGTATTGTTTCATGTTTGCCGCTATCTCATTTAAATCCGGTCTGCCTAATAAACTACGAAACTAGAGTGAGACAACAGCAAACGCGGAAGAATATAAATATCATGTCATGTTTATATTCGTATTATTCTTATGCTTAATAGCGATACAGTCAGAAATGAAGTACGGCAATCGCCTAGATTTTTAAATCTAAGATGACTAATTTCTGTGTAGAATGTAATGTACTAAAGAGGCGCCTGCAAAGATTTTCAAACGGAGAAAAATTTTCGCTAAACTCTCGTTCAGAACATCTTCTATCATACGCAGTCTATTATTTGGTTCTTGTTGATCATTATCAAAGAAAGCAGCAGTGTAAGTACCAACAAATAGCAGTTTCTTGCCATTGTTTCGCTAATGAGACGATTCTTCTTTTCTTAAAAAAAAAATAAAAAAATAAAATAAAAAAAATAAAAATAATAAAAAAAATAAAAAAAAAAAAAAAAAAGGCGGTAGCGCGCACAAAAGCAAGCCATGCCGCGAGCGGCGGCAGGCTGTAAACACGCACTATCAGAATGCGACAAACAATGCATGACACAGTACAGTAACGCATTTTCAGCTTAGAGTGACGTAAACACCTTTAACAAAGAAAACTGCGCTTATCAGATCAAAGAAAAATAAGCTATCAATTCAAACCAGACGAAGCACGTGGAAAAGGAAGGGTACCCGTATAAATACGGACGGAGCGCCTGATGCATAGCAATGGCTACCTGGTAAAGCTTAACTGCTAACTTACGACTCGAACCAAACTACTGTAGCTGTATCGTCATTCATTCGACCTAAATTGTCTCTCATATTACAATGGACCAACTTTGTTTCGATTTGGAGATGCGGCCTATAATTTTTCTCTCCCCTTGAATTTCGAGTCTCAAATTTCAGGTGCGGCTTAGATTCGGGAAAATATTTTTTCCTTGATTTCGAGTCTAATTTTTCAGGTGCGGCTTAGATTCGAGTGCGGCTTAGATTCGAGTAAATACGGTAGTTTGTATATTTTGCTTATTTTTTTCATAGTTCCACACAACTTCTCCCTGTTTTCTCCAGTGATCTGTGTTCAGTTTTTCAAAGCCTATCCACTGTGCCAACTTATAACTAAATCTGAGGGGGGTGCGATGGGGAGGTTCCCTTGTAAGGAAAGACAGCTGTATAAGAAACTAAAATAAAAGTATTGACTTTGCCAAATATGTTGGATAATACAAAAATTATATTTAAGGAAGGCAAATGACAAATACTGTGCTAATTTTAAGACATGACAATTAATCAAAAGCAGTATGGTGAGTTTTGAAATCTGAATTAAGTATTATGGCTCTAGTCATGAAATCTGTAAAATGAAGCTTGATTGAACTCTAAATTTTAGAATGCCTCCAGGAGTTCATTAATCTGGTGAAATCAGATGCCAGTGTTGTGGATAATGAGAACTAAGTATGTGCTTTCAGATTTAATAAAAAGTGTGAATACCTCACAAAATTTAAAAAACAGTTCTAGCAATGGACACAGAAAATATTACATTTTCATTGAAAAACAAAAATTTTGCAGATTGGGGGAGAGAACAAAAAAAAAATCCTTAAATTTGTGTTTAAAATAGTAGGACCCTATAACCTATAATAATTAATCTTATTGAACGTGGATGTTCCCCAGAGGTACTAAAGTATGCAGCAGAAAAACTGTTGTTCCAGAAATTATCAAGAGAGGATATGGGAAACATAATCCCATCCCTCTTCCTTCAGCCCTGTAAAAAGTATCTGACAAAGCTACTGCCATCTAGATTCAAAATTTTATTAAAGAATAGATTATACTAAATCAATTAGGCTCCCAGTGCAAGAAAAGCCTTTGGTTTATGCTGCAGTCACAGTGGCGCTGATATCGGTGGGTTTTGCTGACAACAGACATCAGTCGAAGACAGCCGCTCAATTCAAATCAGTAACCCATTATGTGTGTGGCCATAATTCAAATAAGTTTGTCTTATACCTGGAAATAAAAACTGCTTTCACGGAGCAAACTGAGGACCAGTTCAACCATCCATGGATCATCTGCTAATATTAAATTTAAGGAATTGGGAACACTATACTTAACACGAAGGGCCGAAAGAAGGGGACATTCTACAAATATGTGAAATATCAGTCTGGCTCCACAACCACATCGCGAGGGTGGGTCATTACATAGGAGGAAACAATGGCTAAGCCAGGTATGAGCAACGCGTAAACGGCATAAAACAGTGGACTCCTTCCGAGAGGAGTAGAAGAAAGAGCGCCAAATTGCAGTAGACTCCTTGATTGCGCGGAGTTTGTTACTATGAGCAGTAGTGCTCCAGATGGCTTCCCACTTTTGGGCAAAGAGAGTTGATGTAGATCTGCTTATCTGCAGCCGGAATCATGAACGGAAATGGGGGGGTGGGGGGTGGGGGGGGGGTTAAGTATCTGCTTCTCTAGCCTAACGGTCACCCATTTCATTCCCTGGGATGCCCACATGACTTGGGACCCAGAGAGAGAGAACAGGACAGGCAGAATGCTCAAGGGGAGAGAGAAGGTCGTGGATAGCAGAGGCCAAAGGGTGACGAGAGTAGCATTGGTCGATAGCTGCAGGTTGGTCATGGAGTATGAACAAATAAAAACACTGTGGAGAGTCCTGTGAATGGCCAGAAGCTCTGCTGTGAAGGCACTACATGATCACTGCAATAAATGGCGTTCGACGCCAGCAGGAGACGTGACAACGTATCCCACCTTATCGACTGTCTTGGAACCATCAGTGTAAAAGATGGTGGCACCCTGGAATGGAACTCTGCACAAGGATGACACATACAAGACTCCCGAAAACTATAGGGGTGACAGAGACCTTAGGGCCCTGGAATAGATCAGCTGTCGTCTAGGCACCATCTGGGGGGGGGGTGTTTATGGGAAAAAAAAAAGACATGGGGTACAGTCCACTGAGTGGAGATGGAGATCCCGACAGGGGGAAGTAAAACGCACGCCAACCAGTAATCCCACCCATGGGTGTTAGGACAGGGACATCCCTCATTGGCACAGAGCACAGGGTACACAGGATGGTCAGGGAATTCGCAAATAGCAATTGCTTAACAAGGAGTTGGCACCGTCGGATGTGTAGAGGTGGAATCCCCCTTCTGTGAGAAGACTATCAACAGGACTAGTGCAAAATGCACCAATAGCCAGACACACCCCACAATGATGGACAGGGTCAAGGAGTTTCAAAAAGTGGAAGGAGCTGCTGAGCCACAAACCTGACTACCATAATCTAGTCTGGACAAAACCAGAGAACAGTAAAGATGGAGAAGAGTGGAACGGTCTGCACCCCAAGATGTGTGGGCCAGGACGCAGAGAGCATTAAGCTTCCACAAACATGTAGTCTGTAGGTGGCAAATGTGGGCCAGCCATGTCAGCTTGTTATCAAAAATAAGGCCCAAGAAACGGGACTGTGCTACAACATCGAGAAGCTGGATGCCTAAATAAAGTTCTGGATCGAGGTGTACAGTGGGTAGACGAAACAAAAGCATGAAACCATGGGTGGTGGCCCATGCAGAGGCCCGTCAGATGGTGCCTTGGAGCTGGCGCTCAGCAGACACTACCAAGTGGGAGCTGCACCAGCTACAAAAATTGTCTACGTACAACACTGGGGTAACCAGAGGCCCAACAAAAGGTCACAAGCCCACTGATGGCAATGAGGAAGAGTGTGACACTTAGCACAGAACCCTGTGGAATACCATTCTCCTGAATCTGAGGGGCACTGAGTAAAGTGCCAACTCAAACCTGGAAGAGCCAGTGAAATAAAAACTCGCGGATAAAAATCTGAAGGGGACTACAGAAGCCCCAATCATGGAGGGTAACTAAAATGTGATGGCACCAAGCCATGTCATACGCCTTATGTAGGTCAAAGAAAACTGTGACAAGGTTTCGGCCATGAGTCAAAGCCTGTCAGATGGCTGATTCCAATCTGAGTAAATGATCAGTTGGAGAACGCCCTACCCAGAAGCCACACTGATACAGGGACAAAAGGCCCCGAGATTCAAGTCCCCACATAATCTGAAGTTGACCATCCTTTCGAGAAGTTTACGAAGTACATTCGTCAGGCTAATTCAGTGGTAGCTGTCTACAGACATTGGGTTTTTCCCGGGCTTAAGGATGGGTATAACTATACTGTCTCGCCATTGTGATGGAAAAGCATCCGTAAGCCAAATGCGGTTGAAGACCCTGAGGAGCTGTTGCCTCTGGGGAATGTCCAAGTGTTGGATCATCTGGTTGTGGATGGAATCTGGACCCAGGGCCATGTTTCGCGAAGAACTAACCAGGGGCAATGTTTCGCGAAGAGCTAAGAGCTTGCACCAATTCGCATGCAGTCAAGGGTGCATTATATGGCTTAACGTGGTGTGGGATGAAGGGGGGGGGGGGGGGGGTGTTCAACTTCGCATTTCTGCCAGAGGAAGGTAGTACGGCAGGAAGAGGACAACGATGCCTTCACAAAGTGTCTTGTGAGGTGTTCTGCGAGGACCAATTGATCAGTGCACAGAGCACCTTGGAGGTTCAGATCCTGGACAGCTGATTGTCGCTGGCAGCCCAGAACGCTACAGAGCCTGAACCAAACCTGCGATGAAGAGGCACACATCCCCAGGGAGGAAACATAGTACTCCCAGCTTTCCTTTTTACTCCGCTTAAAAAGGTAACTAGCCTTAGCATCGAGAGGCTTAAAAGTGAGGAGGTTGGCCTGTGAAGAGTTTCACTTAAATCACTGCAACACTCATCGGCAGTCCTGGACAGCGACTGGGACATCCTTAGTCCACCACGGTACTGGTCGACGATGAGGGGGACCTGTGGATAGGGGAACAACAGGCCAGCAGCATGAAGAATAGTGGCAGAGATGCCTTGCGTAACTACATCAGTGGAGTTCAAGAAGGAGGTGTCAAAGTGCACAGCAGACGTATATAAAGGCCAATTGGCCACCATGTGGAATGCCTAGCCGGCCGGGGTGGCTGAGTGGTTCTAGGCGCTACAGTCTGGAACCGCGGCGACCGCTACGGTCACAGGTTCGAATCCTGCCTCGGGCATGGATGTGTGTGATGTCCTTAGGTTGGTTAGGTTTAAGTAGTTCTAAGTTCTAGGGAACTGATGACCTCACAAGTTAAGTCCCATAGTGCTCAGAGCCATTTGAACCATTTTTTTGGAATGTCCAACGTGGGGGTCTATTTGCCTGGCGGCAGCAGGTGAATGATAAAATCACTGGAAAGTGGTCACTGACACGAAGGTCATCATGGGATGACCAATGTAGGGAAGCCACGAGGGCAGGGGAGGAGATTGTGAGATCGATAGCAGAGAAGGTGCCATGAGCGGCACTGAAGTGGGTAGTGGAACCATCATTGAGGAGACACAAATCGAGGTCTGTGATAAGTTGGTCAGTTAGGATACCCAAAACCGTTGAAGTGACACTCTCCCACAGTGGATGGTGGGCACTGAAGTCCCCCAAGGAGGAGAAATGGGGGTGGGAGTTGCTGGATTAAGGTAGATAGTGTACTTAAGGAAGAGGCCTATCTGGAGGGAGGTAGACATTGCAATTGGTGATTGCCAGAGTCGTTTGGACTCTAACCACTATTGCTTCCAAGTTGGGTATGTAGTCACTAATGACATCGGAACAAACCAATGTTACCCCGGGCCCAGCATGGTTCTGACAGAACGACTGATAACCACAAAATGTTGGAGAGAGTGATCATCATGGAAATGCGTTTCTTGAAGAACAAGACAGAATGCAGAATAGAATGAAACAAGACATAGCATTTCCAGTAGGTGACATTAGTATCTGTTGCAATTCTACTGGATGACTGTGTGGCGAGAAGGAGGGGGGGGGATTGTACCTCCGGGAGCACTGGGGGCAACTTGTCTTGGTATTTGTTTCTTCTTCTTCTCTTTCTGAAGTGGAGGAGGGCAGGGCACAGGGGGAGCATAAGCTTCAGCAAGATCTCAAACCGAAAGAGAGTGGGTGACCTTAGGGCGCACAGATGGTGCACCTCTTGGCCTAGCAGTTGTAAAGAGTCTTCTGGCCTGAGAGACTCTGGGGAGAGGGGTCCTGGGAGGGAGCCTGATTACCGGCAGATGCCAAGGCAGGGGGAGCACTTCTTCAGCCGAGGGAGGGGGACGGGGGCCTCCCTGATGGGAGGTCGTGGGAACTGCAATGGAGGGGGAGGGGAGAGTGGGTCACGACTGCGGTAAGATTGAGAGAGGAGAAGGAAATCAAGTAACAGAGGCAGAAGTTGAAGAGAGTGACACTGGATGTAGGCTCTCATACTTTTGCAAGCCTCAGCATAAGACAGGCAATCCAGGGACTTGTATTCTTGGATCTTCTTTTCTCTCTTGTAAGCTGAGCAATCCGGTTAGTGAGGGGAGTGGTGGTCAGTGTAACTGACACACACAGAAGGTGGAATACAGGGGTTTCCCTCATGGAGTGAGTGGCCACGGTCACCACACAAGGGGTACAGCCGGAAGACGTGTGTCCAAATCCCCTCAAAAACCAGAACGAAGGTGCCAGTATCGGTGCGGTTATCTTTGTGGCCTTTCTGCACACGTCGAACAAAAAGGACGCCACATCCCTCCATATTAGCCTGGAGTTACTCATCAGTTTGCAGTATGAGGTCCCTATTAAAAATTACTCCCTGGACTATAATCGGAGATTGGTGAGGAGTAATAGACACAGGAACATTGGCAAGACGATTACGGGCACAAAGAGCTGCGGATTGGGTGGCAGAAGAAACTTTGATCAACAGGGAGCCCAGCCACATCTTACTAAGAGAGACTACTTCACCAAACTTGTCCTCGATATTTTCCACGAAAATGTGTCCCCATCCATCCTAGTACAGACGAGGTAACAGGGAAAGGGTTTCATCCCAAGACGGCAAGCCTGGCCCTCCTCCCATGGTGTAGCCAGTGAAGGGAAGGTTGCTGAGTCACACAAAGCAGCATTCAAGGATCCTTCACCATTCAAAGAAACAGCTGTTTGAGAACAGCCAGATATTTGTAGATCAATAGGCTTCGTGCGCCAAGCATCCACCTTGATACCACCCCCTCCGACCAGGGGCTCTCCCCACGGGCACCAGCCAACAAAGCAAGGGCTGTCTGGCACAGCAGCCGTTGCCAGGAGTTCTGATGCTCCAAGAAGATAAAGCAACCATTCCCTGGCATACATGGGGAGGAAACAGTTCAGGTGTCAGTAGTGTTATCCCTGTCTTGTCAGGGGGCTCACCCATATGGGTACAAAACAGCCCCACCACATGGACTGGCTACACATACTGGTGACCTAGCTGCATGGAAGGGGGCTACAGTTGGGAAGGCAGAGGGGAAGGAAGGGGAGAGAGGAATCCACACTAGACGCTAAGGAGGGAGTTCTTCCCCACATGGCTCACACTAAACACAGGAAATATTGGAGGAGAGGCCAAACCTCAAGTGGATACCTAAATGCCAAAAAGGATGAAAGAACAGACAAAAGGAACAAAATTTCAACCAATACAGGAAACCAGGTGGATAGCCAGGTCAACATCAATCAGAACACAGAGAGAGGGGAAGGAGGTGGCAATGGGGAAGGAGCAAGGATAGGGAGGGAAGACAGGGTGAAGGAGATGCAGCCAGGGAAGGAAGAATTGGCTGCAATAGCTCGGGCCCCTGTGCGCCATGCACAAATCACAAAAGAACTGTCAGTCTCCTGGGGGAGTTAAAGGTGGAGTTTGTGGCATCCTAAGCGTAAAAAATATAACCATGTTACAGTTCAGAATCTATGGACTGAAATCACAGGTTTATTGGAAGCCATGAGCAGACAAAATCTTTACCAGCAATTTTGGCTATGGATTATAACCAGGAAATGTTTTTATGGTAGTAGGGTGGCGATTCTGTTAGGTGAAGTGGTTTGCAAATGTGGTGTATGTATGTATGTATTTCCACTTTTCAGTGCTTTAGGTGTTCAGATGATCTTACACTAAACTTCATGTTCGTCTTACACATTTATGAATGAGAGTCACTCAGGTTTATAGATGTATACCTGTACAACATTAAATAAGGCTCCTACTTGTAAAGGTGCGATTCAAGGTATATTAAAAAATCCATTTCTCACATTCAAGACCCAGTTCTGGTTCAAGTAAAACCTGAAGTGACAATGATATTTGACATCTGTCGATTACATCTTTCTAGAGCTTTACCACGTTCTGAAAAGTACAGTTCCAAAGTTTTTGTGAGATATGTTAGATGCTACAGGAAAATTAGAGAGACCTTCAGAGAAAAGAGAACCACTTGTATGAATATCAAAAGCTCAGATGGAAACCCAGTTCTAAGCAAAGAAGGGAAAGCAGAAAGGTGGAAGGAGTATATAGAGGGTCTATACAAGGGCGATGTACTTGAGGACAACATTATGGAAATGGAAGAGGATGTAGATGAAGATGAAATTGGAGATACGATACTGCATGAAGAGTTTGACAGAGCACTGAAAGATCTGAGTCGAAACAAGGCCCCCGGAGTAGACAACATTCCATTAGAACTACTGACGGCCTTGGGAGACCCAGTCCTGGCAAAAGTCTACCATCTGGTGAGCAAAATGTATGAGACAGGTGAAATACCCTCAGATTTCAAGAAGAATATAATAATTCCAATCCCAAAGAAAGCAGGCATTGACAGATGTGAAAATTACCGAACTATCAGTTTAATAAGTCACGGCTGCAAAATACTAACACGAATTCTTTACAGACGAATGGAAGAACTGGTAGAAGCCGATCTTGGGGAAGATCAGTTTGGATTCCGCAGAAATATGGGAACACGGGAGGCAATATTGACCCTACGACTTACCATAGAAGCTACATTAAGAAAAGGCAAACCTACGTTTCTAGCATTTGTAGACTTACAGAAAGCTTTTGAAAATGTTGACTGGAATACTCTTTCAAATTCTGAAGGTGGCAGGGGTAAAATACAGGGAGCGAAAGGCTATTTACAATTTGTACAGAAATAAGATGGCAGTTATAAGAGTCGAGGGGTATGAAAGGGAAGCAATGGTTGGGAAGGGAGTGAGACAGGGTTGTAGCCTCTCCCCGATGTTATTCAATCTGTATATTGAGCAAGCAGTGAAGGAAACAAAAGAAAAATTTGGAGTAGGTATTAAAATCCATGGAGAAGAAATAAAAACTTTGAGGTTCGCCGATGACATTGTAATTCTGTCAGAGACAGCAAAGGACTTGGAAGAGCAGTTGAATGGAATGGATAATGTCTTGAAAGGAGGGTTTAAGATGAACATCAACAAAAGCAAAACGAGGATAATGGAATGTAGTCGAATTAAGTCGGGTGATGCTGAAGGAATTAGATTAGGAAATGAGACACTTAAAGTAGTAAAGGAGTTTTGCTATTTGGGGAGCAGAATAACTGATGATGGTCGAAGTAGAGAGGATATAAAGTGTAGACAGGCAATGGCAAGGAAAGCAGTGAAATTTGTTAACATCGAGTATAGATTTAAGTGTCAGGAAGTCGTTTCTGAAAGTATTTGTATGGAGTGTAGCCATGTATGGAAGTGAAACATGGACAATAAATAGTTTGGACAAGAAGAGAATAGAAGCTTTCGAAATGTGGTGCTACAGAAAAATGTTGAAGATAAGGTCGGTAGATCATGTAACTAATGAGGAAGTATTGAATATGATTGGGGAGAAGAGAAGTTTGTGGCACAACTTGACTAGAAGAAGGGATCGGTTGGTAGGACATGTTTTGAGGCATCAAGGGATCACCAATTTAGTATTGGTGGGCAGTGTGGACGGTAAAAATCGTAGAGGGAGACCAAGAGATGAATACACTAAGCAGATTCAGAAGGATATAGGTTGCAGTAGGTACTGGGAGATGAAGAAGCTTGCACAGGATAGAGTAGCATGGAGAGCTGCATCAAACCAGTCTCAGGACTGAAGACCACAACAACAACAACAACAACAACAACAACAACAACATGTTAGATGCTTCCAGAATGAGATTTTCACTCTGCAGCAGTGTGTGCACCGATATGAATCTTCCTGGCAGATTAAAACTGTGTACCGGATCGAGACTCGAACTCGGGACCTTTGCCTTTCGCGGGCAATCGCTCTACCAACTGAGCTACCCAAAGGTAGGAGACGAGGTACTGGCAGAAATAAAGCTGTGAGGACGGGGCGTGAGTCGTGCTTGGGTAGCTCAGTTGGTAGAGCACTTGCTCGCGAAAGGCAAAGGTCCTGAGTTCGAGTCTCGGTCTGGCACACAGTTTTAATCTGCCAGGAAGTTTCATGTTAGATGCTATTTATGATACTCTAACTAGTAACTTAAAATCCAATATTTGCACCACAAATACCTGTGCTACAAAATTTTTAATTTTTCTATACCAAATTTTGAAGCTGTGCAAGTGCACTAAAGGACACTGTAATATTGTGGATTTTCTTTCTTAGAGCAACACTAAATCTGAAATACTGCCCCCAAGAATACTATTACTTCCTTCCTCAAATCCGCTGGGTAAGTGATTAGAGGGTAATGAAGTATCGTAGAATCTGATTATCTGAATACCCTGCCACTACTGCATTAATTTTCACCGTTTTTGGGATACTGTGTGCTAGTGTGGAACCACAAATCTATCTTTCATTAATTAGATAATACTTGCTTCCTGACACAAATTTTGTCCATGTATCATAACATAACCATGTACTTTCACCACTTAAGTTAACCATTATGGGCTTATAACCTCATTGGCAGCAACTTGACAGACCGATGTCACATATCCTGCCACTGTAGCGTAATAAACCAAGCTCTGAACGGTGTGTCTTGGAGAGATCATTAGTGCAGTTATCACTGAAACTATATATTTTTGTAATATATCCGTATAAATATGAAGAACATCAATTATGACCTGTTAGTTTTTAAGGTGGTGGTCCCTTCTGACATTAATCGCTGGTGAGAGAAGGAAAGTGGCGTCACAAAGATAAAGTGTTCTTAGCTTTTATGGCATTGTTTTTTTTTTCCTTCATCTCATATATTTGTGAAACTTGTCTGGTACTTCCAGCAGCTGAGGACAGAGTACAGTATTCGCCCCATTCATTTTGAGACAGATACAGCTCATACATGCATCTTTTGATAGGAAAATCTGCACTGCGACACCTGTCTCCTAGTACAGAGAGGCAGTGTGGTATCCATCCTGTCTTTGGAGGTTAAAATATAACCTACTTTATACATGAAATAGATTCTAACCTAAACTCCTCGATCCCGTCAAAAATTGACGAATAAGATCAGACGCACAGTGACCAAGCCATTGGCAGATGTCCTTGAGCAACTTATGAAGATGTCTGACAACAGTGTCAGTGCCACTGTGAATGCAGCCCTGGTAAATCACAAACTAATTATCTACAAATTTAACAGGTTATGGATAATGTTCTGCAGTGGATTGCTTCACAACTATGCGACAGGAAACTAAGTGTGTGTGTGTAGCAACTGAAGAACACGAGTCAGAAAACATGCCTGCAGTGGCAGGCGTAGGAGGCCAGGCCTCTTAACTTTTTTGTGGTAGAAGTTGTTATACTAGCAGGAATAATTATTTTTGCTATAAATCTTTGTGGAATTATGTCAGCGAGTGTGAAACTTGTTACCTTGTGTTATTTCTTCTACGTCACAGTTGGGAGCAAGTCAGAGTGCAGTAGCTTAACCCTAGCTTAAGGTAGATGGGAGACAAAGCATATGGTGAAGAGACCAGCACATACTATGGCACTTGTAAATGCTTAGTTGGCATGGTACCCTTGACATCATTATTAGGAACAGCAGAGAGGGTACAGGCTATCATAGGAGTGTTGCCATGCCCTTCTGCAGCACAGGAGACCAGCAGCTGTGGTGTTGCTTCTCTAGGTTACTCTTACATTATTTGCCTCATGAACAGTAGTTGTCCCGCATGCAGTGAATACGGATGAGGTCCAACCTTCTACAAGTACTGATGTAATGCTTTGGAGTGAGGACATCATTGCTTCCTTGCACGTGGTGTTGTTTTCAACAAGATGTGAAGCAGAATGGTAAGAAATTTTGAAGAAAGGATGTCCAGTACCAGCATACAATTTTTCAGATAGTATGTACCAAAGACATGCATTCCAAAGTTCATGTATGAGCAGCCTAAGTGGTTATCTGCAAGCCTTTCATAAGGAATATTATTGTGCTGGCCATGTTTTCTTTTAAACACAAGAAAAATTATAAGGTTTCAAAAACTACACAGAACAAGCTGATTGAATATATAAATGAGGTGGTTTATGAATAAATACATCCATGTTTGGATAGAACCTCATTTTATCCCTGTATTGTGAATGAGGCAACATATCTAGGATAAGCCACAAGGCTTCATTGTCGTGAAACTACTGGACTCCACTGGAGACATTCATTCAAGAACAAATTCTTTGTTTTCATCATTTTAGCGAACCTAGAACTGCTGCTGCTGCTGCTGCTTTATTCAATGGGCTGAGTGCGCTGTTCCAAAATTCTGACACGAAAAACAAACTGGTGGCCCAAACCTATGATGTTGCTTCTGTTCTGGCAGGAGAATTAAATAGCCTGCAAGCTAAGGTCCGTGAAATTGCCCCCCAAGATGACTTTACTCACTGTTTTGCACATTGTTTGAATTTCGTTTTTCAGGAGAGCTATTTTTGTATAAAAACAGTAAGAATTTTTTTCTCCATGGTTTAGGGTATTCCTGCTTTTTCCACTGGCCTTCCAAATGTACATCAATTTTCAGCAGGTATTGTTTGTAACTCTTCCCTTTGAACTTTGAAATGAGTTGGACCTATACCACCTGCCATTCATGAAAACTATTTGGGGACAATTGCCGTTTCAAATGAAATAACTGACAGTCCCGACTCTAGTGCAATGACTACAAAAGAAGCTTTTGGTTTCAAAAATAGCCTCCTAGACTAACTGTTTTTCTTCTCTCTGTTTTTCAAAACATATTTTAGAAGACTAAACTGCTTTTCAACATTCTTCAGAAAAGACAGTGATTCACAGTTTTGTAAAAGTGCTGTCTCAGAATCCATAGCTTGTGTAGAAAACTTAAGAAATGAAGATAAATTGATAGACTTTTTAAATTGCACAAAATGATCAACTAATTCGCAGTCTGCAGCTTCCTTGAGTAGACCTGAAATGATGGATGAACACACTGGTAATCAATTGATGTCAAAATACAAGCATGTGTACTTCGAGGTTCTGGATAAAATTTTAATGCAACTGGAAACAAGATTTTCACATGGTCAGCGTTTCCCTGTAGAATCATCGAGTTAACTCGTTTTACAAGTAACAAAGCTGAAATGCCCACTTTAACAGTTTTTTTGTAAATAACACTATTATCATCATTAGCAGTAGTAATAGTATAGTGGTAATGGCTGTTGCCACTGACATCGTCGTCTTGGTAGTGGTCATTGTAGTAGTAGTAGTGGTAGTAGTAGTTGTAGTAGTTGTTGTCATAATTACAAACGCTAGGTACGTGTACATTAAAGGGAAGGAAAGGGGATTTTCTACATTATTTCTTGGTTTCACCAGAATTTAGAGCCACAACTTGCCACTGCATTCCTGTCTGGATCATTAGTACAATGAATCATCTATAAACATGGTTTCAACCCAATGTATTACCCCTAACCTTACCAAAAACCCCTCATATGACCCAGTTCAGTACAAAATAGTCAAAATTCTAAGATATTAAAACGTCATAAAAATCAGGGCCTAGAAGAACTGCCTTGTGTCAGATTCCTAGAATTAAAGTGGTATAAACATGTTGAGTATCTAGTAAGAAAATTATGTGACTTTGCATTTGCAGTGTGAATATTAGCTAGTGCCCCTAGCAGACAAGGAAAAATCATGTATCATAAGTATTTCCAATCTATTGTAAGCTTTGATATTATTTTTTTGGGGAGGCTCAAGTAAGACATCGCATATACTGAAAACTGCAAAAAAGAATCATTAGAAACTGGCTGTACATCCAAGAGAATCACGTTGCCCATTATTTAAAAATCTAATGTTCAACAGTTTTCACCTTACGTATTTATATTATCATTTTTTACACAGGAATTTAGAAGTATTCAAGGAAACTTGTTTTGCTCATTCATATAATATGAGAAATATTGATAATTTTTTGCTCCCTGTCACACGTGCAACTACATTTTGAGACACCTAGTAAACTGGAATGAAAATTTACAGCAAACTAAAGCCAAGAACATTAAGAGTATGAAGCTGGACTTACCGGAAAAAGTTACGTCATTCCTCCAATGATCTTATAACTCAGTTGAAGATTTCATAAAGGATGAGCTGATTATTTGATGGGATGTAATTTATCAACTTAAAATTAATGACACTATCAGGTCTCATTAACTATAGTTTTATATCACTTAAATTATACTACTAATTTTTTTTGACATGTCTCCTATGCTCTAATCAAATGTTTATAGCATCTGTATGTTAGGAGATTACTAAATCACAATTCATTTCTTTTTCAGTTTTAATAGACTTCTCGTTTTGTAACACTGTATGTACAAAATTACTGGCGCACAGCAAAACTGATTTTAAAATACTTTGTCACTGATGCGAAGAAGTTCATAACAGTTGTATGATTCACAGTCACTTGAAAGGTCCGAGGTATCTGGAACAGAAGATTGTTTAGTCAAATAACAATCAGTTTCATTTTTGATTTTGGATACATTCAATGTACAGCCCACAAAGTCTAACTAAAATTAGAATCTATGATAATTAAGTGATGCTAAATTTACTATAACCATCCACTTCTTTACATTAATGTTCTGATGACTGACATCACAGCAAAATGAAGAGCTCTTACTTTAATAGAGTAAGAATGAATTACTGTAGGTCGTTGATTGAATTCTTGCACAGAGTAAATTATGTAACCATTATTAAGTAGGTGTTTCTGACCACTTCAATTGGGAGTAGTAAAACCTTTTAACCTCCCCATTAAAATGAGCAGAAACATTGTTCTAACTCTGATTGGATAAAAATGAGTGACTTTGTCAGTCTTTTTGAAGGAACACTACCAACATTCAGCAGATATTTAGATAGCTGGGTGGAGCCTACTTTACCCTATTCAAAAATCTGTGAATGATGATTTGAAACCAGCTAATAATGTTTACAGAGTTTAGTTAATCTGTAAAATGAATAGTTATGGGATCTATATCCTGTGGCTGTCTTCATTCATTATGAAAAGGAATACACCTACACATGTTGGAGACAGGATTAAATCCGTTTATCTCACATTTGAGAGGTAATACTACCTTTTTCCAATCTTACCATCATGAACTACTTTAAGAACGACTTCTCCAAATACATAACCCTTGTGGTCTAAAAACATTCTTCAGATCATAAATGTAATGCGGACTTTTCTGTTTAGCATATGTTACCCAATGCTTGATTATTAGTCATCTCTGCCACAGTCGCCAAATTCTGAACACCTTCCATGCACTCAAGGGTTGAAAAAATCTTAACTATGATACTTCAATACTTTAAAAAAGTACATTTTTAGACCAAGAGTGGAATGCACTTTGTGTGTATTTACTGCATTTTGTGCTTGCTTTAAAAACCATGGTGACTGTGTGGCATAGGGTTATTAATCGCTCATTAAGTGGTACGATTGACTGCCTTTGAGTATGCTGATGTGAACAGAGATTTAGTGAGACAGAACTCATTGGCATGCGATGCCCATTCCAAATATGGTGCTGCTGTGTAAGTTTGTTGGGTCACTATGTTATACTCCAATCTGTTGATTAATTTTGTCTGTTCCAGTACACCACTTGCAGGAACACTTTCTTCAGCATACTTATATAATAATAGATCAGCATTAAAGTCTCAAGTTGATAACTTTAATAGTTTCTGAGGAACATAAATTTACTTAAGACTCTAAATTTTCAGTCTTTCATAAAACTAG
Organism: Schistocerca serialis cubense; assembly: GCF_023864345.2. Classification (NCBI taxonomy): domain Eukaryota; kingdom Metazoa; phylum Arthropoda; class Insecta; order Orthoptera; family Acrididae; genus Schistocerca; species Schistocerca serialis. The sequence goes on along the minus strand of NC_064645.1, from coordinate 611,855,920 downwards.
CTTCCTGGTACACTAGTGTAACACTGCATAAGTATCTTATAAGTGTTGTAACTAAACATCATCTTGTCCAACAGTGCTAAAATAGCTTCTAACAACACAAGTAAGATTATATTGCAGATATTTCAGAATGTCTATTTTTATTTAAAATTCTTTTTATTTAATAATGTACAGCTTTTATGCTATCTGAATATGCAGTGGAACAAATGAAGAGTATAGATGATGAGATGTATGTAACATATTACAGTCTGGTAGTGGATCACTTACATTGTATGAAAGCCATTTTGTAAAACAATCAGTACTTGTATACATTGTATGAAAGCCATTTTGTAAAACAATCAGTATTTGTATTGAGGAAATCAACAACCCTCATCGTCCACAGTCTGTCTCCCATCAATCACAAAAAGAGCATAGTACCATGTTCTAGAGACAGTAGGCTAACAATACCAATTAATTGTACAGGTCTCAAAAGCTAGTGTTAACTGCCTTCTATTACACAACCAATCTTCTGTGGGTAAGTAGTTACCTTTCCCTTATTTTATGTGTTTTACCTTTCTATTTTTAATTCATGCAGAGTTCCACTAATTCATGTTTATGGTTAATTTTCCTCAAAGTTCTTTGGTCACCACCTGTTTCAAAACCTCATAGCACCATGAACTGCTTGAAATAATACCTATTTACTCACATAGTTCCACATGTGGTGAGCAGGTAATGGAATGTTTAGGAATCAAGAGCCATATTTAGTTTTCATCAGTCCAGTAAATTTGTTTCCTACTCCTTTGTTTTACGTGCACTCTTTTGCTCCCCGCAAATTAATATGCAACACAACAGATGAAACTGTCAAGAATTTAGCTAATTAACACATTAATTCAATTATAAGAACACAGTTTAGACAACTTACCTTCTTTGTAGCAAACTTTCTCTGGAAATATTGGTGATTTAGTGAAAACAAACATAGATTTCACTTTTAAACATTTGTTTTCTGAAGTCAAACTTAATCCAAAGTGCAGAAATTCACTGAAACCAATTAACATTCCATATATCAAGAATTGAAATGGTATTAAAATGGTACTGTTTACAACATGAAATTAAGACTATAATAGTGTGACATTAGCGTGTAATGTGTGTTATGAATAGTTAACTAATTCATGTGCAGTAAGCATTATTTACATGTAACAAAGGTTTCAGTAAAATTCACCAATTATTTAAACAGTACAATTAGGGAGTGCATATTATTTCATTAAGTTCAAAAAGTTACCCACAGTGTAAAATGTTAACACATTTACACTCTGTGTAATATTTCATTTTCATACGACAACTTATACTTAACAAATGGTTAGAGCACTCTGGCAGCAAAACAGCTTGTAAACAAAGAGATACAGATGTTGTTGGTGTCAGAAGTTTTGATGCAAAGGAAAACCACAGACTATCAACTAAATAACACACCTACATTTACACTCTGCAAACCACTGAAGAGCATGACAGAGACTGTATCCCACTGTACCAGTTATTATGGTTTATTCCCGTTCCATTCACATATGATGCATGGGAGGAATGATTGCTGGAATGCCTCTGTGCCTGCAGCAATTACTCTAATCTTGTCCTTACAATCCCTATGTGAGCAATATGTAAGGGGCTGTAGCACATTTGTAGAATCATCATTTAAAATCTGTTCTTAAAGCTTTGTTAGTAGACTTTTTTGGGATAATTTATGTCTATCTCCAAGAGGCTGCCAGTTCAGCTTCCTCAGCATCTCTGTAACACTTTTCCACGTATCAAACCTGTAACCATTCATGCTGCCCTTCTCCGTATAAGTTCAATATTCCCTTGGTACAGGTCCCACACACTTGGGCAGTATTCTAGAACTGCTTGCACGAACGTGTGTAAGCAGTCTCCTTTGTAGACTGATTGCATTTCCCCAGTATATAACCAATAAACCAAAATCTACCACCTGCTTCACCCACAACTGAGCTTATGTGATTATTCCATTTCATATCCCTAAAAAGTGCTGCACCCAGGTATTTGTGAGAGTTGGCCGATTCCATCTGTGAGTCACTGATGTTAAAACAACAATGTAGGAAAGTATTTACCATAAAGAAGACACGTATAAAGTTGGCCAAATCCAGCATCTTCGGCCTGGCATTCCGATTTGTGATGCTGGAATTGGTGGTCACGTGTGCATTAGGTGTGCTTGCTTCTCTCTCTCTCTCTCTCTCTCTCTCTCTCTCTCTGACAAAGGCTGTGGCCGAAAGCTTTATGCGAGTGTCTCAATTGTGTCTTCAACTTGACATGTCTGCTTTATGGCAAGTAGCAATCTTGTCTTTTCCTACATTGTTGATATTCCTACCTGGAGTTTCCTTTGTTTCATTGATATTATATATATTCTGCTATGGTAGTCACTGAAGGCTTCACTCATTGCTCTTCTGACACCAAAACGTGTTTCATTCAGCATCTCTATCCATAGTCCAATGCTTTATTTTACACTCATTCTGTAGTAGCCTGTTTCATTAGAAATTTCTTTACAGTGAGTGTATAGCATAGAGGGTCACTCCCGTCGTTAACTGTTCTACCAGTGCATGGTCAACTATTCTTTTAAACATGAGCCATAGCTCATCTACATGCTCTTGCACTATGCTCAAATTTTTAAGTTCCTCATTTAGATATAACACTACCGATTTTTTTATCTAGCTTTCTGAACACATATGCCTCTCTGCTCATTTTAGTTGTTCTTTGTACTCTGGTAATCATTGTTGCCACAACCGTGTCACAGTCACTGATACCAATTTCGATGTGGACACCCTCAAAGAGGTCAGGTCTATTTGTTGCCATTAGATCCAATATATTTCCATCATGAGTGGGGTTCCTGTCTGTCTGTTCTAGGTAATTTCCAGAGAAGGCATTTAGTAAAGTTTCACAGGATGTCTTATCACACCCACCACCAACAAAACTGTAATTGTCCCCATTAATTGTTGGATGATTAAAGTTTCCATGATTGATTACAGTATGATTGGGGAACGTACATACAAGTGAACTGACGGTTTTCTCTTACATTTTCAGTTACATCAGGAGATGACAGAAGCATCCAATTACCATTTTATTTAAACCCCTGATACTGAGTCTTGCCCAGTCTCACTTGCTGTTTCAATTTCCGTCTCCGTCGATTTGAGTTCCTTGTCTACTGCGACAAGTATACCACCTACACTTCCCATTAGCCTATCCTTTCAATATAAATTAAATTTTCTCCAAAAATCTCTCTGCTATCAATTTCAGGTTTCAATCACTTTTCTGTACCTATTGTTATGTGAGCTACAATGCTTTTCAGAAGCTCTTTGAATTCAGGCACTCTGTTGCGAACGATTCGACAGTTGACCACTTGGATTTTAATACTCTCACCTGTGTGAGGCATTTCTTCTGATATTACGATACTTCTGGGTTTCTTACAACTATCGTTATCTGGAGTGGTTGGAGTCACTTAATCTAAAAAAAAAAAAAAAAAAAAAAAAAAAAAAAAAAAAAAAAAAAAAAACACCAACCAACCAACCTTGTGTCCACCCTGCACACATTCAGCTACCTGGTAACAGCCTCTTATGTGTAGTGTACACCTGACCCATTTAGGAGGACCCTACAGTTCTCAACCCTATGGTGTAAATCCAGGAAGTCACAGGCTAACTTGTCATAGAATCTTCGAAGGACCTGGTTCAGTTCTTCCACTCATCTCAGAACCAAGAGGCCACAATCAGTTCTGCGGACAATGCTTAAAACTGTGAGCTTCATTGAAACTGCGGGCACATGGCTGGTACCTTCTCTGCGTCGTTGGAATGATCCGACTATAACGTCGGAGCCCAGATGACAGGCATCATTTGCTGTAACGTGCACCACAATCTGCAGCTTGTTGCACCTTGTTCCCTTAGTGGATGAGTAACGGCAGCTCCTGTACTTTCTACAGAGGAGACAGGATCCACAGGACAGGATAGTACTTGAGGTACCTTTGGTACTGGTACTACAGGCAGACTCTCAGGAGTTCTTATAACACACTGATTCGCAGCAGCTGCAAATGGTTTGACAGTAGTCACAGAAATTTCCAGCTGCTTACTAATGTAATCAACTCATCCTGTGTTCGAGAACAGTATTCACAGTGAAGCTGCATTTTGGCTGGTGCAATGTATAACAGCACAGTGAACAAATAATTTTAGACTAAGCCAGCAGTTTATCTTTTGATCTGTCGAGCTAAGAAAGTACTAATTCCCTGTCAGAACTGAAGCAAATACACAAAATTAAATTTCTAATAAGGCAGCAGAAAAACATGTGGTAAAAATTACTAGTTACCTACAAATTTTTGAAATTAATTATAGTTGCTAACAAACTTGAAAACAGAGTTAATTTATAATAAATTTAGATAATGTATCTTCTTTAAGGGAACACCAGATGTAACCCAATATGTTAGCTACAAAATAATCTACAGTTACTAAATCACAAACACCGATTAATAACAAATTATATTATGCACAGGACAATGGTAACAACCAAAATCTCTCAAAAATGCATGCTTATTTACATTAACATACAGTGAAATTCGGGGTGATTTATTCTTTCGCAGTAACTGTGAATCACAACATTGGCTTGCTATGAAATAAGTTATCCAAAAGACTAGTACTGGTAACTTATGAAAATGAATGAGGGTCGATCAATAAGTAATGCTCCACATTTTTTTTTTAAATTGCCGTTAACATACATAGACAAACATCCTTGTTGGTGCTTCACATTTGATGGATGTTCTGTGCGCCGGTGAAGTTTCGAACCATTCTGGCAAATGGTACAGCTGTAGTACACCATCAAAATGACGTCTACATTACAAGCAGCATGCTGTTATTGAATTCTTGTGTGCAGAAAAAGAAACTGTGATGAACATCCATAAACATTTGTGTACACTGTATGGCGATGCTGCAGTTGATAGGAGTAAAGTTGGGTGATGGGTAAAGAAAGTTACAGCCTTAGAAAACACAGAAACAGAGCTCCGTGATCAGCCAAGCTCAGGACATCATGTCACAGCCACTGCTCCAGACATGCTGATTCATGCAGACACCATTATTCGTGCTGACCAGAGCATCAGAACTCAACAATTGGCTCTACAGTTGTCGGTCAGCACTGGAACTGCGCCTGCAATAATCAAGACTCTCAGATATTCAAAGAGGTGCTCACGATGGGTTCCATAAATGCTCACAGCGGACGCAAGATCCAAGGAAAGACCATCTCATCTAATTGTTGGAGCGTTTTGAGACCAATATAGAGGAGTTTCTGTCACGGATCTTTATGAGGGACGAAAGCTGGGTGCACCACTTTGCACTGGAAACAAAAAGGCAGTCCATGGAGTGGCATCATCCTCATTTGCCACAAAAGAAGAAACTCAAGACAACCCCCTCGCACATTTATGCCAAGAGGGTCAACCACCAATTTAGAGGCATACATGAAGATTCTGAATAAACTCAAGAACCGTTTTCGATGTGTTCGATCAGACAACAATCCAGCAGAAATCTTGCTCCAACATGATAATGCACGCCCACACACAAGTCTGAAAACCTGAGAATACATTGCCAAATTGGGTCAGACATCAACGCCTAATCCACCCTACAGTCCAGACCTGGCACCCTCGGACTTCTCCTTCTTTGGGCCGCTTAAAGAACACACTTTGAAGATAACGAGAGTGTCAGTCATAGAGTGAAAACAAGGCTATGCCTACAGGACAAGAGCTTTTACCAGCAGCGAAGACATGCTCTTCCACAAAGTTGGCGTACAGCCATAGAATGTGATGGAAACTATGTAGAAAAATAGGACATGGACAAGACATGTTGATGTATATTGTCACCAAATTCTGACTCTTAACAATAAATATGTTCTGAGAAAAAAAAGTGGGATATTGCTTATTGAACGACCCTTGTATTTTTGTAAGTGTCTGAAAATTCTAAAAAGAGTAATCTATTTCTCATATAATTACACGATGAAATTAGAGAACGGTGGTTTTGAACAGGTGTAGACTTACAGTTCACAAAATTTTAAGAGAGTACAAATAAGTTTAAGCCTGCAATGGACATTAACACCACAAGTTTATCAGGGCACTTGAAAATGTTCGAAATTTTACAATACAAACAGGCATTTATACAATCAATGCAAGATTATGTAGAAGAAATGCAAACAGTAAATATCCAAATCTAGAATTTCAAACCAGGGTACAAATCTTGCACACGTGATCTCACACAAATGAAAATTTCTAAGTCAGCTTTTACGTATAAATAAATGTACATATTGCACAGGTTTTTCACTTAGCTGTTTCTGTGCCAACGTCTACACTGGTGTCCCAAAGAAGAACACTGCAGCATGAATGTATCTCAGTCAGAATAGAGAAATGTGCAGTACCAACATAGTAAGTCTTCTGCATGTTACAGCCAACAGTGCAACTTCTCTGACTAGGCACTTTGTTTAAGACCTCATCAATGTTAACGTGCCAGGACGAGAACCGATATGAGGTGGCATGATGGGAAGTGCAATGATTGGGAACCCTGCCCCAGGTGTTAACAAACCTACTATTTGTGAAAACTTTAGTGACATTTGGCATCCTGAAAAACTGACAAATAAGCAAGGGACTAAGAAGCTAGATAGTGACTCACTTTACAACATTAATTCATACATTCATCCTGTACTATATATTTCATAAAAAAAAAGAGAACTTTCAGGAATGTAGAGTGGAAGAAGTTGTCCATACACAGCAGGGAGTCATCCTGACTGCTATCACGAAATTGAAAGCTGCTGCGAATGGTTGTGTTGGCAGAGCTATTGGGAGCCTCATACCCACCAAGACAACAAAGGTACTGCAAATACATTCTTCTCCTATTTGTCTCCTATCCAGGAGATACAGAACCTTTCACTATTTGACAGCCTAACTGTAAGTGGGAGTGTCAGTGGCAGACCAAGGGGCTCTGTACAAAGGAGGCAGCAACCAGGAAGAACTCAGGGTACTACAGTCATATCCTCTTAACAAGTCCAAGTTATAATCTCTCACTGAAACAAACTGAGCCAGTGTTTTATAGCAGATGACTTCAACCTGTGAGGTGAAAGTTTGGTGGTTTGTTGCACAGCTGGAGGAGGAGACGGGGATGCTACCATGACACTGGGAAATTTCGCAACCGCAGTGCTAAGTTTGAGGTTGCATGTCTGCTTGGCCATGCCCTTAATGTAGTGAGATGTAGCAAGAGCAGTACTGTCTGTGCCAGTTGGTAAAATGCAGGGTTTCCAGCTAGCCAACAACTTGTGAGCAACCAGGGAAGGCAATTTTTCCTTCACCTGGATCTCCCGGACAACCCCCTCATCGAGATACTTGGGACAATCTCAGGAGGCGGCAGCATGGTTGCCGTTGCAGTTGATACAGCGGGGAGGAGGAGGCGAACAATCGTCCTCATGAGCAGCACTATCACAGGTTACACATTTGGCTGGGTGTCGACAGGGCTCTCTAGTGTGGTTGTAACGATGACAATGGTAGCAGAACATTGGGTTCGGAATGTACGGTTGTACTGTGATAACTTCACAGCCTGCTTTGATCTTTGACAGAAGCACAACTCCACAAAAAGTGAGAAAGAGTGAGTGTGGGCAATAAGGATGCATCTACCTTGCTCATCATCCGATGTACTGCAATGATACCCTGATCAGGAGGTACATTTGGATTTCTATCTCAGTCAGACCATCGAGCAGGTTAATGTAAATAAGAACACAGGAAGAATTCAGCGTACGATGGGCCTCGACATGAACAGGATAGCCGTGGAGGAGCTAAGCTGCAAGTAGTTGTGATTGAGAATCAGTCGTCTCCAAAAGCAAAGTACCATTTCGTAACTGAGAGCAGGATTTCACAGGGTCAGTGATTCCATCAACACCTTTCTGAATAATAAACTGACTTACTGTAGCAAAGGACTGACAGTCTTCAGTATTTGAAACCACAAGAAACTGTGGTGGAGCTGGGTGTGTCTTTGAATCGTTAGTCTCATTCCGCGTATGTTTGTTAGACGGTGACAGTGAACAAGATGATTGGCTCATTGTGAGAAAATCCCCCATGATTGCCAGTGTCTCCAATGGCGTGCTCCTTCCAACTGGGAGGGGCCACGCAGTCCGTGACATGACACCTAAAACTACGCGACCACTCCGCATGGCACACTAAACTATCACCCGATATCATTAACATCCATCCATCACAGAACCTTAGAACATATTCTAAGCTCTCAAATAATTACATAATTTTAATAAAATGACCTCTTCCATGTCAACCAACATGGATCCCGAAAAAATCAGTCATGCAAAATCCAACTCACTTTTCTTACATTACGTCCTTAAAGCCATGGATTATCACAATTACATAAATGCTATATTTCTTGACTTCCAAAAAGCATTCAACTCAGTATCACATCATGCTTTTCAACAATCCCACAAGATTTGAGACAAAAATTTGTTACTAGATTTAATGTTTGTTGGTAGGGAGTAAGCTGCATGTTATCATGGGTTGAAAATTATAAACAGGTACAGCAGTAACATCAAGCTTGTCCCAGGCTAGTGTCTTGTGACCTTTGCTGCCCATGTTTTACTTCAATGACCTGGCAGACAATAGTAACTTCAGGCTTTTGGTGGTGATGCTGTTATCTGTAATCAATTACTGTCCCAAAAAAATTCATAAATATTCAGTTACATCTTTTAAGTATTCGAAGGTTGTAAACTTGCTCACAATGTTCAGAACTTTAACATTATGCACAAGAGAGAGAGAGAGAGAGAGAGAGAGAGAGAGAGAGAGAGAGAGAGAGAGAGAGAGATTACAGAAAATTTATGTAACTCATAACAGAATATTGTTTAAGCGTGTTGGGGATCCATACCAAATAGGACTAACAAGGGAAACTGAATGTTTACAAAGGGCAGTACGAATGGTAACAGGTTTCTTTTAATTTACTTGAGGGCAATACAGAAATGCTGAAAACCCTGAACAGGCAGATGCTTCAAGACAGCCAACTATAACGTGAAAGCCTGCTTACAAAGGTTTGAGAGTGAGTATTAAGTAAAGAATCAAGGAGTACGCTATCACCCCTGTATATATTTCTCCTTTAAGGACTACGAAGTCACAATTAGACTAGTATCAGTGCCACAGCGATACTGAAAATAGTCATTATTTCCATGCTCCACATGAGAACCAAACAAGGTGAAACCTTAATCTGTAGTACCATGCTTAATATCTTCTGCCATGCATTATACCATGTGTTGCAGAGTGTGGAGTGCAAGCAATTTTAGCCAACACTGTATTTTGCTGAAATTAATTGTTATATAACTGCTTTAGGGTTAAGAAGCCTGACAATGACCAGAGAGCAGCATGCTGACCACATGCCCTTCTGTACCGCATCCAGTGGCAGATGATGGCACACTGGTCGGTCAGGCTCAATTGCCCTGTCTAAAGCCAGAACATGTAACTATCTACCTATATAACTGCTTTGTATGTAGAGGTAGAAGTTAAAAACAGCAGCTGAAGAACGTAGAGAACCAGCAGTGGCTTTCTGAATACAAGCTACTTTTCCCTTAAGGCACCTTTAATGCAAAAGTAATTACCAGAATTACCATTGTGAGTAGATACAAACTAATCATTTGTTCCAAAATATCCTTAACAGCCCTTAAGTAGCTGCAATTTTCTATTAAAATACAACTTGTGTCAATCCACTCTCTTGAAAGATTTCATCCATGAGCTTTATGGATCATCATCTGATGACTGAATGATTGAACGTAAAAAGGATATACACTCTTCACAGTCTCGACCATTTCTCACTACTCTGCAGCAGTTTTGATAGATGTCCACTGTGATGGCACTTTGCCTAGACTGCTTGTTTAAATTTTACAGTTCAATGAAAAATTACATTTATGTGATTTTTTATGGTTTCTTATTTAACTGAAAAGGGACTGATTTATGATATTCATTGTATGAGATAAACAGATGTTCACACTTTGTGAACATTACATAGTAAACTAAATATCAGATTAATAGCTATATTTCAGTGAAAGATGTTACTGTACATCATTTAATAACTGGCACTGCAGCAGTAAATGAAATTAATTATGTTGCTTATGCTCCACAAGTGTGTGTGTGTGTGTGTGTGTGTGTGTGTGTGTGCGCGCGCGCGGGGGTATACCTGTCCTTTTCTCCCCCTAAAGTAAGTCTTTCCGCTCCCGGGATTGGAATGACTCCTTACCCTCTCCCTTAAAACCCACATCTTTTCGTCATTCCCTCTCCTTCCCTCTTTCCTGATGAAGCAACCTTAGGTTGTGTGTGTGTTTGTGTTTCTTTGTGTGTCTATCAGCATACCAACGCTTTCATTTGGTAAGTTACATCATCCTTGTTTTTAAATAACATAATTAGAAATATTTGGCCTGTAAAATAGCTTGTAACTGCTAACTATGAAATATTAACTAAAACTCTCAACTTAGGGTCTGAGTGACCTACTTCTCCTTTTTAAACTTTTCCAACCAATCCCTCTTTCCTCCAAGAAAAAGGAGCATGCAAGGTATTTCTAGGTTTAAGTTTTTCTCCTGGCACTGTTAGTAAATCTGCCTGTTGAAAGGTAAGTCCTGACTAGCATTTCTACCTTGTTATTTTAACTACTGCATCACAGGCAGCAATTAGTATTTTTGAGCAGTTAGTAGTAGCAACAGTAGTAGATAGACATGTCTCATATCAGTACAAAGTAGTTATATGAAATGTGAGCTAGGTGTAAATTAAAATAATAGAAAGCATGAAGCAATGCTTAAATCATAGGCAGCAATTTGTGACTAACTGCATTGTATTTTAAATACCTGATCGATAACTGTAAAATAAATACACACTAAATATAGAAAGCTAACATTATTTATGACAGCAAAATACCTGTTCAGACTCTGCAGAACTAGTGCCATATCGACAGTAGTGTGCATTTTTATTGTTGGTTTAATTAACAAGTCTTCCAGACTGTGAACAGTAGAGTCACAGAACACTACTGCATCTACTGCTAATGTTGATAAATAGTCTCTGTCAAGTAACAGCCACCTCTCAGCAGCTACCACAAGTTCAAGCGCAGCATGCCTCTTTGCCAGCCAAGTCATACAGTTATCAACATCCGATATCCTGAAAACAATGACTTACTAAGTTGAAATCAAACAATGGAAAATCCAGGATGGAATGTAAAAATATTATGAAAAGGAAAGACGCTACTCACCATATAGCAGAGATGCAACTCAGCATCTCCGCCGTATGGTGAGTAGCAATTTTCGTTTTCATAATATTCTTACTATGTTGAAAACATCATAAACTTTGGATAGTCCCTTAGAGGAAGCTGTTAGCTGAATGATACATATTTTTAAAAGGGTAACCACTATGTATAAAGAATTTAATTTCACAGAATTATCAACCATACTGCTATCTTTGTTGCCCAATGGTGAGAGGTAGATTTTTCTTTTAAGGTACAATTAAAAAGTTTTTATAAATTGTGGTTTTTACAAAATAACTACAAAATTTCAATTTTTGTTTCATTTTGAAAATCGGGGATCAGAGCAACACAGTTGCAAATATTTTTCTGGGAGTGGATAATACCCACACCGATCAGAGCGACATCTTTTGCCAATGGTTAGTGACCACAAGAAGATACTGCCATTTTGTTCAAATTCCCTACAACCATTATTATTGTAATTGTAAAAGCAAAAAAGAGGGACGATTTAAACTTTTGTACTGTTTAGGTGCCATTTGTATCTCATTTTGAAAGGATACGATTTATTATGAATCACAAAAGCAAGTAGGTGTAACTGAAAATTTATGAGGGGCGTTCAATAAGTAATGCTCACTTTTTTTCCTTAAAGCATGTTGGTTTTAATCAGTATTCCAAGTACACCATATTATTCCCTACTCTTTTGCTACATAACCCTATTTTTCAACATAATCTCACCGCAGTGCGACAGCTTTATGCCACCTTACTGGGAGAGCCTGTATGCCTGTGGGCTACCACTCTACTGGTCGACATTGAAGCCAACATCGTGCAGCATCAATAACCTCTCCATTGTCCATGTGCATCCTTCATTGGGCCAAACGGAGAGAACTTTCTCTTTATGGTCTTCTGTTAGGTGACGAGGAACCCAGCGGGCACACACCTTTGAGCACCCCAAATGGTGGAAGAGAGTGTGTGACACTACCAACAGACAACCAGTTGAGTAATGAGATGTCTGGTTGTGATCCATCAATCTCCTGAACGAGAATCTCTGCACATCTAACATTGCAGGAGTCACAGCTGTGTGCAGCTGGCCCGCACGTGGGAGATCGGACGGGTTTGTGCGACCTTGTTGCAATGACTGACGCCCCACCGAATGACTCACCACGCTTTTGTTTACAGCCAGTTCTAAAAAAAAAAATGGCTCTGAGCACTATGGGACTTAACATCTATGGTCATCAGTCCCCTAGAACTTAGAACTACTTAAACCTAACTAACCTAAGGACATCACACAACACCCAGCCATCACGAGGCAGAGAAAATCTCTGACCCCGCCGGGAATCGAACCTGGGAACCCGGGCGTGGGAAGCGAGAACGCTACCGCACGACCACGAGATGCGGGCACAGCCAGGTCTCCGTAGATATTCTGCAAGTGCCTATGAATATCTGCAATGCTCTGGCTTTCCACCAAAATAAACTGAATAACAGCCCTCTGCTCGGAACGCACCTCCATTACAGAATCCATTTTGAAAGTCATATACAGTGAGACCATCTACTGGAATTTCACGGAACTATAGGGGCAGAAGGGAGAATATTCCACAATGTCCCACAACAAAATCTGCACTTATTTAACCAAAATTTATCAAGAAAATAAAGATGTGTTTTATTACTTATTGAACATCCCTTGTATTACCGCAAAAAAAGGGAAAACAAGTACTTTATTTGAGAAACAATGATAAATTACACTTTAAGTAGAACTTATTTTGCTGAATTCGCAACTTCTGTGTGAAATGCTTAAAAATGCAAAATACTGAAGCTATGATATTAAAGATACAAGATACACAAAGCAAAAAATTACATATTCTAGATGGTTATCACAATATTATGGCAATATCTGTAGCTTAAAATATTTACACAGTTTCAAATTTAATAAATGCTATTAAAAAAATAAAAGATAAGACAAGTGTTAAATACATCACTGACTACAAAATATTAATTCAATGAATTTATGAAGTTTAACAATATTTCAGGTAGTATGTATAAAGGGCTGTCAAATGAAAACAAGAGATGGAAAAACATAAGTAAACTGTTTAGTATTTCAAAAGTAATAGCCATAACTGTTAAAACATTTATACCAGTGGTAAGAGATGGTAATGCCTTCACAGAAAAATGTTTGTGACTGCCAAAGGAACCATGATTGTATGCAAGCATGCGTCTCTTTGCCTGAAACAATCAGCAGCCACGAAGTTTCATAGGCAAGCCCTTGCACATCCTCCACGCAGTCCCAATCCTTCCTCATGTGATTTCCATATACAATCGTGGTCCTGTAGGCAACTGCAAACATTTTCCATGAAGGCACTGACCATCTTCTCTCACAGTGGGATGAAGGTATTAACTTTTTCCATAAGTCATTTTCATTTGACTGCCTCTTGCATAAATTAAATCGCTGGTGGATGCAATAGCTATTTAAAAAAAAAAAAATAAAAAAAAAAATAAAAAATTAAAAAAAAAACAGCTGATATATCACACAGCTGCAAAATTTTCTGGATGCTAATAATAAAAATTCCCAACAAGAGTTAGCTAACAGTGACATATTTATATGCAGCTTTTTAACTAAAAATATGAATAAGAAATGTGACATTCACAGTATGCCAGCAGGCATTTATGTAACATGAGGCGTATTATGGCAGGAAGCAATAAAGTAGAACTGCATATCTGCACAATAACTTGAGATATTCCATAGTTATGAGAAAGATGTTTCCAATATTTAACATTAGTACAAGAACACTGTATCACAGATATCATAAATACAAAAGTTCACCTGAGACACTGATAGTTTTGGAACCATAAAGTTCATCAACGAAGGATCTGGAAACTTAAGTCTATTACTGTATTTGATATATCCTTAGTTACATAGTGCCTCTTGCTCAGTACAGTGCTGTTTACGCACCCCATGTTACTTTCCGAAGCATTGAAATCAGGATTGTGACGCGCTTTTGTAAGCCACTCATAGCTCATGTCATGTGATCTCGCCAGCAGATGACAGCGGATATTCAGTGCATAGGACACGTGATGTAGTCAGCCAATGGCAATATCATGTTAATTAGCGCGTATACACAAATTGGGAAAGTTTACCGTTTAGATTAATATACATATTGTTGCTACAAGAACAGAAAAGCTTTCACATATAATATTGAACTTTTTGGCACATGTTTCACTTTAATATACATCACACAAATGTGCCAGTAAAATTTTTAATAACGACATAAATGTGTGAACTTCTGGGCCCGAAATTTTTCTAAATGGTCGTCCTCAAAGAGTTGATTTTTTAAATGAGAGTCAAACATTCTGTCATTTAAGAAATTCATTGTACATTCTCACACATAGTTCAGCTTGCATAAAATGAAATTTACTTTGCAAGTAATACTTTTCAAACAACCATTCAGTATATTTTCCTGTGACCTGTTAGAAATAGGTATGTTTCCGCAGTTGCCAGAGACCGTCAGATAACAGGCGTCACCACTTTTGTGCAGCTACGATGACCCAAGAAGCCCATATGTTCATACAGTGCACATTTGTATGTCAAGATTCGGATTTAGATTTTCTTGGAGTACCAGTACTGTATTATATGATGTTTCGCTCTTTATTATGGCATAATGGCATATGTGCTATAAGATGAAAAGATGTAATTTTGAAATGCAGTGAACACTTGAAACTAGCCAGTAGCGTGGAATTAAACATTTTGTTTCAAATAAATTGACTGCCTCGGCAGAAGAGATTAATAAAAGCCAAATTTCTTTTGCAAACCGACAAAAATAACTTCATTGTTCGGCAAGGCGATTAATGCTTGACTATCAAAGGTGGAAATAAAATAAAATCTGAAACTAATAATACACTCCTGGAAATTGAAATAAGAACACCGTGAATTCATTGTCCCAGGAAGGGGAAACTTTATTGACACATTCCTGGGGTCAGATACATCACATGATCACACTGACAGAACCACAGGCACATAGACACAGGCAACAGAGCATGCACAATGTCGGCTCTAGTACAGTGTATATCCACCTTTCGCAGCAATGCAGGCTGCTATTCTTCCATGGAGACGATCGTAGAGATGCTGGATGTAGTCCTGTGGAACGGCTTGCCATGCCATTTCCACCTGGCGCCTCATTTGGACCAGTGTTCGTGCTGGACGTGCAGACCGCGTGGGACGACGCTTCATCCAGTCCCAAACATGCTCAATGGGGGACAGATCCGGAGATCTTGCTGGCCAGGGTAGTTTGACTTACACCTTCTAGAGCACGTTGGGTGGCACGGGATACATGCGGACGTGCATTGTCCTGTTGGAACAGCAAGTTCCCTTGCCGGTCTAGGAATGGTAGAACAATGGGTTCGATGACGGTTTGGATGTACCGTGCACTATTCAGTGTCCCCTCGACGATCACTAGTGGTGTACGGCCAGTGTAGGAGATCGCTCCCCACACCATGATGCCGGGTGTTGGCCCTGTGTGCCTCGGTCGTATGCAGTCCTGATTGTGCTGCTCACCTGCACGGCGCCAAACACGCATACGACCATCATTGGCACCAAGGCAGAAGCGACTCTCATCGCTGAAGACGACACGTCCCTCCATTCACGCCTGTCGCGACACCACAGGAGGCGGGCTGCACGATGTTGGGGCGTGAGCGGAAGACGGCCTAACTGTGTGCGGGACCGTAGCCCAGCTTCATGGAGACGGTTGCGAATGGTCCTCGCCGATACCCCAGGAGCAACAGTGTTCCTAATTTGCTGGGAAGTGGCGGTGCGGTCCCCTACGGCACTGCGTAGGATCCTACAGTCTTGGCGTGCATCCGTGCGTCGCTGCGGTCCGGTCCCAGGTCGCCGGGCACGTGCACCTTCCGCCGACCACTGGCGACAACATCGATGTACTGTGGAGACCTCACGCCCCACGTGTTGAGCAATTCGGCGGTACGTCCACCCGGCCTCCCGCATGCCCACTATACGCCCTCGCTCAAAGTCCGTCAACTGCACATACGGTTCACGTCCAAGCTGTCGCGGCATGCTACCAGTGTTAAAGACTGCAATGGAGCTCCGTATGCCACGGCAAACTGGCTGACACTGACGGTGGTGGTGCACAAATGCTGCGCAGCTAGCGCCATTCGACGGCCAACACCGCGGTTCCTGGTGTGTCCGCTGTGCCGTGCGTGTGATCATTGCTTGTACAGCCCTCTCGCAGTGTCCGGAGCAAGTATGGTGGGTCTGACACACCGGTGTCAATGTGTTCTTTTTTCCATTTCCAGGAGTGTATATTTTAGCCTTCCGTAATTAAGTGAATGTATTTTAATTCACTTGATAGCTCCCAGCCACAGAAATCCGTTTTGTTTTCATTTGACATGAGAGCAATAAACGAAGAGGAAACAGTAAACTCACTAAACGTAAACACGGGTCACATGGAAACTACTCACCTCTCCACTACAACAGTCTGATCTGTACATCAGCACCAGATCAACGTTATTTCTGAACCGCAGCAGCACTAGCAAAATCCACTTTGTGAGGTGGTTAGTAAATTGCGAGACTCGAGCCACCATACCAGCTGGGCATGAATCATATCCTGAAGGATATTAATTTGGCGCAGTCTAAAAAATTCCCGGGTTTTTCCCGGTTTTCTCCCGGATGAAAAAATTCCCATATACACCCTGAACAGCCATGTGTGCGAGGGTGAGCGTATTTCGATGCTTACAGCACCACCAATTGGTATGATTTACATCCCCCCCCCCAATACATTTCCCCCTGCATCAGTAATAAGCTGTTCAAATTTGAGGTCATTCTGAGCAGTTGCTCTCTTTCCATAGTGTTTGCAAATGAACTTAATTATGAACAATCTGCAGATGCAAGAGAAACTCGTCTCTGTTCGTGAACAGCTGAAATTTGTTTTTTGTTTTAGGGTGCAAAACAACTAGGGTCATATGCACCCACGTCAAAACTATAAAACACAAAAACAGAGGGGAGTTAAAAACGACTACACGTCAATCCCAATAGACGTAAGAGAAGACGGCTAAAAACTAACTCAGAAGGAAAAACCAAGCGGAAATATAAACGGTTAAAAAAAAATGGACATTCCGTCAGGAAATTGCGGACACTTAAAACTTGGGTGCAATGTGCACAAAGTGGTGTGGGAGTGCCACTTAAATGGCAATGGTTAAAAAGGTAGTGCCCCGTACGCAACCTAGTTAAAATGACCACCTCGCAATGGGAGGGCCAAGAGGAGGTCGTCCAAACCACCAGGAGAGGCTTAATAACCTGGAGCTTATTTTCGTGAAGGGAGGACAAGTGGTGATGCCAAAGTGACCCTACCTCCTGACAGATGGCAACACAGGTCATCAGAGGGAAGATAAGAACTAGCGGGCTGAGGTACGAGGCTTGCAGCCTTGGCAGCAGCCTCATTTCCTGGCACACTGGCACGACCAGGGACCCACATAAACATTAGGGTGGCTCCATCAAGAATGAGCAAGTGACAGTTTTCCTGGACCAGTTGCACAAACGGATGGGAGGTGTAAAGGGCACAGAGACTTTGAAGGGTGCTCAGAGAGTCTGAGCAGAGTACACAATTGAAAAACCTGTTTCATTGGACATACTCCATGGCCAGATACAGGGTGAAGAGCTTTGCTGTAAATTCTGAGCATTATGCCAGAAGCCGATACCAAAAAATATCGGCACCAGTGATGAAGGCAAAGTTGAGGTAGCGTGAAGTTAGGTTGCTGGAGCAAGAGCCAAAAGCAAATTCCAGGAGGTAGCAGAGAAGAGGGACATGCCCCATACTGGCGATCAAAGGATTCATCAAAGAAGGAGCCATAGGATGGGTGGCAATGCACAGCAGACAAACAGTGTGCATACCTGCCGAAGAGAAAGTCATGGCAGTAGGACAGTGGTACTTCAGCAGTTTCTGCATACACACTAAACCAGGCAAGTGTAAAAGGCACCAGTGGCAAACGGGTGCCACGATGGTGGATAGTACTGAGACAGTGCATAAACAAAACACCCATGGTCTAGTTTCGAACTGGCAAGGAGCCAGTACAAACTACACCCAGGAAGTACCATTGAGGACACGTAGGACATTGAGAGTCTGCATACAGCAGACTGCCGGGTAAGACATGGGAGTGTTTCCTATCGAGCATGAGCCCCAGGAATTTCGTAATTTCAACGAACGGAAGAGCAACAAGCCCATGATGTAAAGATGGTCGGAGAAACCAACTGCGCCACCAGAAATTCATACAAACTGTTTTTTCAGTGGAAAAACGAAAGCCATTGTCAATGCTCCTTGAGCAAAGACGTCGAGACATCGCCGCTCAAGGAGACAAGTCAATGGAGAACTGCAATAGATCGCTAATTCATCAACAAAAAGTGAGCCAAAGATGCCTGGCGGGAGACAGGCCATTGTAGGGTTAATGGTGATAGCAAAGAGGATGACACTCAGGACGGCACACCGTTTTCCTGGATAAAGGTATCAGACAAGGCAGAACCATACAAACCTTGAAAACTCAGTCTTTTAAAAATTTCTCAAGGAAACAGGGCAGGTGGCCATGGAAGGCCCACGAGACAGTATGGAGGATACCAATCCAGCAGTGGACAAAGCGACGAGATGGTCAACTACAGAACTGCACGCTCAAAATCCACTTTGTGAGGTGGTTAGTAAATTGCGAGACTCGAGCCACCATACCAGCTGGGCATGAATCATATCTTCCATCAACTAGGAAACACAACTGGTGAGAGAGATGGGGCGATAGCTAGAAGGAAGGTGTTTGTCCTTACTGGGCTTAGGTATGAGTATGGCAGTGGCTTCATGCCAGCATCTAGAAAACATGCCCTCTGCCCAGATGCGGTTGTACCTATTAAGCAAAAAATGCTTGCCCGCAAGAGAAAGGTGCTGCAACATCTGAATGTTAACAGCATCTGGCCCTAGGGTGTAGGATCAGGATGAAGTGAGAGCATGCTCTAGCTTCCTCATCGTAAAGGCAGCATTGTACCACTCACGATTCTGAGAAGAGAAGAGTATCGCCTGAGTCTCCTCTGCTCAGTTCCGATGGAGGACGGCAGGGTGATAGTGGGAAGAGCTCGAAATTTCCGAAAAATGGTGGCCCAAGGTGTTGGATATAGCAATAGGGTCCACAATGATGTCATCTGCTACTAGGCTGGAAATTGGGGAAGGGATCTTGGTCCCAGACAGCTGTTGGAGGTTGGCGCACATGACGGATGGAGGAGTTGATTGTTAAAAGAACTAATAAAGGAAATCCAGCTGGCCTTTCTGCTATCGCGAAGAACGCAGTGACACTGTGCATACAACTGTTTGTAACGAATGCAGTTTGCCATCGTAGGACGATGGTTAAAAACACAGAGAGCATGTCTCCGTGCGCGGATAGCATCGCGGCATGCCTCAGTCCACCAATGGGCCGGGACACAGCGAGGACCGGAATGTTCTGTGGTGGTAAGGATAATGTTTGTAAGATATTCTACCTGGTCATCGCAACTGGGGAAATCTTATTCATCAAAGGTCGTCAGGGAGGAGTAAGGCCTCTAGTCAGCCTTATAAAGCTGCCATTTGGGTGCGCACGTAGGTGAGGGAGTCAGCAATCAGATGGCACATGGCAATGGTCGCTCAAGTATGTGTCAGAGACAACAGACCACTTGAGATGATGGGCAAGATGGGCAGTGCAGGATAGATCCAAATGAGAATAGGTGTGTGAGGAGTCAGGAAGGAATGTGGGTGTTCCTGTGTTAAGGCAGAAAAGAGAAGTTGATTAAGGTGGTCAGCCAAGAGGTCACCTCTCTGAAGGTTCAGGGCGAGTCCCAAGGGGGACGGTACACATTAAAGTCACCGAGGAGCAGAAATGGGTGAGGTAGCTGCCCAGTGAGCTGGAGTAAGTCTGCCCTGGGGACACTGAACGATGGAGCGATATAAGTGCTACAAAGGGAAAAGGTCAAGTGAGGAAGGTAAAGGCGAACTGCAACAGCTTGAAGATGGGTAGTCAGGGAGATGGGTTGACTATGATCATCATCCCATATGAGCAGCATGACTCCCCCACGAGGTGGAATGCCGACCTCAGGGGCAAAGCCAAAACTGATTGAGAAGAAATGTGAAAACTCAAAGCAGGTATGAGGACTCAATTTTGTTTCCTGAGGGCAGAGTACAAATGGATGCTGCGATTATAAAAGCAACTGTTAATCCTCTTTGTCGGATCGAAGGCTGTGAATGTTCCATTGGAGGAGACTCATGAAGAAGAAAAAATGAAGGGATATCACCTTGGCGACTGCTGAGAGCAGGCCTACAAAGAGTTGCAGATACAGGGCACAGAGGCAGGACGATCCTGCTCCATGAGGTCCACGGACACATCTGCTTTTATTGTGCTGTCAGCCTGCTGAGCCCATAGCAGAAAAACAGTTGGTGGCGTGCACCAGCATCACGGAGGCCGGCCAGATGAATGTATCACCTGGCAACAGCATCTAATAGGATCTTCGAGTCAGCGAAGGAGTCGGCAGAGTTTGCCTATGTTCGACTTTTTTTAGCCTTTCTGGTTATTAAAGGAAGACTCAGTTGTTGGATGAGCGGAGGGACGTAGGAAGTCTTCACGGGAGTATTTCTTCTGTCCTTTCCAGCCTGCCGGTTGTGTAGCTGGTGACTTCACCCTGTGAGGTGAGAGTTTGATTGCTTGTTGCACAGCTGGACAAGGTGATGGCAATGCTACCATGACACTGGGCAATTTCACAACCACAGAGCTGAATTTCAGGTTTCATGTCTGCATGGGCATGTCTTTCATGGAGTAAGATGTAACAATAGCTGTACTGTAAGAGCCAGATGGTAGAACATAGGGTTTGCAACTAGTCAATAACTTTTGAGTGACCGGGTACGGAACTTTTTCTATTACCCGGATCTCCTGGACAGTCACTCATCGAGACACACCAGACAATCTCAAGAAGAGGCAGCATGCTCACCATTGCAGTTGACACAGCGGAGAGGAGGTGGCAGACAATCGCCCTCGTATGCATCCCTACCACAGGTTACACATTTGGCCAGGTGTCAACAAGACATTCAAGTGTGGTGAAACGATGGCACTTGTAGGTACGATCGGTTTGTGATAACTTCCCAGCCTGCTTTAATCTTGGATGGAAGCATCACTATCGAGGTGAGAAAAAGGGTGCATGTGGGCACTAAGGAGGCATCTACAGTTTTCATCACCCAATGGACAGCAATGACAGCCTGATCAGAGAGGTATGTTTGGATTTCAGATTCGCTCAGACCATCGAGTAGCCTAGTGTAAATAACACCAAAGAAAGAGTTCAGAGTTCTATGGGCCTCGACACAAGCAGGATAGCCACGGAGAAGTGACGCAGCAAGCAGTAGTTGTGCTTGAGAATCCGAAGTAGTCTCCGAAAGCAAAGTGCCATTCTGTAAATGAGAACAGCATTTCACATGGCTGGCAATTGCATCAACATCTTTCTGAACAATAATCAGATTTACCATCGTGAATGACTGACCATTTTCAGTATATAAAGCCATAAGGATCCATGGTGCAGTTGGAAGGCTCTCTGAATCGTTAGCCTCTTTCCGTTTCCGTTTTATAGAAGTTAATCGTGAAGATGACTGGCTCATTGCGAAAAAATCCTCATGATTGCCAGCATCTCCAATGGTGTGCTCCTTACAACTGGGGACCCCCTTCACAAGTGGCACTCCCGCTTTAGGTGATTGTTCACACCTCAGGTCACACCTCCTGGACACCTGACAGAGGGACCGATCGGCAATTTAGGAAAGTAGCAGCTCAGGCAGTCAGCCTTCCCTAGGCCTGGCCTGTACCAGAGGTATGTGCAAACACTACTTGTCAACCCAGGGCTGGTAATTACGCGTTACCCAGTCACCTGTTAGGGTCAGACACATGAGCCTGTCTTCAGGAGCACACAGTGAGGAGGAAGAAAAAGAGGAGCCTCAAACGCCAAAGCGGAGGAAGGACAGGAGAAGGCGAATGAAGAAAGGAAAAGAGAATGAAAAACAGTGGTTAGACTGTTCTTATGTCAGAGATAGATAATGCAAAACATTCCCAAACCCACCCCAGACATGTTCCCCACAGGATGGGGGGCAAAAAATAGTAAGAGGATAAGCATGCAGCACAGAGGGGAAGAGATGCTGCAAAGGCCGGGGCCCCATAGTCGCCAAACACGAAACAGCCGAAGAGTGGCAAGCCCCCAGGGTTGCTGAAATTTGTGCTGCTTACACTTACTTGGCTAAACTATTTCTTTCATGTGTTACACTGCAGTACTGGCAGTTGATGCCCTAATATAAATTGTCGGTGCCAATGAAAATCATTACAAAGTTGATATGAAGCACAAGAATTTTACTACAGAATACAACTACAAATGAAATAAATTACACTACAGCAGATATATTCATCCCGAGAGAATGAGCAACTGTGTTGATATTTAGACCAATTCTCCTTTATTCTTCAGTCCCAGTGGCATATTTTTAATTACATGAAATGTTCCAGTCACTCTGGATCACCTTAAGATATAAGTAGTTGTGTCCAACTGATCTTGTCTGTGTCAGAACCTCACAGTGTACTGAGACTGAAGAATGAATGAAGTGTTTGAAATAAATTACCAGCACTAGTCCCTTCCTTCAGTTGTGAAACATTTATCCTGTTGAAATTTTTCCTCACTTCTCAATCTGAGTCCATCAGTCACAAATCATAATCAGCCCTATTATTCTTCATCATGAATATTTTCTTGTCTGCCATTAAACATGATGCACCACTTTTGAACTGAATCATCATTCACCACATTTCAACCAGCTTTGGTTACCTGCCTATAAATTTCTGATGTTGTACTGTTTGCTGTACATTTCCATTCAAAATTTTAGGTAGCATTCCTACATGGCATTCTACCATTTGTTTTAATCATAAGTACACCTGCTCAATATTAGCTAATAATTATATACAAAAATATTGTAGGATACTGTGAAATAAACTATTACGAACTAAACAACCTATAATCTTTTTGTATAAGTACTACATTGTTTCATTATAATTTAGAAAGCAACCACTGTTGTGGCTTGTACACTGCCATTTTACAGGAAGTGCAAGCTGAAAATAACATCACATAGTAATTAAAAGATTCAAATACCTTCCTGAAAAAATTAAACCCTGCTTCATCTGTTTGGGTGTTAGCAGATTTGTGCTCAGAAAGATATGTAAGTACTCATTAACAAGCTTCTCCAGACCCATTTCAATAATTATTTCCACACATTCATTACCCAGAAGCTCTGGCACTGTTTCTCGTTCACCAGAAATCAGCTCCTTAATAATCCTTGCAGCAGTTGTGCAGTTTGTGGGACGTACCTGTTTTGAACAAAATAAGAGATTCATGTAGATTTATGGAAAATACTCCAGTACAGGGCAATCAAGACAGAGTCAAATAGGCACAAGGCTGGAGTAGGACTAATAACTAAGAAGAAAATACGAATGCACGTAATCCACTATCAACAACATAGTGAACACATCATCATACCCAAGAAAGACACAAAACTTAACACCTGCCACAGTGATACAGGTTTTTATGCCTACTAGTTCCATAAATAATGAAGGGAGAAAGAATATGTAATGAGATAAAACAAATAATTTAGTTAAGGGAGCTGAAAGTTAACTGGGAGTAGAGAGTAAAAGAGAGCAAAAAAATGAAGGGAAGATCTGTCTGGTAGAATTTTGCACAGAGCATAATTTAATCATTGCCAACATTTGTTTTAAGAATCCTGAAGGAAGGTCATATATGCACAAGAGATCTGAAGACATTGGAAGATTTCAGATTGATTATATAATGACAAGACAGATTTTGAAACGGGGTCATAGACTGCAAAACACTTCCAGTGGCCGATGTGGCCTCTGAGTACAACTTATTGGTAATGAATTGCAGGTTAAAAATAAAAAAGTTTCAGAAATGAAAGTAATTAAGGGGATGGGATTTGGATAAATTGAAATAACCACATGATGCTAAAGTTTGTAACAACTAACTGAAACAGAGGAAAGGAATACAACAGATGACAAAAGCTTAGATTAGAGAAGTGAAACAGTGAAGGCAGCAGAGGAAAAATTATGCAAGAAGATAAGGCCTAATAGAAACCTTTCATCATATGAGATACTGAATTTAATCTATGAAAGAAGAAAATACAAAAATGCAGCAAATACTGCAGTCAAAAAAGAAAACAGACATAAAAAAACAGACTGGCAAAGCTGCAGAAACATATCACTATGGAAAAGATAGGTACCACTTATAGCAAAATTAAAGAGACCTCTGGAGAAGAGAGAATCGCTGGTATGCATATTATGAACTCAGATGGCTAACAATAACCAGGCAAACAAGAGGAAGCTGAAAGCTGGAAGGAATATATAGATTGTCTATACAAGGTAAATGAGCTTGAAGACAATATTACAGAAAGAGTATAGGAAGTAGATGAAAATAAAATAGGAGGCATGATACTGAAAGAAAAATCTGACACAGCACTGGAAGACCTGCGGCAAAACAAGACCCCTGGAGTAGATAACATTCCCTTTAAAATCCTTGAGGGAGTCATCCATGACTAACTATTCCACTTGGTACACAAGATACATCAGACAGACAAAATACCCTCAGAAGCATGTAATAAATCTAATTCTGTAGAAAGGAAGTGTTGGCTGATGTTACCAAACTGTCTGCTGAATAAATCATGGTCACAAAACTGTCTCAAATTACTGCACTTACAAAAGTGTGGAAGAACCAGTAGAAGCTGACCTGGGTGAAGATCAGTTTGGGTTACGGAGAATAGTGGGAATGCGTGAGGTAATGACAGGGTTGTACCCTATTCTGATCATACTCAATATGTACACAGAGCAAACAATGAAGGAATGAATTAATTTTTTTGGGAAGGGTGAAAGGGCTAATCATTAAGGTCATCAGTTCCTCTGTTCCTTTAATAATCGAATACTAAAGGTTTTCAGGAGAAGAAAAAGTTGGACTGCTAAATTAATCAGAGGCAGAAAGCCTGGTACAAAACAGAGGGAAGGAAAGGAATTGTCAATGGGAAAGGCACTGCACTGAGATAAGAGAAATGAGATGGTCTACAGCATCCCCTACCAGAAGGCTGTCCACAGGGATCACCCTAAATATGCTAGTCCCAAGCCAGATCTTGCAAATAGTAAACCAGGCCCAGTAGCTGTAACATCGAAGGGGCACCGACTCATAAGCCAGACACCAAAAACTCAGCTGTGATAGGACTAGTGCTTTGCACAGATGGAAGAAAGTGGAATGGTCCACACCCCAGAAGATGTGACTCAAGCAGCAGGGAGTGTCAGGTTTAAGCTGGCATTTCTTTTCAAGCTGGTGACTGTAGTAACCATGTCAATCACGCATCAAATAGAAATCCCAACAAACAATATGAAAACCACACTGATCAGTTCATTAAAAAGGTAAAGTTTCGGCAGAAGTGCATAACACATGTTTTCGCAGTGGAAAACTAAGCCATGGGCAAGAGCCTACCACTGTGCTTTCTGATGGCACCTTCCAGCTGCCATTCAATAAAACTCATTGTTAAAGAACTGCAGTAAATATATCAGTCATCCACATACAGAGGTGGTGAAACCATACATCCCAAAGCCTCTACAAGTCCGTTATTCATTATCAGAAAGAGGGTCAGACTCAGCACAGATCCCTATGGGACGCCATTCTCCTGTATATCAAGAGTGCTACATGATGACCCAATTCAGATATAACACAACCAGAGAGAAAATTCCAGACAAATATCAGGAGGGGACTCAAAAATCCCACTTTTACAGTTTGGTAAGGATGTGGTAACACTATGAGGTGTCCAAGAAGATAGTAGTGAGGTGTTGGCAGTGGACACAAGCTGCCCATTCAGGAAACTCCAGTTGAATTAAGTGGTAAGTAATGGATCAGACTTCCCTAAATCCACAATGGCTGTTTGACAAATGCCCCATGTCTCTAAAGTTCAACATGGCTGTCAGTGCACCATTCGTTCAAGCTGGTTAAACAAAACAGTTATGAGTTGGTTAGGCTCACAGTGGTCCATTTCATATGGGGTTTTATCTGGTTTCAGAACTAAGGCAAATGTGATTTTCCCTCCACTGTGTCATGTCATGGCCAAGGGCCAGAGAACTGAGGAGTTCCCATTCACTAAAAGTAGTATTACATGATTCCAGATGTTGGGTAACGAGGGATAGATTGTTTCCCTCTACACGTCTTTTGTAGATGGACGGCTGAGGATTTGGTGTCAGATACAGGTGCTTGAGCAAAATGTGCTGCAACGTTTTCTGCAATAACAGTAGGGGCAGAAGGAATATTGCCTTCCGAGAAGATACCACAAATACTGATTGTTAGCTAATAACTATTGACACAAAGCAACTTGGCCCATACCTGCAAAGGAAAGGTATGGGTCACTATGGTAACAACGCACTTTTGCCAACACTCATTCTTCTGGTGCTTTATGAAGTAGCATTCCCAAGGAAAGGCAAAAAGGTTTACACTGACCGATAGCACTTCTTACTTTTATATAGTTTGTTACCAACAAATTTCAAACTCACATTAACTAATTGAATAGCTACTGGCATGTCAACAGCAATCCTAAGCATAGCAAAATATGGCCAATATTAGAAATATTATACCATGGCAACTTTTATCATGAAATATACCTGCACAACACCCCCACCCCCTACGAACCATTTACCTTTCCAATTGGTGGAGAGGTTTGCGTGCCTCAGCGATACAGATAGCCGTACCGTAGGTGCAACCACAACGGAGGGGTATCTGTTGAGAGGCCAGACAAACGTGTGGTTCCTGAAGAGGGGCAGCAGCCTTTTCAGTAGTTCCAGGGGCAACAGTCTGGATGATTGACTGATCTGGCCTTTTAACACTAACCAAAATGGCCTTGCTGTGCTGGTACTGTGAACGGCTGAAAACAAGGAGAAACTACAGTGGTAATCTTTCCCGAGGGCATGCAGCTTTACTGTACGGTTAAATGATGATGGCATCCTCTTGGGTAAAATATTCCGGAGGTAAAATAGTCCCCCATTTGGATCTCTGGGCGGGGACTACTCAGGAGGACTTCGTTATCAGGAGAAAGAAAACTGGCATTCTACAGACCGGAGCGTGGAATGTCAGATCCCTTAATCGGGCAGGTAGGTTAGAAAATTTAAAAAGGGAAATGGATAGGTTAAAGTTAGATATAGTGGGAATTAGTGAAGTTCGGTGGCAGGAGAAGCAAGACTTTTGGTCAGGTGAATACAGGTTTATAAATACAAAATCAAATAGGGATAACGCAGGAGTAAGTTTAATAATTAATTAAAAAAATAGGAGTTCGGGTAAGCAACTACAAAAAGGCATCGTGAACGAATTATTGTGGCCAAGATAGACACAAAGCCCATGCCTACTACATTAGTACAAATTTATATGCCAACTAGCTATGCAGGTGACGAAGAAATTGAAGAAGTGTATGATGAGATAAAAGAAATTATTCAGATAGTGAAAGGAGATGAAAATTTAATAGTCATGGGTGACTGGAATTCGATAGTAGGAAAAGAAGAAGGAAATGTAGTAGGTGAATATGGATTGGGGGTAAGAAATGAAAGAGGAAGCTGCCTGGTAGAATTTTGCACAGAGCATAACTTAATCATAGCTCAAACTTGGTTCAAGAATCATAAAAGAAGATTGTATACATGGAAGAAGCCTAGAGATACTGACAGGTTTCAGATAGATTATATAATGGTAAGACAGAGATTTAGGAACCAGGTTTTAAATTGTAAGACATTTCCAAGGGAAGATGTGGACTCTGACCACAATCTATTGGTTATGCACAGTAGATTAAAACTGAAGAAACTGCGAAAATGGGGGAATTTAAGGAGATGGGACCTGGATAAACTGACGAAACCAGAGGTTGTACAGAGTTTCAGGGAGAGCATAAGGGAACAATTGACAGGAATGGGGGAAAGAAATACAGTAGAAGAAGAATGGGTAGCTTTGAGGGATGAAATAGTGAAGGCAGCAGAGGATCAAGTAGGTAAAAAGACGAGGGCTAGTAGAAATCCTTGGGTAACAGAAGCTATACTGAATTTAATCGATGAAAGGAGAAAATATAAAAATGCAGTAAATGAAGCAGGCAAAAAGGAATACAAACGTCTCAAAAATGAGTGTGACAGGAATTGTAAAATGGCAAAGCAGGCATGGCTAGAGGACAAATTTAAGGATGTAGGGGGGGGGGGGCAAGGATGTAAGGGGGGGGGCCAAGGATGTAAGGGGGGGGCCAAGGATGTAAGCGGGGGGGCCAAGGATGTAAGGGGGGGGGCCAAGGATGTAAGGGGGGGGGCCAAGGATGTAAGGGGGGGGGCCAAGGATGTAAGGGGGGGGCCAAGGATGTAAGGGGGGGGCCAAGGATGTAAGGGGGGGGGCCAAGGATGTAAGGGGGGGGGCCAAGGATGTAAGGGGGGGGCCAAGGATGTAAGGGGGGGGCCAAGGATGTAAGGGGGGGCCAAGGATGTAAGGGGGGGGCCAAGGATGTAAGGGGGGGGCCAAGGATGTAAGGGGGGGGCAAGGATGTAAGGGGGGGGCCAAGGATGTAAGGGGGGGCCAAGGATGTAAGGGGGGGGCAAGGATGTAGGAGGGGGGGCCAAGGATGTAGGAGGGGGGGCCAAGGATGTAGGAGGGGGGGCCAAGGATGTAGGAGGGGGGGGCCAAGGATGTAGGAGGGGGGGCCAAGGATGTAGGAGGGGGGGCCAAGGATGTAGGAGGGGGGGCCAAGGATGTAGGAGGGGGGGCCAAGGATGTAGGAGGGGGGCCAAGGATGTAAGGGGGGGCCAAGGATGTAAGGGGGGGCCAAGGATGTAAGGGGGGGCCAAGGATGTAAGGGGGGGGCCAAGGATGTAAGGGGGGGCCAAGGATGTAAGGGGGGGCCAAGGATGTAAGGGGGGGCCAAGGATGTAAGGGGGGGCCAAGGATGTAAGGGGGGGCCAAGGATGTAGGAGGGGGGGCCAAGGATGTAGGAGGGGGGGCAAGGATGTAGGAGGGGGGGCAAGGATGTAGGAGGGGGGGCAAGGATGTAGGAGGGGGGGCAAGGATGTAGGAGGGGGGGGCAAGGATGTAGGAGGGGGGGCAAGGATGTAGGAGGGGGGGCAAGGATGTAGGAGGGGGGCAAGGATGTAGAGGGGGGGCAAGGATGTAGGAGGGGGGGCAAGGATGTAGGAGGGGGGGCAAGGATGTAGTAGGGGGGCAAGGATGTAGTAGGGGGGCAAGGATGTAGTAGGGGGGCAAGGATGTAGTAGGGGGGGCAAGGATGTAGTAGGGGGGCAAGGATGTAGTAGGGGGGCAAGGATGTAGTAGGGGGGGGGCAAGGATGTAGTAGGGGGGGCAAGGATGTAGTAGGGGGGGGGCAAGGATGTAGTAGGGGGGGGGCAAGGATGTAGTAGGGGGGGCAAGGATGTAGTAGGGGGGGGGGGCAAGGATGTAGGGGGGGGCAAGGATGTAGGGGGTGGGCAAGGATGTAGGGGGGGGCAAGGATGTAGGGGGGGGCAAGGATGTAGGGGGGGGGCAAGGATGTAGGGGGGGGGCAAGGATGTAGGGGGGGCAAGGATGTAGGAGGGGGCAAGGATGTAGGGGGGGGCAAGGATGTAGGGGGGGGGCAAGGATGTAGGGGGGGGGGGGCAAGGATGTAGGGGGGGGGGCAAGGATGTAGGGGGGGGCAAGGATGTAGGGGGGGCAAGGATGTAGGGGGGCAAGGATGTAGGGGGGGCAAGGATGTAGGGGGGGCAAGGATGTAGGGGGGGGCAAGGATGTAGGGGGGGGCAAGGGATGTAGGGGGGGGGGCAAGGATGTAGGGGGGGCAAGGATGTAGGGGGGGGGGGCAAGGATGTAGGGGGGGGGCAAGGATGTAGGGGGGGCAAGGATGTAGGGGGGGCAAGGATGTAGGGGGTAAGATAGATAATGACTACAGGAAAATTAAGAAGACCTTTGGAGAAAAGAGAACCACTGGTATGAATATCAAGAGCTCAGATGGAAACCCAGTTCTAAGCAAAGAAGGGAAAGCAGAAAGGTGGAAGGAGTATATAGAGGGTCTATACAAGGGCGATGTACTTGAGGACAATATTATGGAAATGGAAGAGGATGTAGATGAAGATGAAATGGGAGATACGATACTACGTGAAGAGTTCGACAGAGCACTAACAAGGCCCCAGGAGTAGACAACATTCCATTAGAACTACTGACAGCCTTGGGTGAGCCAGTCCTGACAAAACTCTACCATCTGGTGAGCAAGATGTATGAGACAGGTGAAATACCCTCAGACTTCAAGAAGAATATAATAATTCAATCCCAAAGAAGCAGGTTTTGACAGATGTGAAAATTACCGAACTATCAGTTTAATAAGTCACAGCTGCAAAATACTAACACGAAGTCTTTACAGACGAATGGAAAAACTGGTAGAAGCCGACCTTGGGGAAGATCAGTTTGGATTCCGTAGAAATATTGGAACACAGGAGGCAATACTGACCCTACGGCTTATCTTAGAAGCTAGATTAAGAAAAAGCAAACCTACGTTTCTAGCATTTGTAGACTTAGAGAAATGCTTTTGACAATGTTGACCGGAATACTCTCTTTCAAATTCTGAAGGAGACAGGGGTAAAATACAGGGAGCAAAAGGCTATTTACAATTTGTACAAAAACCAGATGGCAGTTATAAGAGTCGAGGGGTATGAAAGGGAAGCAATGGTTGGGAAGGGAGTGAGACAGGGTTGTAGCCTCTCCCCAATGTTATTCATTCTGTATATTGAGCAAGCAGTAAAGGAAACAAAAGAAAAATTCGGAGTAGGTATTAAAATCCATGGAAAGAAATAAAAACTTCGAGGTTCGCCGATGACATTGTAATTCTGTCAGAGACAGTAAAGGACTTGGAAGAGCAGTTGAATGGAATGGACAATGTCTTGAAAGGAGGATATAAGATGAACATCAACAAAAGCAAAACGAGGATAATGGAATGTAGTCAAATTGAGTCGAGCGATGCTGAGGGAATTAGATTAGGAAATGAGATGCTTAAAGAAGTAAAGGAGTTTTGCTATTTGGGGAGCAAAATAACTGATGAGGGTCGAAGTGGAGAGGATATAAAACGTAGACCGGCAATGGCAAGGAAAGTATTTCTGAAGAAGATAAATTTGTTAACATCGAGTATAGATTTAAAGTGTCAGGAAGTCATTTCTGAAAGTATTTGTATGGAGTGTAGCCATGTATGGAAGTGAAACATGGACAATAAATAGTTTGGACAAGAAGAGAATAGAAGCTTTCGAAATGTGGTGCTACAGAAGAATGCTGAAGATTAGATGGGTAGTTCACATAACTAATGAGGAAGTATTGAATAGGATTGGGGAGAAGAGAAGTTTGTGGCACAGCTTGACCAGAAGAAGGGATCGGTTGGTAGGACATGTTCTGAGGCATCAAGGGATCACCAATTTAGTATTGGAGGGCAGCGTGGAGGGTAAAAATCGTAGAGGGAGACCGAGAGATGAATACACTAAGCAGATTCAGAAGGATGTAGGCTGCAGTACGTACTGGGAGATGAAGCAGCTTGCACAGGATAGACTAGGATGGAGAGCTGCATCAAACCATCTCACGACTGAAGACCACAACAACAACAACCTGCACAGTGTTTTCGTTATGTCTCAGGTAGATGCTGCAATTCTAGTCCCTTGAAATTTATATATGTCTGCTACCATCATAATTGATAACATATTTAAAACAGAAGTAATTTGAAAGTAATTAAAATAAAAAAATAAGTGTTAATCATTGTTGTCAATATATAGCTTAAAACTAATGTGATTAAGAAACACAGAACAGAATCTAATTAAAATACGAGTGTAGCTA
This sequence comes from Schistocerca serialis cubense, assembly GCF_023864345.2. NCBI lineage: Eukaryota > Metazoa > Arthropoda > Insecta > Orthoptera > Acrididae > Schistocerca > Schistocerca serialis. The sequence goes on along the minus strand of NC_064645.1, from coordinate 611,823,754 downwards.
TGAAAATGAAAAACATATCCTGTCCACCAGATTCAATTTTGAAAACATTACTTTAATAAAATGAATTACAATTTTGAAGCTATAAAGAATTTATATTCTCTAATTTATGAATAATCCACTAAAAGTTAATATGTATTGTTCTAATTATTTACCCGATTGTTTTCATTCTGTATGAAACTGCTTTGTTGCAAATTTCATGTATTACATAATGTAACTTTATTTTATGATTAGTGTTATTTAATGTACTGTTATCTGTTTTTAACAGTTACATCATTGTAGCAAAACCTATGTAGGGCCCATGTGGAGCTACTGTTGTACGCCCAGTTTTGGATCGATCAGTTAACACGTAATCGATTCTAAATGACGCACACTGTGCCAACTTTGTATAGTTTTACTCTGAAATAAACATAACTGAAGCTCAAAACAAATTGTGGCATGAATTAAGTGAGCATTACAACCCACTTGGTCTGTATTTGTACCGCCTGGATGTTGATCTGTTCTTTTTATTTTATAAAGGAACTGCAACAAGATCAACTCTTTGAAGCTGTCAACGTAGGTTAAGTATTTGATCCCAGCCTAAGAAAAGCCCTTTTTCATTTGGAAACTTTTCAAGAGCTCCCACCTGTTTGATCTCTGGTTGTCTTAGGCTTTCCTGTGGCCACAGTGGGAGTGGTTTTTGGTGGAATGTTCCATGGTGGGGCAGATTTCTAATGAGATGTTCCACAGTGGGACAGGTTTCGGAAGAGATATTCTCTGCTTTTATTCCCGCCCCTTTGGATGGCAGCACAGGGCTGAAATAATGTCACTTGGCTTTCTTGATGGATAATCACTGGTTGGGTAATAATGTGGAAATGTCATGACAATCTAGAAATTATTACTCTCACACAAGTCGTCATGTAGCCTCCATTACAGACCATTGGCATATATGTCCCGTGTGCCACATGGATCAAGTGTGCCACTGCTTAGTAAACGTATGTCATGGTGTTCCATTATAGTACCTCTGTTAGATGTATCACAACCTCAAAACGGTTTGGGGCATTCAATTTGCCCAGAATGGGACAATGTGAAGTTAGCCGACACATCAGGTCAACTATCTCCTGATATGTTACCTCCATGTTTGAAGTGATATGGGCAACACAGTAAGTTAAATCACAGTCATCATCTGTATGTTAACAGCCATTGCCTCGAATGCTCCATTGAATGGAAGTTTATCACTAAAAAAAATGTCTGCATGCACCAATTTGCATGATTTTTGTGAAAGAGTTCAAAGCCGGGAAACAACATTGAAAAATTACAATCTATACATAAAGCAATAGAGGAGAAGGCTAATAATTTAAACAGAGGGAAAAATAACCAAATTAGGTTCAAAAATAAACAGGGTACAGCAAACTGTTACAAATAAATTGAACGTATTATATAAAAAAGTAAATTAAATTCGGGAAAATTTGTATCAAAAACTTACATGTGTATAGCACCTGGTATGTCAGATGACTTAAGTTTGTCGAAATGGTTTCTTGGAGGGGAGGCATTGTCAGGGTCACTCAAAAATGTGATGAGTGGCAAATCTTTAGTGATTTTAAGAACAGTTTCTTCAATAAGTTTTCGTTCAAGTCTGAGCAAGCTAGAATTAAGAGTGAATTTTTTAATGGCCTTGTTTTTTAGAGGGAGAAAAACAGTGAAAGATTTCTGCAGAAACCATTTAAGGAGATAAGCACATTGACATAAACCTTCTGATGAAATGACTCAGATACAATCAAAAGAAGGTTGGCTAAAAAACTACATTGGTATCTAGTTCATGGGCCAGACAAATCACTTCATCAGTTTCCGAGATATGTAGACAAATCGGTTGGTTGGTTTAAAGGAGTGGGGGGGGGGGGGGGGGGTGAAGTCATCGGTCCCTTGTTCCCAGTAAAGTAATTACACGTGGGAAAGAATAAAAGAAAGGAGACGTACAGCACAATAACAGGAGAATGGAAGAACCAGAAGAATGACAGAACAACCACCAACACTACTACGTGCAAAACAGGAAAAGAAAACCACAGAGAGAAGCAAGAAACAGGTAGAAGGGATGAAAACGAGAGCAGACAACCCTGGCTGGCCAACCACGAGAATAAAAAGGAAAAGCCAGCCACTCTGCGACACATTAAAACATCCAGCCTAAAAGCATTAGAGTGGAGAACACAAAGGGACAAGGACATGCACGAAAAATTATATAGAATGATAAAACCCACCGTCGCATATAAGACATAAAACTAAATTATCCGAGGAGGCATGGTCAGCTAAAATTAATGGCAATGAGTCCGGTAACTGGAGAGTCTATCGCAGGGCAGACTTAGATGGATATGGGCCACTGTCAGCCGGATGCCACACCGACACTGTGGTGGGTCATCATGGTGCTGGAGATAGCCATGTCACCAAAGTGTGGCCAATGCGGAGCTGTCAAAGAACCACACAGTCCCTGCGAGAGGCCCAGGTGGAGGTCTTCCACACATTCGTAGTCTCCTTAATAGCCCGCAGTTTGTTGTGTGTACTGAGGTTATGGCATTCTGTCTCCCAAAGCCACAAAACCTTGCAGCGTAGTACTGAACACAGGTCAATTGCAGAGAAGCCTATCTCCATAAGCAGATTCCGTGTAGTCTGTTTGGGCAGGCTGTCAAGTTTATTGTCTGGGATTCCAACGTGACCTGGGGTCCAGACAAACACCACTGAACGACTGGACCGTTCCAGTGCATAGATGGACTCCTGGATGGTCACTACCAAAGGATGACAAGGGTAGCACTGGTCGACTCAGAGGCTCAAGCAAAGGGCTTGGCAATCACGATTGCGTCGGTAGATTACATGCCATTTATGTTAACACCGGGAACACCTGTTGGGGTCTGGTACCCAAAAACAAGTTTGATCCTTGCTCAGACTTGAGAACGTGACATATGGCACCCAATGGTCAAGACATATCCCCCCCAACACTCCTGCTTCCATCGTTTGGCAAGTTGGCGAACGAGGGCACAAAGCCATTTAAAGGCTGTGAGGTGCTCCAGGGAAAGGTGCCGCTTATGCCGCTGTAGAGCTCGCTGATGCTCCTTAATTTCTTCAGCGACTTGCAGCGACCACGAAGAGACTGCCTTTCACCGGGGGCACCCTAAAGAGCGAGTTATCACATTTTCTGCCACAGAAAGAATTGTTGTTGTAACCTGCTCAACCATCACATCGATGTTCCCGTAATGGTGGAGATTCAATGGTGACAGCTGAGGAAAACGTTTTACAGCAGTAGACCATCACCTTGACTTTCTCAGGTAATGTATCACCCTCGAAGCCCAAGATGAAGGCACCAGTGGCAAATTTATTATCCCTCAAACCCCGGGTGGACACGCTCGTCGTCAACTGCAAAAGAAGGTCCGTGTGAAATATGATACCCTGGACCCATATTTAAGTTCTTATGGGGCGTGATGGTAACAGAAACATTCCCCAGCTTGTCAAGCGAGTACTGCCCGTGACTGGGCAGAGGATGCTGTTTTGATCAAGACTGGACCCAGATCTCATGTTGGACAATCCCTCCACCTCCCCAAACTTGTCCTCTAAATGCTCAATAAAAAACTGAGGCTTCATTGTCATGAAAGATTCTCCATCAGCTCTCTAAGATACAAGGTGCCAGGTTGAATAAAAGCCGCTGCCATCCTTAGCCTGATGTTCCTCCCACGGTATGGCCAGGGAGGGGAGTGATTGGAGGTCGTACTTCTGTGCGTTGAATTGAGCCTGTGAATGCTTAGGGACTGCTGGTGTTTGATTACCAGCAAGAGATGATGTACAACGTTTCATAATGTGTCATCCGCTCTGATGCCACCCCCCTCCGACCAGGGGCCCTCCCTATGGGCGACACCCAGACACAACAAAGGCCACCTGGCAGGATGGTCATTGCCGGTAGTCCCGATGCCCCAGGGTCACGGCATCTGCTCCTCGGCATACGTGGGGGAGTTAACAGTGAAGGCATCAGCAGAACGATCAGTGTGTGGTCAGGGGGGCTACAACCAACAGGGTACCACAATGGACTAGCTACTGTGCTGGATATCAGGTGCAACCAAGGAAACAAGTCCATTGTCAGTGCAGAAAACGATACTGCCTAATAGATGTAAAAATATGCACCCAGGAGGGTGACCTCGCCCAACAGTTTCAGAACAAGGAGAAGTGCAGATCCATGTTAACGAAGGATGTGATAGGTCTCAGCGCCATGACGGATACAATGCACCATGTAAGGTGCCCTTCCCCTGTTGTCTCACTCTTTGGGAAAATTTTGAACAATAGGGGACCATCACATAAAGGCTGAAATGTGCAAGACTCCTTTTAGTCGCCTCTTACAACAGGCAGGAATACCTCGGGCCTATTCTAACCCCTGGACCTGCAGGGGGAAGACAAATCAGAGAGGACTATGGAGAGGAATCATTCACAAAACATTAGTCACGAGACTTATCACCATGAAGGTTGGAACTCTAGTTCCAGTAGGGAGAATTCTAGAAGAAAGGTTCGTGGGAACTTTTGACATGAAAAATCAGGATGAGATAGGGCAAGAGATTACGATGGAAACATGGAATAGAAGTTGGGAAAGAAATGTTGATAACGGAAATGATGCAAACAGACTGGAGGTAGGATGGCAGGCAAACCAAGTGGAAAACATTGGGTCACCTCAATGAGGGTCCGCAGTTCTGGGGTGAGCAGATCAAATTACAATTGGACCTCTAAATTTTGCAAGAATTCAAATAGGCATAACAATTAAAACAGCTCAAAGCACACAAATAGATCATCAAATGGATCATGTGAGTTAAAATAAAAAAAAATTAGGATACTATGTGCAACATTGATCCACTAAGGAAAAAAGTGTGTTCAAAGAAGTAGAGAATCCAGATTTGCCAACAGAGGCTATATGCGATTTGTACACCAGTTCTGAATTGGGGGATTGTTTGAAGAGAAAGATGACAGGTCAGTGAATGATAGTGTTGGGCTAAATGAGACTGCAAGGATGATGCAATGGTGGAGGATGGGGGATTGGGGGACAAGGTGAAGATAATGGTAATATGAGTACTGCTGATGAGAAAAAATCTTGAGGATTCTGGGGGTAAGTATACTAGTGAGGTAAACGAAAACAAAATGTTGAAGCTTGATGCTGCTGTTGATTTTGTTAAATGAATCAAGGAAAATGTAGTAGATGGTGAATTTGCATCTGAAAACAGTTGCTGCCCACTCATTTGAATTTCTTTAAAATATCCAGATGGGTATTATTATTGTCTTCTAGTTTTGAAACAACCAAAACTTTTATTCGACAGTCCGATAATACAGATGAAGAAATGTTATTGTTAAAATTAGACTATTTTAATAATTACTCTTTGACTGGACTGTGGGGACAAAACTGTTAAAGAGTAGTAATGAGGACACACTCAATGTAAATGCTTGTGGTTTTGGTGCGGGATGGGGGAAGGGGGGGACGTCGTGTGCAGCTGAGGCCATCACTCCCCAGATTCACTTTTAGTTTTTTTCCCCCCCTCTTTCTTCTTTTATCCTTGTTCTCCTTGTGGAATTTAGCACTGTGTGTGTGTCAGGAAGGACGACAATAAGCTGCCGTGTGGCCCCATAGTCCAAGTCTCTGAAAAAGGTTTTAACCACAAGCATACTTAAAATTATGGTTCGGGGGGGAGAGGGCTTTCTGGCACAATTTTATTAAGACTTAATGTTTACTATTTGACTTCAGTCAAGTAAGTATCGTACATTATCTAAATCCTTAGAAAGTGATCAACTCTTACAATTAATGATACGATAATTGGACATTGAGACTTCTGGGAATATGCAATTTTTTATTTGACTAAGATAAGCAATCTGAAGGTGTTAGGGGGCGGACAAACTGACACACCAACACCACACCAGCATGTGCGGAAAACAAACATGATAAGTCCCTCGGTAGACCAAAGTATTCCCTCCCACCAGCACAAAAAAATATACTATGTTAAAACATGATGCACCATGAATGTGACACCAAAAACACTGCATTCCAGTGGATCTTCACACCGCAAGACATAAGCAAGCTTCACTTGGCAGAATCTGATACAAAGGCGAGTGAGGACCACTTCGTCCCTTCTCAGAGATTGAAAAGAAGTGTGCCATGGTCCGAAAAGCTGGTTTGAGTGATCACAGCTTGTTGCTGGCCACTTCCAGGTACTATCTTTTCCAGTCATCCAACTGCTCTGTCAGCTTCGTCAGTCCCCTTGAATCCCATGTGTCCAGGACCCCAGCAGGAGGCCATCTTTTTCTGCTTCCTGTGCAGGAGGTGGATAGTGGTCCTGGACCATCTGAACTACCCTATCTGCTGGGAACATTTGCTGACTAGTCTTCAGAGCCTAAGAGAGCCCGAAAAGACAAGAAATTTCCCTCCACTTGAGTCTCATGTGTTGCAGAGCCCTCTTGACCACCCACAGTTCTGCATAGTACACCAAGATGTGACTGGGTAGGTGGATTTTTTAGTGACAAAACCTGAAAAGATAACAGAACACCTAACATTTTCCCCTTGCTTTGGACCATCAGCAAAATTCACCATGTGCTTGTGACACTCCAATAAAAGGCATTAAAAACCCTTACAAATATAGGCAGAGTAGGGGCATTCTTGTGGCTCCATCATGTCCAAGTTAAGAGCAGGCCTGTCAGTCATCCAAGGAGAGTATGTGCTCCAACCCTGTTTAAGAATTGGTATGGCTACTACACCAAACAGGAAAGAAAAAGCTTAGTTGCCTGGTGACTACTCAAACTTTGTTGTACGAATTGTTCAGCCGCAATACCAATAAGATGCTCAGAGATGGACCTCACATTTGTATACAGGTCAATCCATGAGGAGTTTGTCGTGGATGTTAAAAGGTGTTACACCAGCCTCTGCACACAGGCAAGAAATGGGGAGTAGTTTGATAAGCTCCTGTAGCAAAGTCTGATGCCCAAGTAAGTAGGACTAGCTGAGCCACACACCACAAGTATCACACAGCGAAGAAGGACTGCAGCAAGATAGTGAGACATCCACGAAATCCCCATTCGTGCAGTCAAAGGACAATATTGTGTCTCCAGGTGGTGCCATATGCTTCCTCCAGATTGAAGAAGAGCTGTTTGTGTAGGAACGACTTATCACACCCTCTAACTGGAGGGGACTGTCAAGCATGAACTGGTATTTCTGAAACCCAAATTGGAAACAGCTGAGCAATCTCTCAATGTCACAAGCCACATTGAGCATCAGTTTAGCATCCATTCAAGAGTCTATCCTATGCAGCTAATGAGCTTAACACTTTTTTAGCTATCTGGAGACTTGTCCTTCCCTGGCTTGAGAAGTGGTATCAGAACTATCTCCCACCACTGATCTGGATAGTAGCCTTCAGTCCATATTTTGTCCAAGAGGCATAGGACAACTTCTTTCACCTCCATGCTTAGGTGTCATAGTATGCCATATTGAATCCAATTGGGTGCTGGAGCACTCTCATGCACATCTGTTAATGCAACTTTAGTTCCTACATGGAGATAGGGCACTTACAATGCTCGAAGTTGCTAGGCGAAAAGTCTAGTCTGCTATTTGGAGGAAACCATTGTTTAATATGGCAGGTATTGAACCCGAACTGTCAGTCCTTGATATATTCTGAATGGACACTAATGTAGCAGAATGGAAAAATACATTAAGAACCACACTGATCTCAGCTCTACCACAGACTGCCAGTACCCATCTAACTAACTGCAGATATGAAGTATATTCAGCTTTCTCTCTTTTGTATCAATGTTATCTATATAAAACTAATAGTTTGGGAATGTACTTAGTCATCTTACTCTGTTATATCAATAAATTTGCATGAATACTCTACTGTAAAGATTTTCAAATTTCCCAAGTAATGTAAACAATTACTGTTACTGGTATATTTCAAATACTGGTGCAGAAGTAATAAATGTATCAAATAATAAGGTTACAGTAAAAACATGCTAGGAACATTTACTTTTACACAATACTGAAGTAATTAACATTTTCATGTAAAGCATTGCTTGGACAAATAAGATCTCGTATTCACACAAGTCAGGTGTGCCATAAATTTACGTGATGAAAGAAGTAGACATAGATATCTTGTAACAAGACTTCAATTTTGGAGCGAAAGTCACCAGCTTTTTCTTGGAACTCAGCAGAACCTAACACTGGTTTGTCTGCCAAGCTAATAACTGCAGCAGTGACTTTACAGGTGCAGCTACAAGCACACGTGGGTGTGCTAGCATCTGCATTGGCAGTTTGTGTTGAGGCATCAAACTTTGCTACTTGTTGCTGCATGCTGGCAGATGTCCCAGCACATACATTGGCCATTTACATTGAGGCATCCAACTTGGCAACTGTTTGTTTGACAATGACAGAACAAGACTGCAACTGCTGGAAGCAAGTAAGATTTTCAAGGCTATGGAGCCTCCTGGTGACCCAAAGCTCTTGACCAAGACTGGATAAGCACCTGAGCAATTAACACGACAGGGAGGTAGTGTGCATGGCAAGCCCTGGATCAAGAGTATCTAAACCAAATATTCCACAGGTTTGCTTACCTTTACATGCTAGGATGGTGTGCCCAAAATGTCTGGCACTGAATGAAATGCATCAGATTGGGGACATACAGGTAGACTAAAATGTATGAAATCAACCTTGAAATATTCAGGTAATGTGGTTGATTTATAGGAAAGGATTAGGATAGTTGTTTTTTTTTCCTAATTCACCATCTATCCATTTCACCACATTTCTCACTTTATTATACTTTTACTTTCCCATTGCACTAAACGTTCACTTGGGTCCAGACAAATAGTGTTACTTCTTGACACAGTGCCTTTGCTGTAAGTGAGGACGTCTTGCATTTCAACAATGATAAGATATTCCCCAAGTTTTTTTTTTCCCTTTGCAGCAACTTAGGCACTCAACTGGACATCATTGTCTCTATTAGAAGGCTACCATTCTGCAATCTTAATAGACTTAGGAGCTCCACTATTTTCTGTACATAGAATGAAGATATTCTCTCTAATGTTCCCTCCTCCCTATTCATGACAATGAATTCATTACTATGCACTGGCATTGTTCTGTTGCGGTTGTTCAACACTGATGTGTCCAGTGGGCTGCCCACCAGAAGTCTCTGTGGAGTGGGTAGGTAAACGTTCCAGTGGCCCACCTCTTCCACTGAGAGTTCGAATGAGCCATTTTGGTCCCAAAAAATGCTAGGGAATCATTCACCCACCCAGACAAGAGTCCCATTGCCTAGATAAGCCTTTCAGAACGGAGGTGCGACAGGTTCCCGCTAATGACTGTTCTACTTCAACAGCCACGCATCTTATTGGCACACAGCATACCTTAAGATTGAGGCCTTTTTTTAAATAGAGGTGTGTACCTTCCTTGCAACCCAGGCAGTCAAGTCAAGACTCCAATTTGCTGACACACGCTGTGTTCTACCATTTCACCACGCAATGGTCGCTGAAGCATGCCCAGAGTGTAGCGTTACTGACAACTGGTGGCATTTCCCAATCCCAAGCTCGGGAAACCCAGGATCACCAAACCTGTACAAAGACTGAACTCCCTGAGGCACATGAGTTGGGAGACAGGTGTGGCTTTTTGAATGTCATGGATGCAGTGAGTGTTACACACCCGCACGCTAGTACATACTCTGTTTCCTGGTTCAGGAAATTAACATCACTATCAGTAATTGTCATACCAACAGTTCTTTTCACAATCGTGAAAACAGAGCAAAATTTCTTAAGAAAACACAAATAAAAAATTAAAAACTGTTTTTGCCCATGGAATTAAATTGCACGGTAAAGAGTCTATGGTAATGGAAGAGTGAGACAATATCAACACGTTAAAAAAGGATTAAAGCAGTTCTTTTAGATAAAACATACTACACACTCAATTATCATTTGAACTACACATACTAGGGGTTGTTAAAAAAAGGATAAGTACAAATTAAACATCTATCATTTCACAACATACTTATTTCGTCTGGTACTGGAAAATTATGTGTTCAATATCTGCGATGATTTTGAGCTCAATGTCTTCACTTTGGAAGTGCACTGACCCTCTTTCAGATAGAGAAATGGGAACACAAAAATGAATGTAACAGAGAGATGAGGTATCATCATCCTGCCAAAGTCCACCGAAAGGATGTGAGTATGGTGTGTACAGTGACACTTGACAAGATATGAATAAGTACAGTAGCAGTGATTTTGGAATTAACTAGACTAAGTAATTATATGCCTGCATGTTTATTTAACTTTTATTTACAATTCACTGTTGTGTTAAGCTTGTATGTAAATATAGTAAATGGTTTGTAGATAACCAACTAAAATAATCACGTAACTAGATAGCAATCTCAGTTTATACTGTAATTAGAAACAAATAAAAGGCAATAAGTGAACAAAATAAATATATAAAACATATAACTTACATATGGATTTATTTTCTTGGAAAGGACACACCCAAAGAAGATACTGAAACATTGTTTGAGCTCAATCTGGTTACTGCAGTCTGAAAGTTAAAAAGTAAATATCCTTGAATAAAAAACAATAGCTGTTCCTATGAATATTAAAAAATATATACTACTGAGTTAATGATGGTCTCTCTCTCTCTCTCTCTCTCTCTCTCTCTCTCTCTCTCTCTCTCTCTCTCCCCCTCCCCCCCCCCCCCCCCAACTCTCATCAACCAAAAATAGTGTTTATAACACCATACAAGAACATACAACTTTGATACCTCCATGCGGATTTCATCGACCAAGCAAATGAGAACATGGTTAAATGGACACAAAAATGAGGCCACTGAAAAGAGGTGTCCTTTCTTCTCTTACAATTTCTGTATTAACTGGTTTAACACTGTCCTCCATAATTTCTTCTCCAGTGTACCAAAATGTGTATCTCAGACTAGGACTGTATCTAACATTCTAAATTATTTGTTGCATTTAGTCCAAGCTGCCTTCCAGTGTAGTTTTTTGCCTTTTATGTATTTATAGCTCCCTCTAGTACACAAAGTTATTACCTGATGTTTTAACTTGTATCCTATCTTCTTGTTCCTTCCATTTGGTGTTTTCTACTTAATTTTTGGCCCTTTTTGTAACACCACACCGCAGATACTGATTCTCTTCTTTTCACATATAATGCTGTATTCACGTGTACATTCCCAGAAATTGCTTTTTAAAAGCAAGGCTTAAGGGGGATACCAGCGGACTTCTTTCTTTGTATGGAATTATCATGCCTGTGTTAGTCTGATTTTTAAATCTTTGCTACATAATTCAGAAAAGTGGGTAGTGGCGGTTAGGACCCATATGGCACAGGTTGCAAAGCAATCACTGAACTCCAGAATGTTCTGCCACTGGGTGGTCAACTCCACTCTTGCTACAGTTTGGCAGCAGCAGTCCATTCTAATAGACAACATGTTGGTAGTCATGCACATCTAAAATTCTGAGCAGAAATTGCTGCTTTCAAATGTGGCCTTTCCCCTGATGGGCTCAGATAATTTTGTGACAGGAATACAGTAGGATCTGCCAGTTGGGTGAACCTGACAGATGTTGCACCTGTCTTTTACAGGGATATGACCTCCATCGCTTCACAGGAGAGCTTCTGTAAAGTTAGGAAGGTAGGAGACGAGGTACTGGCAGAAGTAAAGCTGTGAGGACAGGGCGTGAGTTGTGCCTGGGTAGCTCAGTTGGTAGAGCACTTGCCCGCGAAAGGCAAAGGTCTCAAGTTCGAGTCTCGGTCCGGCACACAGTTTTAATCTGCCAGGAAGTTTCATATCAGCGCACACTCCGCTGCAGAGTGAAAATCTCATTCTGGAACTAAATGGATAATTTTAGTCTGCTTACTGACTTTACGAGATATCAAAACACCTTAGGATTTTTAGTCAGATTGTTTGCCAAAATTTTACTTCAAAATTCACTGAATGCTTCTTGCATCACTCTATTCACATTCATTTTGGCTTCACTTTCAGTTTGTCTACAAGATTGACTTCACTTACATTACAGATGCTCTCTTCACTTTCACTGTAACTTTCTTCTATAAATACTGACCTACAGTAGCACTTTCACATACCTCACAACCTTACTCAGTACATACTTGTCTAAACATAGTGTACAGTGCTTTTGAGTTTTACTCACTATACTATCAGAATGAACCACTTCCCTGGTATCTTAAGTTTTCTAAAGCCAAACTATTCAAGTTGAAATAAATCCTCAATTTTCTTTTTCATTATTTCACATATTATTATTCTCAAATTTTGATGCACGAGGCTTATCAGCAGCTCCCACATTTGTGTGTCTTTATTATTGTGGATGATATTATTCTGAAAATTTGATGGTTGGTCTCTAGTCACATAGCTTCTACACAAATATGAATAATTATTTAGCTGTCACTTCCTCCAATAGCACTAGAAATTCCTAAGGAATGTTACTTTTTCCAAATTATCCGAAGTTCTGTCAAACTGACTAATACTGTATCCCATATGCCACCCATTCCTCCTATCATGCTAGGAGACAATTCCCCCCAGCCCCTCACGGAAGCTATCAATGTCCTCTCTCCACTATCCACTTTCTTCTGCATTTAACAACGGAATTTCTTTCATATTCTGAATATTGATGTCTGTTTCCAACTTTTCAAAATTTATTTTGACTTTACCGAATCCTTAACCTGCTTTTCTACCAGCCATTTCTTTTTAAATTTCTTCTCAACTTCCCTGCAGCCATTTCACTAAAACTTGCTTTCACTTCCTTTTGAATTTCAGTTCAAAGTGACATTATTGTATGACTTCCCTATTCTTAGCATTACTGCATTTCCTTCTTTTGATTAACAGTAAAAGCATTACACATAGGGGGACAGCATTTTGTGAAGTAGTATATATGGTGTGGCCTTTCTTGGCTGCTGTACGCACCAATTTATTAGCCCAAATTTTTATTTTCCCTGGTAACCAGCAGCCTTTGTAGCAGTGGAAAGATGGAGTGGACTGGTTTGTCAGCTGGGCATGTGCACTACATAACTTAAAATGCACTCAAGAGATGAAGGAGAGGATATATATGCCTCAACTGCATATCTGCTCCAGAGCTCTTGAGATCGCACAACCATTTAACATCTTGTAATAGGATCTTGAAAACACAACTGAATCAAAACAGAGATCAGCAAAGAATGTCACTCACTTTAGATCAATATAGCTGGCATGAAACTGTGGTAAACTATTAATTTAAAACAGCATCTACATAAGTACCCTTGTTATACTACAAGCAGTTGTGGGTTTCTTGGACATACAAAGTGTTACTCTACCAACCCCAGATAATGCTGGATATTTGCTATACACAAAGACATGCTAGATATAGTTTTGCCTGAATAATACAAAATCACTTCATAGTATGTGAAAGGTTGGGGGTGGGGAGGGAGGGGGGGGGGGGGCAGTTGCAATGACCAGTAATTGTCAAAATGTAAAATTTTGCGACCATAGACCAGGCATGAACTCTTGCGCACACGACCGTCAGATAACAGCCCACAAACCTCAGTGCAGAGGGTGGCTCTGTGGCTGTTCTATAGGCATAAAACAGGTCAAGAACTTATTCTTAGCAATCGTTGATTGCAATCATCTAGTTCAGGTATTATGAGAGTGGCTAGGCGTAAGCAAAGCGTCATGAATAAAAGCTAAAATAAACAATCAAACACATTTCTGTCTACATTATTTACATTCAAACCTTTTATTTTTAATTTGGAAAAATAAAAATAATTTTACCTGAAAGTATAAGCCATAGCTTGTCTGTTCCATCGAGTGGAACAGATGAATTATCTGTCACTGCATCAGAAACATTGGTGGGTGCAGATCCCCTTGATGGAGTATTCATGAATTCAAAATCATTCAATCTGTCTATAACATTGCCACTACCTGGAAGTTCCACATCATGACCACCACTTACACGAATATTTTTAAGTGATTTCACCCAATCATGCAACAGCATTAGATGCTGCCACAGCCTGTTAGCATTACTCCCAGCATCACAGGTGATATTCTGAAAAAGTAATGTAAGTCAAGAAACGCTGATATTTCTTTAAGTAAACTTTTGTTACACAAAGTGACCTAAGATATACCTGCACTTCTTTGTTCATAAAACACAAAGAGTCTGGCTCATAATGCCCCAGTTTCATTAATTAAGATTAAGCCAGTGAGGGTAGCTGTCAAAAATCCCATCATAGCCCAAGAAAGTCAACTAAACAGGCTAAACAGGAACTTCAGATATCTAAAGTAACTATAAACGATATTGTCAAAATCAAGGCTGTATCCAAAAAGGTCTAGACCATAAGGAAGCTATGACTGACAAACATGATAGAATAATAAAATTATGCACATGCTGTGTTTAACCACTTTGACAGGCAATGCTTGACTGTACAAACAACTTGCCTGGACAAAATGCTCCTAAATTTTCTCATCTACAGCTACATCAGAGATAATTTTCACACCCATAAAGCACACAATATTCAAGATTTCAGAATCTGGTTTGCAGGCAGCATCAGCATCACTTTTGATATGTTGAGTGGACATGCACACACATTGTCTTTAAACTGAACAGGTATCATTACAGCACAAAACAATATCTTTATTAACAGTATTACTAAATTTCAGTAAGGTAAATAGTTCGTCTTTATACATCATAACTCTGAAAAGTAACAGTTGGCACCTCTGAAGCAGCGGTCTGCTGACACAAAGAGGTACTGTGTGAGACATGCCTAATGTAGATCCTCATGCCATCTAGCTGTTGCAATGATGCAATCCAGTTGTAAGAACGGGTGGGTTACAAATCGCCATACTGTCTTGCCACCTCATGGCAGATGTAACAAATGGTCGATCTAAGTTACAAATTTACTAAATTATATTAGCTAGTAATTAAATATATTATTGTCTGCTAATTTTGTTAAAAAGCTTACAGTGTTAAAACAGGTGTAAAATTATGTATTGTGTATTATGTGGCTTTAGAAGTAAGTAATAACTGTTAATGGGATTCCCTCTTATTAATCTGAGCAGCAGTATCCCAGCCTTTATGAGAAGAGAGAGCTTTTGAACAAAGATTGTCTAACAAGTCAGTACTAGTGCCAGCACAGTGCATGTGTATAGTGAAAATCTAGCACTGGTAAAATCAGTCTTGGACAACTGATGAATGGCACTACTATTTAATAAAACGTGCACATAAACTGTGTGCTAAGGAAGAAGAGGTTTGCTCTGACTTATTGTGGAGTAAAAAGCCAATTTTGTTGTGGGTTACGGGGCTCTGCAAGCTGCAAGAGACATATTGCTGGCTATACGTACAACTGAAGAAGATCCTATAGCATTTAGAGCTACAAATTGTAAGCTGCCACTTCACATTTGTTAAAGGGGCTTGGACATAGCTTGCCACCACGTGAAATGCAACAACTTTATTTGGCCTGTGCCATAACATGTAACAATCTTATTTTGTTTGTGCTACAACATAAAGTGGACTTTGAATAGGGAAGCCACGTTGGCAAAACATGTAAAAGTCATAACATAATTGGAACTGCATGTTGAATAATAATAGACTGGTTATTTATGAAGCAAATGCTTATCTCATGTGTTTGTTTATGTATTTAAAAATCAACACCTTATAGTTTCAATGTTTTAAACCAAAGATTTTTTACAATGATAAAAGCTGGTATTTATTTCAACAAAAGATCATTTACAGACTTACACTGGTTTTTAATATATAAATCACAAACCAGCCAAATTTCGTAATGGATGCTGGGTGTGTCTGTTACTGTTGAGAAGAAGATACTAAAAGGTGAAGTACTACTACTTTTCTCCAGAAAACTGTGGTGGCTTGGGTACTTCGCAAATCCAAACAGGTGGCGTGTGACAAAATCTGAGTATGTTAATTAAAGTGAGGTATAGATCATAACTGAGACCCGTTACATAATTTCTGATTACATATTGCTATGTGACAAACTTTTTCATCCCTGTCTGAAAGATTTTTATAACATCAACACTAAACATATTACCACCACAGTACATAAGCATCTTCAATGCTTCTCAAGTTATTCATTAAAAGTTTATTATGTCACTTTGATGAAAAGTGCTGTTCTATTTAAAATAATTACTTAAGTGTGAATCTACGCACATTAATATTACGCATTCCTGCAAATTTCAGTGTTCCATGTTGAACAAACATCCTGTACGATCGTCACCTCAAAGGCAGTTAACATAAAATTATTAGGTTTCCTCTATGATTATTTGTTGTTAAGATCTGTTTACTACCTTTTAAAGTAATTTGTGTGGCAGATTGCAAGCTCTCACAGACAAAAGAGTGATCAGCCATCACATAGCTCAGTATCTATTGCACGCGACTGTCTCCCGTAACTTACAGGTCCAGCTATCAAATATGGTTAATAAAGCAATTGTTACAACCTATGATACAATAAATTGAACAATGGAAACTCCAGGTACGAATATCAACAACATAGAAAAACGTAGATTGCTACTTACCATAAAGACGACAAGTTACGCTGCAGACAGGCACACTTAAAAGACACTTACATAGAGTTTTCAGCCACAGCCTTTATCAGCAAAAGAGAAATACACACCACTCACACACACACAGAAGCACATCTCATGCATACGAATGCTACCTCCAGCATCTTGGGCCAGAATGCAACTATCACGTGGGATGCAAGCAGCAATCTGCAGGGGGCGAGGAAGGATAAGGGATAGTAGCACACGTGTGGGGAGAGACTAACGCTGTCTTGCAGAGTATGCAGGGCCTAGGAAGCCAACAGGCACAGCGTCAGGAAGTTGTAGGGCAGGGAGACAGAAAAAAGGAGTAAATAAGGAGGGGAACTGGGAAATGTTGGCGGGTGCATTGCCAGAGGGTGGGAAACGAAGGAGGTGGGATAAGAGAGCTGGTAGAAGATGACAGAATAGAGGGGGTAGAAACTGATGAGTTGAGGGTGTGGGAATGTGTGTTACTGTAGGCTGTGGCCGGGATAATTATGGGGGCGGAAAATGTGTTGTAAGGATAACCCCCATCTGTGCAGTTCAGAAAGGCTGGTGGTTGAGGGGAGGATCCATATGGCTCGGGTACTGAAGAGCCATTAAAATCACCCATGTTATGTTCGTGCTACACGTTGGACTACTTTGCTCTTGGCCACAGTTTGGCAGTGGCTGTTCATCCTAGTGAACAGTTGGTTGGTAGTCATACAAATATAAAAAGCTGTATAATGCCTGCATCAGACCTGATAAATGACGTGGCTGCTTTCACACGTAACCCAGTCCCTGATGGAATAGGAGTACCTGTGATAGGTCTGGAATAGGAAATGCTAGGTGGGTGAGTTGGGCAGGTCTCACACCTGCGTCTTCCATAGAGCTATAATCCTTGAGAAAAGGGTTGGGGTTGAAGGTGGCACTGGGATGGACTAGGATGTTGTAGAGGTTGAGTGGGCAATGGAACACCAGTTTAGGAGCGGTGGGAAGGATCTCAGGTGGGATGTCTCATTTCAGGCCACAACAATAGATAATCGAAGCCCTGATGATGGATATGGTTCAGTTGTTCCAGTCCGGGGTGATACTGGGTGACAACTGAACATAACCTGCTTGATTTAAATGGTTGCTTCACTACTGAGCCATCTGTACCCTCTGCTCCATCACCAGCTTTTCCAAACTGCTTGGATGGAAGTATTCCTTACAACTCTTTCTTCATTCCTACATTAACCCTAGACTTAACCTGCACTAATGTACTGTCCTCACACACTACACCCAACAGTTTCCACCCCATCAGTCGTATCATCTCCTACCCATTCTCATATCCTACACACTGTCTGCTGCCCTCTGCTAATGCAACCGCCCATCTTTCCTCACTTCTCTCCTTTTTTCCCGACCTCCCTGTCCCAAGATCTCTTGACGTTCTGCCTGTTGGCATTCTAGTCCCTGCATACTCTGCCAGACATGGTTCATCTCTCGTCTCACATGTACACTAGTATTCTTTCCCCTTCCTCGCCCCCTCCAGATTGCTGCTTACATCCCATGTGATAGCTGCATTCCAGTCCAAGATGCTGGAGATGGCAGTCACGTGTGCATAAGGTGTGGTTGTTTTGTGTACGAATGGTATTAGTTTCTCTTTTGCTAATGAATGCTGTGGCCGAAAGCTCTATGTTAGTGTTGACTAGGATCTGCAACTTAACGTGTCTTCTTTACAGTAAGTAGCAATGTCTACTTTCCTGCACTGTTTACAAAATAAACTGAATCAAATAGGGACAACGCAACCTCAAACTCATAACTGCAAAAGGAAATGTTGAAGTTTTGTGATTGTTGTTATCAAAAGAAACTTTAAAGCCCTTTGAGACATTTATGACTTGCATGTTTATCCTTGTTGATTTGATTCTTTAACATTATCAAATTGGGGCACTAGGAGCCAAACATCTTTGTAGACTTTCCCATCTGTAGTATGATGGATGATAAATGAATTATTACATGTGTTATTACATTTTAAAATACCTCAATATAATAATCATGCCCATTAAAAACAGTCAGTAGTAGAACTGTACCATGTTTTCTGAATCAATAGTGACAATAAATGATGACATCAAATATCACAGTACAGTACAGCCTTTACTATAATAAGAATTAAATTGATGGTTAGACCGGTGATGATACTGTATCTACATAACTGAAAAGATGTCACTGCTCATCTAGTTGTGCAGCTGTGATTGCTGAACTTCTACAGCTTTGGGTCAAAAGCAAGTAAGTCAAATGCTAAGGTAACTACACACTCAGATTGCAAGAATGTGATATTTTCTATTTCTCAAAGGGGCAAAGAGGGTGCATTATGAATAACTGAAGGCTGTCAAGCAAGAAGAGACTATTGCAACGTATGAGAGAACACAGTACTGTACAACTGATGAAACATAAACCTCAGCTGACTACTGATATCCCTTCTGTACAACTGCACTTGAGGCCAGTATAGTTATGCAGAAACGGAAGAAATTATTAGGTGAGAAACAAACCTCAGCTTACTACTGATATCCCTTCTGTACAACTGCACTTGTGGCCAGTATAGTTCTGTAGAAATAGAAGAAATTATTAGGTGAGATTTATTCACATCATCAACATGTCCTAGGATCATGACGCACATGACAAAAAGAGGATTGAAACCTCAATAACATTGACAATATCTACTCTACAACTACAACCACCAAGTTGTAGCAACAGTGCACAACACTTAAAGGTTGCAGGCTAAAGCAATCAATAATATAGCAGTGAATCTTGTGGCACTCTCAGTTCAATCTTAATTACACAAGACTGAACAAAGAGTTAGCTACTACATTAAAAATGTGTAGGTTTAAGTATTACAGCAGCATGAACACACTGGATAAGATATTTAATTTGTATTTCATAACTAAACTTTTTGTTAAATGACATGAAAAAAGGGAAGGATTATGTATACAATAGAACTCTCAATAACTAAAATACACTGATAAGATTATTAAAAAAGCATGCATTGACTTTCAAATATGAAATGCAAAAAGAAGACTAAAATAAACAATGAATAATTTCCAACTTTTAGCAAATCCACCATATTAAATTTGGTCTTTCAGTACCAGATCAATGAGGAAGTTTCAATATGGCCTACTTGCCTTCGTATTGTTCCATCCTAGACAATTTAACATTTATAGTTGCATTTTCACTGCTTGGTTCCACTGCAACCATTTGAAGTAGACTGACTTTAATGGTGGCTACATGGAGCTGCAGGGGGGCAAGGTGTAAATACTCCCCTCCTCTTGTGGCATTTATTTCTCAGAAAAGATCAACTTTAACAGGGGTTACATTATATAGTTTTTACAGTGCTTTGTTCAGAATATAGAAGTAATAAATTGAAATATTATTAAGGATGACAGTCAAAACAGGCGACCTCAGGATCTCATGTCTAGTTTTTGCTGATGACCTGACCTTACTGGGAAATTAGCTGCAACACAACTCCAAGCACTGCATTTAATAGCAGAATAATCAAGTCTACGGATCAACATTGGAAATACCAGATTCGTTTCCAGTATTAAAGATACCGTTGCATGATTTCTTCATTCCATCATAGGACTGGTTTTCATTGGGAGGATCCACAGAAAAAGCACATCTCCACCTCTACTAATTTTATGACCACAGCACTTGGCCCCTGTCAGATGTCAAATTTTCCCACGTGAGGTAGTGTCAAAAGTTAAGTCAGCATTACAAGAAGTCCAATAAGCTGTTCTGAGGACCCTACTAGGTGCTGGTGTGGTAAAGACAGGACAATGGGGAACTAATTGCTATCACATACGCTATCTGATCTAAAGTATCTGGACACTTATTAACATACATTAATGTAGCTGTGTTAGCCTTCCCCTTTATGACCTCTTGAATTCCATTGGGGATACTTTCAGTGGGGTGTCAGAATGTCTGTGGAGGAATGACTGCTCATGTTTCCTCAAGAATTGAAACCAGAGAAGGTAATAGTGTTGGGCCGTTAGGGTCAGTTGCCAAGTCAATGTTGTAATTCATCCTGAAGGTGTTCCACCCGATTCAAATCAGGACTCTGGGCAGTCCAGTCCACTTCAGAAATGCTACTGTCCACAAATCATTGCCTCACACAAGCTACTTTATGCAATCGTGCATTGTCATGCTGATACAATCACGGTCTCCAAACTACTACTTGACCGATTCTGATGCCACTGATACTACTGACAACAGAACACTCTCCACTGCCTTTTATACCAGCAGGTCCACGTCTCATCACATTTAGTGGCTGATTCCACATTACACACACACAGGGGTGTCAAGATACTTTTGATCAATTAGTGTAGACTATAAGGCTCTCTTCAATGGAAGGAGAGGAGAAGACCTTTGGGCTATAGACTAATCTATGGCTGAAAATGTATCACACAACACACTGAAGCAAGTGGAACCAATGTTACCGAACTGGCATAAATCAAAGTCCAACTTAATTTGTTCTATTAAAGTACCTCACAGCATGAAATCTCAGCTCTGGCTTCACAAAGATTTGTGGGCAATGAAGTCACCCAATGCAAGGAATGGCATGGGTAGCTCAGAAATCAGGATGGTTATTTCCCTACTGGTGACCTCCCCCTCTGGAGGAAGACAGATCTTACAATAGGTAAGTACACTGATATCCATTTTTGTACATCCACAACAGCCAACTCTGCATTGAATATAACTTGTTCAATGAAGGAGGTCTTGGAAATCAATGTAAAAATACTGATGTCTTTCAGTGCTAGCTCTATTTTTTACAAGAGGCTCAGTGTTTGCATAGAGAGAGAGTGTGTGTGTGTGTGTGTGTGTGTGTGTGTGTGTGTGTGTGTGTGTGTGTGTGTGTGTGTGTGTGTTTTACAGTGAAATTAAATAACTGAAGATCAATACTAACTGCTACATAAAATGGCCATAACCATTTTGGTTGAGTGAGAAGGTGAAAACAGTCATTACAATGCCATTAGATGATATCTGTGGCTGTACCCGGAAGTGGAAATATAGAGGCAAAGAGCTGGGTCCAATTAAGTCTTCTAATTGGTAAATACTGAACTAATCAGTTTGACAATCACTACATCCTGTAACACTTGACATCCATGCCAGTGGTCACATGATGTTCAGAAATGCAGAGTGTATCAGCTGGATTTGACAACTCTGATTGATAAATGCCAGCAAGTTGTTCATTAATTTTACTCCTCAGTACTCAAATACTAATGATCTGGTAAGGATAACCAACATTTAACACTAACATGTTACAATTGGTTGGAACTAAAATTTCTGGGGATAGCAAAAAAAGTTTTCAGCTGATGCAGAATGCTTCAATTTTACTGGTTAGTATGAAAAGGAACTAACCAGTAAAACTGAAGCATTCATGTTGTACCCCGTCAAGACAGACATCCTACCCAAAATAGTTTTCTGCCGCCCACCCAACATAAGAATATCCTTGTCTGTCCTTACTCCAATCCTCCTCCCAATCCTGCATCCCATAGGTCATTCCCTTACAGTCGACCCAGGAGCGAGACATGTTCCACACCCCCCCCCCCTCCCCCAACAACTCCCCTCCCCTACTGCAGTCCAATCACAGGCATCTCTTGTCCAATAAAAGGCAAGACCATGCTTGAAAGCAGCATGTTACATTTCAGCTATGCTGCAATTACTGTAAAGCATTTTACGTGAGCACGACAAATAAACCATTCAAGCACTTGAATGGCCACCATTCAACTGCAGCGAACCACAAACTTTACCATCTAGTTGCCTAACATGCTGTGCACCACAACACTAATGACTTCAACATCAGCTTCACTACATGGGCCATCTGGATACTCTCTTCCAGCACAATTTTCTCTGAACTACACAGGTAGGAATTCTCTCTCCAGTATATCATGTGTTTTCTTAAGTTGTCTCTCACTGCCTCACCTTACCTTTACCCTGCGCTCTTGTCCACACCATTCCTTTCCCATCCCGATAGAGTACTCTTCCTCCTACCAAGCTCCCCCACCCCACCTGCCCAATTCCCTCTAGCTCCCTCCCTCCTCCCTCATGACCTTCACTCTGAACTCTTTTCATCGTGTTGCACAGACACTGAATCATCTGACAAAATACCTGCCTCACACTATCCAGCTATGCCCCTTCTTGCCTTGTGTGTCCCCTATCCTTTTCCCCCCTCCATCTATCTACCCAGGCTAGGCTTTTGATAATCAATACTCAATAATCTACCTAACTGCTATCACAAGCATGTACATTTGGATGTCTGTGTGATTAAAGGATGTGTGTATTCTTACTAGAAAAAGGGCATGAGCTTGACAGTTGTGTTAACTCTTTTCTATTATGTGTTTTTGTGCACATGTACCAATACTCTACAGGTAAGTGGTTGCCTTTCCCTTATTTTACGTATTTATCCTTTACGTAAATAAGAATATTGTGGTGTGGCAGAAAATGCCACAAAATGGTTAAAATGTTACCTGTCCAAGAGGGAAAGGGGGGGTGGGGGGGGGGGGGTGAAAAAAAATCAGTCAACAGGAAAGTATCCTGTATTACACCATCTGTCTTCGTCCAATTGGGATCTATCTACATTTGGTGTCCTGCAAGGTTCCATTTTTCTTGTGTATGTCAACACAAAAACAGAAGAAAATGTGACACACTAGAACAGTGGGAGGTGTCCAGGACAATCCATGCGAAATCACCTAAGCCTCTCTGCTGGACCATCATAAATGTCAGTGAAATTTTATGTGAACATTCACACATGTTACCAATGAACACTGGTAAAGCTTAATGTTCATTGAAGTAAGTCTGACCGATACAGTCATTTGTTTGACTCCACGTGTGACTTTGGACAGAGCAAGATGAATTTCTGGTGAGTGAATTGTTATATCTGGTGATATCTTTTATCTCAGGAAATAAAGGTATGATGAACATGAAACTTGGTATGTAGTAACCTCACAATACAAGGTTCTTAAAGAGAGAGAGTTGTTTAGTACCACTTTCCAAAACTGAATAAATTAAGTGCAAAGGCGAAGATTATGCAAAAAGGGCAAAGACCATGCAAAAAGGGCAAAGACCATGCAAAAAGGGCAAAGACCATGCAAAAAGGGCAAAAATGTGATATTTTCAATTTATTTTGCAAATTACTATTTACTATAAAACTCTCCAAATTGGGCTTATTAGAAAGACCATGCTCTCAAAAGCAAAACAAAATGTATCTGAATATCCAGTATGGGTTAACAATGATAAATAATTTGAATCAAAATTGCACATGAAACTTGTGTACGTAAACTTCAGATTCTTGTATCTTAATACATGCTGATTCCAGCATGGGCTAACAATGCTACATAAATTGAGGCAAAGTAGCCAGAAGTATCGCACTGAGAATAAAATTTTAACTTAGACTTTTTGCATCTTCTTGATTAATGGAATTATAAACATGAAACTGTACAACAACAACAACTTAGCAGCATAAGGTTTTCCAATATAAAATATCATTCATGTACTGCTTGCCAAATTTCTACAAAATCAGTTAAAACTTTATTTCCATAAAAATTACAAAAATTGATCACATTCAATCTGCTTTTAAAAAATGTTTTCCGTAATTGTTTTCAAACTAATCACAATTGGAAAGAGCACATTTTAAAGCATCCAGAAAACCACATTTAATTTTCCACTGTGTACTAGCAGTACCTGAAAACAACAGACAAACTGAGGGAATGTACCACAACAGACTACATCCCAGAAACTTGTACCTGTGTTTTGTTGCATCTGGTTCCAATTTTTAAACTGGCAAGTAATAACTCACTATATTGTGTTGGCCCATGGTGACATTGTCACTACCCATTCCAGAGCACGAACTCCCAACTCCATTGCAATACCAGCTATAAGCGCATTCTATATCTAGATTCCCATGCCTGTAATTTGGTTTCTTAATTTGGTTCCAAAGACATTAAAAATTATTAGTTTGTTTTTGAAGGTACTGCTCAGGGGTCTCATTGGGAAAATTTGCTAGCTACATCATATCCTTTTGTACCTTTTGTGTACGGGCACGTTGCAAACTGTTCATTGTTTAATTATTTCGGATCACCTCCAACTTGATACAGTACCTGTAAATGAGTTTATTCAAAAATTCATTGACTTTTGTCGAATCAAACAAAGACCAGTAAAACCATTTCACAAACATCTCAGCTGCGCAATATAAAACTAATAATTTTGTCAATCAATGTAGCCACAAAAACGATTTAAACATTGATAAGGAATGTAACATTCAGCACCAGCCATGGAAAATCTAGGTTTAATGGGATTGGTGGCACAACCAAGTGACTGCCTACTCAAGAAGCGTACAAAGGCTGTCAACATATCAAATACTGATGGCAAAAGATCTATTCAACTTCTGCAACCAAAAGTTACATTGCATCAAATATGTATGAGTACAAGTTCAGAAACAATAAAGCTAAGAAAGCAAAAAGTTTAAAAAAAATAGAATAGCGAGAAAGCAGCACGGTTGCTGGTATGAGAGAAGATATTATCAAATGGATTTGTAAGCAGACAGGTACCACAACACGGCTTTGAAACCTCAACTATGAAACAATTACAGGCTTGGGGACCTGGATGAAGAGACCTACCTGTGGGTGGTATTTCGTAAACCCTATAGCAATGGGGTTGCCAATTAAGGTTTTTGAATGGGTAGTGACATCATCACCATAGACCAACACAAAATAGTGGGATATTAGTTGTTAATTCAAAAATAGAAACCACACGCAACAAAACACAGACAATAGGTTGCTACAATGAAGTCTGTTGTCATGGTACATTACCTATAGCTTGTCCATCATTTTCACGTATTGTCAAACATGATTTTCTGGATGCTTAAAAACATGCTCTTTTCAACTGCAAATAATGTGAAATCAATTATTGGAAACAAATTTTCTAAAAGCAAATTGAAGGTGATGTATTTTTGACATTTTTACAGAAATTGAGTTTGAATTGAGTTTGTAGAAATTTGGTAAGCAGAAAAAGAACGATATTTTTTACTGGAAAACTTTAGGTTGCTAGGTAGTAGTTGTCCAGTTTAGTGTTTATCATGCCTTTAATCAACAAGATATAAGAAGCCGAAGTTAAAACTTTATTCACAGTGTGATTTTTCCAGTACTTTGCCTCAATTTATGTAGCACTGTTAGCCCATTCTGGAAATTAAACCCACTGTTCTGGGAGAGCTTAAAACATACGTTTTCAAAAGAGATTGGTTTTGAAACTTTAATAGAAAAATATACCCCATTTTCAACATTTCACAAACATCACCATCTTTTCGATGAATTTGTGGATTATTGGAAAATAGTAGGTGAAATTTTCCATTTCACATCCTTATGCTACCAAGCTATTGCATATTAAGCTCATGTTCAGCAAGAGTTTACGAGATAAGAATCTAAAGTTTACAGTTTTTTCATGACACAAGTTTCATGTTCAGTTAGCCCACATTGGATATTCATGTACACTTTCTTTTGCAGTTCAAACCATGGTCTTTGTAATGAGCCCAGTTTGGAGAGTTCCATAGTATACAGTTTCTTGCAACATCAAATTCAAAATACCACATTTTTTATCTTAAAAAAAAAAGCACTTAATTTATTCAGTATTGGAAAGTGTTATATCAATGAAACTTAATATTTGAGAACTTTCCGTTGTTAGGTTGCTTCACGCTAAGTTTCACATTCATCATACCTTCATTTCCTGATGTACAAAAAAATCAAACTTTGAAAAAATTTAAATCACCAACAGTTGGGACAGTCCAGCAAAATGTGAACCACTGTCAAACAGGTGCTACAACAGTGGGATGGGTCCTCACTAAGGATGAGATGACCACGAGTTAGCCAAGTATGGCCGGCGCGGAGATTGCAGAGGATGGCCAAGTCCTTGCAAGACACCTGCATGAAGAACCTCCACAGATTCAGTCTCCGTTATCACCCGTAGTTTGTATGGTGAAATCAGAGTGAACCATTCCATATTCCAGGCACCTAAAACTTGAAGGCATAATACTCGTCAGAGGTCTGTTCCCGGGATGCTGATCTCAAGAGCCAGTTAACTGGTAGCTAGTTTGGCCACGCTATCAGTGAAGTCATTACACCAGATCCCGACATAGCCCGGAGTCCATATGGTCACTGATCGTCCCAGTGTTCAAGGGCACATAGGGAATTCTGGATGGCAATGACCAAGAGATGGCGAGGGTAGCACTGGTCGAGAGCTTGCAAACTGCTCCAGGACTCACTGCAGGAACGGATATGATCAAAAGCACAAGAGATGGCTACCAACTCCACTGTGAAAACACTAGAACCATCCAGCAAGGACAGCAGTTTAGAATGTCTCACAAAGCAAAGTCCACACAACTAGCAACCATGGAGCCATCAGTGTAGATAACTTGTGAACCCTAGGATGCGCCAAGGATGGAGAAAAATTGGCAGTGTAAGGCCTCAGGATGAACAGAGTCCTTCAGACCTTGTGAAAGGTCAAGACTAAGCGGTAGCCGAGGGACGCACCACAAGGGTGGGCCCGGAGGAGAGGTAGAAGAGGAAACAACTGCAATTCAGAGACGGCAGACCAAATATGGATTGTGATTGTAATGCCTTATCTGTGTCGCCGTTGCGGAAGATGGATTACTGTATTTGGAAAGGGGAGATGGTAATTTAGATGCAAACGAATGTGTGTAGCACAAATGACAAGCTGTTGTTGGCACTTTATCTGCAAAGGAGGAACCCCAGCCTCCATGTGTAAGCTGTTCACAGGGCTAATTCAAAAGGCTCCCATCACAAGTCGAACCCCGCAGTGGTGTATCAGTGAACCACTGTCAAACAGGTGCTACAACAGTGGGATGGGTCCTCACTAAGGATGAGATGATCATGAGTTAGCCAAGTATGGCCTGCATAGCTGAGGTAAATGTTGAAACATATATCATACCCCCATAATCAAGGCAGGATTGTATCAGAGCTTTGTAAAGCTGCAGGAAGGTAGTGTGATCTGCATCCCAGCTGGTGTTACTTACGCAGTGAAGTGTATTAAAGTGCAACCAGCACTTTCACTTAAGCTGGCAAAGATGGGGTATCCACGTCAACCGAGAATCGAAGATCAGTCTTAAAAAGTGGTAATTCTCCAACACATTGAGTAGTTGGTCATCGAGGTAAAGTTCTGGTTGTGGGTGAATGGTGTGACACCGACAAAAGTGCATGAAGCGAGTCTTGGCAGCAGAAAATTGAAAGCCATGGGTGAGGGCCTATGCCTGTGCCTTTTGTATTCTGCCCTGTAGTCGAAGTTCAGCAACACTCAAACTAGAGGAGGAAATGTAGAGGCAAAAGTCGCCAACATACAAGCAGGCTGATACTGAGGACCCCACAGCTGCTGCTACACCACTGCTGGTTACTAGAAAGAGAAGGACACTCAGTATAGAGCCCTGTGGGACCCATTCACTTGGTTATGGGGGGTACTGTGGGAAGCACCAACTCTGACCGAGAACATACATTGCGACAAAGTTCTGGACGAAAATCAGGAGCAGATCTTTGAGACACCATTCATGTAAGATGGCAAGGATGTGGTGTCACGATGTGGTATTACAAGCCTTTTGCAGGTCGAAGAAAACAGCTATAAGGTGTTGATGTGGGGCAAAAGCTGTTCAGCTGGCACACTCTAGGTAAACCAGATTATCATTAGTGGAACGGCCTTGGCAAAAACCAACCTGGGGTCGAGCCAGAAGACCCCAAGACTCATGGAGCCAACATAGCTGCTGGATCACCATGCATTCAAGCAACTTACAGGAACATTGGTGAGACTTACACTGGGTGACAACTTAACACCTCTTACAGAATGCGTACCCGGTATCAGTACTGGAAGAATGATGCTTTTTCGCCACTGCAATGGGAACTCGCCTTCGCTCCACATGCAGTTAAAGATGGTAAGGATGGTATCACGGTAACAATCGACCAGTAGGGATACTTGATCATTAGGTCAGGGAGGCATTCTGGCCCTGGGGCTATCAGGGCACTGGGGTATGACACTGCCAAATTCCTACTCGCTGAATGGAGCATTACATGGCTCCAGGTGGCGTGTAGTAAAAATAATTGCTTTCACTACAACCACTGTTTTAGGACACGAAAGGCAGATTGATATTTCTCAGAAACTGACAATTGAGCGTAGTGCAGAGCAAAATGTTCCACGACAATGTCTGGGCCAGTGTAGACAGTGCCACTCAAGGTAATACCAGGTACACCTGCAGGTGTCTGGTATCCATAGAGATGTCTGATATTAGCCTAAGCCTGCTAAGGAGAAGAAGGTGGTCTGATGGTTAAACGTACCATTCACAGCATTCTCACCTCTGACTTTTTATCAGCCACTTAAAGCCGATAAGGTGCTCCACCGATGGGCACTGCTTATGGTACTGGAGAGCCTGACTACGATCTCAAATGGGTTCTGCAATATCTGAGGACCACCAAGGTTTTGTCCTCTGTTGGGGAGGCCCGAGAAACAGGGGATTACTAAATCAGCTGCCAAAAGAAAGGCTGTAGTTGTATTCTGGACTGCCTCATCAGTATCTCCATGTGGTGGGGAGCCATGGTCGACAGCAGAAGCAAAAGAAATCCTGTCAGCAGAGCCCATCTGCCGAGGTGCCCAGGGGAGGGATACTGAGGTAGGGAAAGGAAGATCAGGAAGTGATCACTACCACACAGGTCATCATGGACCCTCAAGTGGAAGGATGGGAGAAGACAAGGGGTGCAAATTGAAAGGTCTTTGAGGTCTTTATAGCGGCCAGTGACCAGGGTTCCACCCCACAAAGCGTTAAGCGATTTGAATGCGCCAAAGATTAGGAAAAGTGGTGGCGTTTGGCGGGGGGGGGGGGGTTAGGATGAGAAACCAGTGGGAATCAATGCAAACACAAACAGTATGTTCTGAGACACGTCACCATCTGAAGGAAGGTAAACACTTCAGATGGTAATATCCTAAAATGCACTTACCCAAACAGCCACAGCCTCCAAAGGGGTACTGAGAGGCATGAGTGCCTAGAATATATGTGCAAACTCCGCCCCACACCCTGCCATAGGCAGCAAGATTCTTACAATATCCCCAGTATCCACAAAGGACTGGGGTCTGTGTTGCTGGAAACACAGTCTCCTTAAGGGCAATGCAGAAGGCAGGAGATGTGTCAAAGATGTCTAGCTCAGCCAGGTGGTGGAAAAAAAATGCTAGAATTCCATTGGAGAATAATGACATCAAGTACAGTAAGGCCATGAAGGGACCAAGGGGACAGGTTATGCCTTAGGGTCACCTGCTGCCACTGGTTGAGGGGTTATGGCATCAATATACATAGGTTCCGGTTTCTGTTGTGGGGTGCAAACTGGGGCTTCAGGGGCTGCCGGAATCTCCGCCTTGGCCACAGGACGAAAAGGCAGTATCTGGTGGGATGGGGGCCACCAGAATGTTGTCCTCCTTGGAGGACTTTTCCTTGTCTTTCCTCTCCTTAGAGGGTTTTTGTGATTGCAAGGGCTTCTCTGAATCAGTTTAAGGCAAAGAGCCCAATCATGAAGCACTGTGACCAGCAGCCTGTGGCTCCTTCAGACCACAATCTCTAAAGAATGGGCTAGCATAGCTGTGGGAAGAGAATATTTTAGGGTATCATCTCCCTGCATTGGGAGAGGACTGGGACTGTCCTTTCGTAGAGACTGCAGCGGCCATATGGCCACCAGCGGGAAATAACTTTATCCGTTTCATTTGCGGCAGATCCGCCATGGTGCTGCCTGCTCCTAACGGGTGCCACCCAGCTTCGGCATGGCTACCTGGCCATTGACCCATTGCTCGGAAGGCCCCAGTCACATACAACAGATGAAAGGTGGAAACTTGACACCCAGTAATAAACCAGGGGGCACCAAGAAAACCATTTGATGGAGGGACAGAAGGAGAAAGGGATAGTAGAAGTAAAAGCATGCAGCACAGAAAGGAAATAATGCTGCAAAGGCTGGGGCTCTGTGGTAGCCAAACACGAGGCCCAGAAATGTGACTTCTAAAGTACCTAACATTTCTTCATTTATTCCATTTGATTGTTTCGAAACATCAAAATAAAACTTTGAATATTGGTATATTTCACACACATTTGTTGCAGATGGCTGTATTACTTTTTTCTCAAATGCCATTGGTCTCATTTTATTTGTGCATACAACTTGACACTTCTTTCGCTGTTTTATTTGTCTGGTCCTATGGCCCTGTCTTTGTTCAATTAGCTTTCTTGGTCCTGTCTGGCTCTTTGTCGTCTCCTGTGTGTAAGATCATCTGAAGAACAATTGCCTTCCCTTCAGATTATTTTTGGTTATTTGATTGTAGATTATGCATGCATTTACTGTTTCCATATCTAGGATATTGTAGAAGACACATGTCAGCCATCTCTTACAAGCAATCTTATATGAATCTTTATGAATTGTTTTATTTACATCCACAACATGCTTTGTAGCATTTCTTCTTTCCTTTTCCCCTCAGTTCTATTTTGTGTCCATAAAATAATGATATTCTTACTTTTCTTCCCTTTGTACACTGTTATGGTACAACCTGGCTTATTCCTCTTCTTCAAGATGATGGTACAAAGTGAGTCAGAACAGTTGTTCACACAGTTGGGGAGATTTCAGCAAATATTTTTCATTGTCCCCACAAATAACGTTTTCTTCTGTTGAATTTTCTCAGTAAGATGAAAGGATGCGAAAGAGTTGTTTGTTGTCAGAATTCTTCCTCGATTTAGGAATGGCTCCATGAGGAAATGGACAACATACTCTTCCAGTGTCTTGTGTGGCAGGAGTATTTATGTGCCAAGATACGGGAAGAAACTGCAAATGTATTTTGATGCCACGTCTGCAGCTGTCCAAAATTTGAATCAGATTCTCTACTGTCATGTTTTCTAATATTCTAGAGAAACACTTTCATAAAGACTGTCAAATTTCAAAAATAAATATACTATCAGCATCTCAATATGGTTTTAGGAAAAATCACTCACTGAAACGGCAACCTTTCCTTTTCTGTATGAACTCTACAGGCCCTAGATAGGCAGGAACATACCTCAAGTAACTTCCTAGCCTTGTCAAAAGCATCTGATACAATCAATCATGACAAATTACTAGGTAAGATTCAGAACTGGGGTATTAGGGGAGCAGTGCATAATTGGATTAAATCATACCTCCACAAAAAACAACTCATAGTGATATCACATGAAGTAAATGGGACAATCAAAACTCGTCAATCAGATTTAGTGGTCACACATGGAGTTCCCTGTGGTTCCATATTGGGTCCAATTCTGTTCTTACTACGTGTAAATGATTTACATATGATGTTGTTGTTGTTGTTTTCAGTCCTGAGACTGGTTTGATGCAGCTCTCCATGCTACTATATCCTGTGCAAGCTGCTTCATCTCGCATTACCTACTGCAGCCTACATCCTTCTGAATCTGCTTAGTGTATTCATCTCTTGGTCTCCCTATACGATTTTTACCCTCCACGCTGCCCTCCAATGCTAAATTTGTGATCCCTTGATGCTTCAGAACAGTCCTACCAACCGGTCCCTTCTTCTTGTCAAGTTGTGCCACAAACTCCTCTTCTCCCCAATTCTATTCAATACCTCCTCATTAGTTACATGATCTACCCATCTAATCTTCAGCATTCTTCTGTAGCACCACATTTCAAAAGCTTCTATTCTCTTCTTGTCCAAACTATTTATCGTCCATGTTTCACTTCCATACATGGCTACACTCCATACAAATACTTTCAGAAACGACTTCCTGACACTTAAATCTATACTCGATGTTAACAAATTTCTCTTCTTCAGAAACGCTTTCCTTGCCATTGATAGTCTACATTTTATATCCTCTCTACTTCGACCATCATCAGTTATTTTGCTCCCCAAATAGCAAAACTCCTTTACTACTTTAAGCATCTCATTTCCTAATCTAATTCCCTCAGCATCACCCGATTTAATTAGACTACATTCCATTACCCTCATTTTGCTTTTGTTGATGTTCACCTTATATCTTCCTTTCAAGACATTGTCCATTCCGTTCAACTGCTCTTCCAAGTCCTTTGCTGTCTCTGACAGAATTACAATGTCATCGTCAAACCTCAAAGTTTTTATTTCTTCTCCATGGACTTTAATACCTACTCCGAATTTTTCTTTTGTTTCCTTTACTGCTTGCTCAATATACAGAATGAATAACATTGGGGAGAGGCTACAACCCTGTCTCACTCCCTTCCCACCCATTGCTTCCCTTTCATACCCCTCGACTCTCATAACTGCCATCTTGTTTCTGTACAAATTGTAAATAGCATTTTGCTCCCTGTATTTTACCCCTGCCACCTTCAGAATTTGAAAGAGAGTATTTCGGTCAACATTGTCAAAAGCTTTCTCTAAGTCTACAAATGCTAGAAACGTAGGTTTGCCTTTTATTAATCTAGTTTCTAAGATAAGTCGTAGGGTCAGTATTGCCTTCCGTGTTCCAATATTTCTGCGGAATCCAAACTGATCTTCCCCAAGGTCGGCTTCTACCAGTTCTTCCATTCGTCTGTAAAGAATTCGTGTTAGTATTTTGCAGCCGTGACTTATTAAACTGATAGTTCGGTAATTTTCACATCTGTCAACACCTGCTTTCTTTGGGATTGGAATTATTATATTCTTCTTGAAGTCTGAGGGTATTTCACCTGTCTCATACATTTTGCTCACCAGATGGTAGACTTTTGCCAGGACTGGGTCTCCCAAGGCCGTCAGTAGTTCTAATGGAATGTTGTCTACTCTCGGGGCCTTGTTTCGACTCGGGTCTTTCAGTGCTCTGTCAAACTCTTCATGCGGCATCATATCTCCCATTTCACCTTCATCTACATCCTCTTCCATTTCCATAATATTGTCCTCAAGTACATCACCCTTGTATAGACACTCTATATACTCCTTCCACCTTTCTGTTTTCCCTTCTTTGCTTAGAACTGGGTTTCCATCTGAGCTCTTGATATTCATGCAAGTGGTTCTCTTTTCTTCAAAGGTCTTTTTAATTTTCCTGTAGGCAGTATCTATCTTACCCCTAGTGAGATAAGCCTCTACATCCTTACATTTGACCTCCAGCCATCCCTGCTTAGACGTTTTGCACTTCCTGTCGATCTCATTTTTGAGACGTTTATATTCCTTTTTGCCTGCTTCATTTACTGCATTTTGGTATTTTCTCCTTTCGTCAATTTAATTCAATATTTCTTTTGTCACCCAATGATTTCTTTCCACTAGCCCTCGTCTTTTTACGTACTTGATCCTCTGCTGCCTTCACTACTTCATCCCTCAAAGCTACCCATTCTTCTTCTACTGTATTTCATTCCCCCATTCTTGTCAATTGGTCCCTTATGCTCTCCCTGAAACTCTGTACAACCTCTGGTTCTTTCAATTTATTCAGGTCCCATCATCTTAAATTGCCACCTTTTTGCAGTTCTTTCAGTTTTAATCTACAGTTCATAACCAATAGATTGTGGTCAGTCCACATTGCCCCTGGAAATGTCTTACAATTTAAAACCTGATTCCTAAATCTCTGTCTTACCATTATATAATCTATCTGAAACCTTCTAATATCTCCAGGGTTCTTCCATGTGTACAACCTTCTTTTATGATCCTTGAACCAAAGTTGTACTCTGTGCAAAATTCTACCAGGCAGCTTCCTCTTTCATTTCTTACCCCCAATCCATATTCACCTACTATGTTTCCTTCTCTTCCTTTTCCTACTATCGAATTCCAGTCACCCATCACTAATAAATTTTCGTCTCCCTTCACTACCTGAATAATTTCTTTTGTTTCATCATACATTTCTTCAATTTCTTCGTCATCTGCAGAGCTAGTTGGCATATAAACTTGTACTATTGTAGTAGGTGTGGGCTTCGTGTCTATCTTGGCCACAATAATGCATTCACTACGCTGTTTGTAGTAGCTTACCCGCATTCCTATTTTTTTATTCATTTTTAAACCTACTCCTGCATTACCCCTATTTGACTTTGTATTTACAACCCTGTATTCGCCTGACCAAAAGTCTTGTTCCTCCTGCCACCGAACTTCACTAATTTCCACTGTATGTAACTTTAACCTATCCATTTCCCTTTTTAAATTTTCGAACCTACCTGCCCGGTTAAGGGATCTGACATTCCACGCTCCGATCCGTAGAATGCCAATTTTCTTTCTCCTGATAACGACGTCCTCCTGAGTAGTCCCCGCCGGAGATCCGAATGGGGGACTATTTTACTTCCGGAGTATTTTACCCAAGAGGACGCCATCATTATTTATCCATACAGTAAAGCTGCATGCCCTTAGGAAAAATTACAGCCATAGTTTCCCCTTGCTTTCAGCTGTTCGTAGTACCATTTACATATAAAAAGAAAAAACAGTAAGCCGTATCAATTTGCATGTGACATCAGCATCTTAATTACAGGAAGTAGCCAAGAAAACTTTGAAAATGACATTAAGATCTTCACAGATAAGATATTACAGTACTTTGATGAAGACAGTTTGATTATAAGTCTGGAAAAAAACTGCTGCAATGGATATTTTCACTGCCCAGAAAGGACACCCACTAATCCTCCTGTAGGAGTAAGTGGACAAAAAAACAGAGGGTGTACAAAATTTCTCAGTAAATGGATTCAACAACACACGAAATGGGATACACATGTGGACTATGTGAACAAAAAATTGAGCAAAACGTGTTTTGTAATTAGAGTAATAAACTGTATACCTTATGATAATCTCAGGACCATATATTTTGCTTGCATTCATTCAATATTGAAATATGGTGTACTGTTTTGAGGAAATTGTGGAGTTAGTCAGAAATCATGTAGATTGCAGAAAAATATTGTTAGATTAATGGAAGGATTGGCCCTGAGATCAGGCAAACCACTATTTAGGAAAAATAAAATACTACCATTTCCATGCATTTATATACTCTAACATGTAATTATTATACAAGAAAAACTAAACAGTAGCAGTCCAAGCATCACCCATAGTGAATCTGTACATAGCTACCACACAAGACAAATAAATAATGTACATGTACAACAGACGAACACAGCACTACTACAGAGAGGTACTCCACCCTGCCATCAAATTGTACAATACACTACCCAAATCCACAAAAATAATAATGGCCTTAAACAAGTTCGAATCAACTGTGAAGGATTACTTGGTTGAGCACTGCTTCTATACAGTAAGGGAACACCTAGAAAAACAAAACTGCCTCACCAATTAACAGTTTTTTAAAATGTTCAGTGTAAGAAAAATATTGTATAATTTTATCTTTCTTTGACATGATGTCTGAAAAAAATGAGAAAAAAATCAAGGAATGTATATTGCAATTAATGAATGGTCCAATATCTTTTGTACACTGTACAGTCCTAGATTCACAGGACCAATAAATAAATAAATACATGTATAACATGTCTAAACATTCTCCTTAATCACTTTCCTGTATCTATACATTTCAATTTCATATTTATTTATACCACATCATGTTTCATTTATTTTCCCAATTTCTGTCTACCCACATCACACTTTACAACTGCATTACATATTTTATATCAGCAGCACAATAACATAACTAACAGTTTTTAGAGTGGGGCATAATGACGTATCATACATAATTCCACTGCTAATGGAGTTCTATTTTAAAAAAAATTATGAATACAACACTCACAATGACAGCTGTTGTATCATGAGGTGGTTTCTTCACTGGCTGGTTCCACTTTAATTTCACTGTAACACTTGTGTTCTCACTGTTCTCATGGATTGAGTTCATATTTGTGTTTACATCACAGGTAGCAACAACATGACACTTTGGCTGTAACAAATGCAATAAATCATTAAAAATCTGTATTTTGATGCCAACTGAAGAGAATCTTGACAGTTTTAGATCCAACAATTTGATGTTTAAGAAGCAAGGAATCAAGAGGTTTCTGCACTTCTAATTGTTTTGCTTTTCTCTAAATACACATTAATGAATTCCCTGCAGTGGCAAACTATAATTTTGGTATGACAATAGCTTACAAGTTTGCACATAAGGGTAAAAGATCAGCACCATAAGAATTTACAATGCACTAACATTAGCTTCTATATGTTAAAAGTAATCGTGAGAAATTGGAAAAGCTCAACAATGACAAAATTAAATTTATCTAAATCTGCCTTTCACCCATGTTAATCCATCTGTGTCTGACAGTTGGAATTTCTAAGCAAGAATGTCATATTTAATCAGTAAAATCACAGTTCAAAATTTTTCATTGCATGCCAATCACACAACCTTGTTTTCAGTCTCATGTATTTCTCTCACAGAGGTTCCTTTGACTCCTCTGGAATGTCTTATTTTATGGCTGTATGCTTTATCTGTAGTTTCTTTTATTATTAGAATTCATCTGCCAGCCTGTGCAAAAATTAGCCTAAAGTGGTGCTTGTATAGTTTCGTTCTCTGACCATCCTAAACTCGATTCCAATGAAAAGATTTCTCATTTAGATCAATGAGCAAATTTGGTAAATTCCAAGTTGTAAAAAGTCTCATTTATTAACTCACTGCAATAACATTACATTTTGTACGTGAAGTGAGCTACAATTAACACAGGGAAATAGGCAGCACAAAGAAATATGTATGGCTTTTCAGTGATACTTACTGCCGTATGTTTTAGAAAGTAAGGAAGTTCATGGATGCGAGAAAAAACAAGGATGATCTACACTCAACATTCTTCAATGACACTGTCAATAGACTCAGTACAAGCTCTGACATGGGGAGGGGGAAAGGCACACGAGCAGAGGTTGCACAAGGGACTGGAGAAGACCGATAAAGCTTTTCTTCATAGTTTTGGGACAACACATCAAATTTTGAAAACAAGACAGGCAGTGTTGTGTTTTTCTACACAGAAAGAGAGATTAAACAGTTGCTACTTGAATTCAGATATTTCAAGAACAGAAAGCAGAACTGATGAACACCCACTTTAAAATGATATCAGAAGTCCTGGGTGGAATGCAAATAATGGAAAGGTAAGCACTCACCATATAGTTGAGGCATTGAATGGTCAAGAGAGACAAACAAGAAAGAAAACAATGAGCCTTTGGATTACAGCCTCCTACGACTAACAAAAAAATGTATATGTATGGTTAATTTTTCTGTCCCCCTACAATTTCCAGTGCATCTGATCAAGATCTGCTTTAAACTAACATGTGAAGTGAAGTAGAAATCAATGTGAAGTGAAGTAGAAATTAGAAAATAAAGGAAAAACTTAGTTTAGTTTAGAAGAATTCACACTGGCAAACAGCAGGCAGAGCAGAAGAGGCAATGACCTTGGAGTCAGTACATTCAGGAGAAGCCATCACCCTCCCCACATAAGCGGACGCTGTCGATTCAGCCATCAGGGCATCGCCCGACCGGCTTACGTGTTTCTCAATTGTCACGTGATCAAAGGCCCTCGCCTACATTCCAAGAGCCAATGACCAACGTTAAGAAGATTCTTCGAGAAGTTTTTGAACATGACAGAAGAGGCAATGATCGTGAAGTCTTTCACCTGCAGTGAACTGAAGTAAATAAATACGCGAGACGCAGTGGGCCCGACAGTAGTTTTCAGTTTCAGTACAATTCAGTCGGTGCTGAAGACCGTCATGCAGGAAGAGACTACATCGCACACAGAAGCACCAAGTCCACCGCTGTAATGGAATAGCAAGCAGCAGCCTCACCGCCAGAAGACAGAAGTTAAAAGGTGTTTGAAGACTGATTTTTACGTACCTGGGTGACTTGTGAGGATGGAAAGGAGACGGCCTCACATCAGCAGTCACCTGTGAGCTGGTAATGAAGATCTGACAGCCGAAGACTAGCAAGCTGGAGTCTGTTGTTCGAGTCCGGGACACTGGCCTTCCCCCGCCGCGCCGCTCCACTGGCCGACGCACAACACTGACAAATGCGGCCGCATAGAGAAGACAAACACTGTAATGCCACATCCAAGGTATCACCACCCGATTCAAGACTTCGTTCTCAATAATTAAACGGGCCACAGCACGACGCGCGTCTCCAGTCAACTGGGCGCGACGGCGACACAAGATACACACTGCCAGACGTAATCAGACGCCGCCGCTGCCGCAGCAGAAGGCTTCGCAAACGACACAGCTGCCGCTCTCCCAGCCAGAACAATCCAGTAAGGAAGCCATTGAATGAATCTTTCAATAAAAGTTACTTATGTAAAAATGCTGTTTTGTTCTACTTCATACCAGAGCCAAGGAAGAACCCACCCTGTCCACATGTTGTTAAGAGAGAAAAAGTAATTTATTTAGTGTTTCTCACTCTGACATAATGCTTTAGAATCAAATGCCCTTTGCAGTAATGCTCATCCTGACAACTGACTAGCATCAAAAGAAAACTCAGTTACACATTACAACAAAAATTGAACATAGGTTATTTCTCCTTAAACTGACCTTGACATCTGGCATCCGTGCAATAGAGGTATGCTTATTTACAAGTGATGAAACATCTACATCAATTAGGTATTTGGATCCACATTGAGTTACTAGTGTTCGTGACCACCAGCCTTGTACCAACTCCACAGCATGCAACACAGGGTTACCCTTTGTCAGCACCCACAATTCGGGACGATCCACGTGATCTTTGCAATAATTTTTTGTGTACTTGCGCAACAGTAGCCTGAAATATCAAATTCTGGTTAGCTTTATAATGGCATTAGCAGCGCACACAGTTTCATTTAGTGTTAATGAGATTCAAAATAAATGATTAAGAATACCAAAATAATTATTCATATTCAATGTTCACAATTCCCATAAGGCCGAAAAAAATAAAAAAAAATGTAGATTCAACATAAATTTATATTCCACCACAAAATGTGATTGTTTAGCTGATCCAATCTAAAATAATTGTGAGAGTATGATAAGTGGGAAGACTTTCACTAAATTCTTTACTGCAGAATGAAGAAAATACCACAAGCTATCATAACCATTTAGTGTACACATCTTTGCCAGACAATGGAAATACTGAATATGTATGATTCACAAAGTACATATGAGACAATTGAAATAAGATGTACAAATGAAAAAGGTTTAGAGAAGTTGGGGTCCGCACTGCAGTTTGAGACATGAAATGACATATATTGTACAGAAAATGTTGCAGACAAATGGAGTAACTTTTATAACACTTTCTTTGCCCATTTTAAAGTAACATGTCCAGTTACTTTCAAAAAGAAATATACTCAAAACCGCATAAGACTTCCTTCAGAAGTAAAACAGCTGAAGAAGAAAATGTTTATTACTTGGCAAATATATGAAGAGTTCCAG
Organism: Schistocerca serialis cubense; assembly: GCF_023864345.2. Taxonomy (NCBI): domain Eukaryota; kingdom Metazoa; phylum Arthropoda; class Insecta; order Orthoptera; family Acrididae; genus Schistocerca; species Schistocerca serialis. The sequence continues at coordinate 611,783,892 of NC_064645.1, read as the reverse complement.
GACACATCAACTAGAGATAACTACCACACATGTCGAAAAGCCTATAAACAAGCACTGAATGTATACACAAAGGAAACTATACAGCAAAAAATTGCTACCTCGAATAACATAAGCAAATCATTATGGAACTGTGTAAATGAGAGAATCAGCAGAAAACCAAACCCTAGTGTCAACAATATCCAACTAACAACTGATAATGTAAATATTTCAGATCCATATTTGATCAGCAATGTTTTTGATACCCACTTTATAAATTCAGGTAACATGTGGGTGACCTCTGACACTGATGACTACAGAACTCCTTACAGGTACAAAAATCAGTGTTTATGTATGAAACAGATACAACTGAAGTAGAGGGAATAATAAATAAAATGCATAACAAATTCTCTAGGGGATGGGATGAAATTTCCTCCATTACATTAAAACGATGCAAACATTCACTCATACCTGTTCTGGTCTACCTCTTCAATGAAAGTTTGAATAAAGGTGTGTTTCCATCTGAATTAAGATATACAATAGTCAAGCCATTGCACAAAAAAGGTAGTATAGACAAAGTCGGAAACTACCGACCCATTAGCTTAATTCCAATCCTAAGCAAAGTATTAGAAAAGATTATTTCACTACGGTTAGAGAAACTTCCTTGTCAAAGAGAAAGTGCTACAAGAAACCCAACATGGTTTTAGGAAAGGCTATTCAACATCATCTGCCATATGTGATGTAGTACATACAATACTTATGAAATTAGAAGAAAAAGAAAGGGAGGCATGTTTGTTCCTAGATTTATCGCATGCATTCGACACGGTATCTCATGAGCTGCTACTTGAGAAAATGGAAACTTATGGTATTAGAGGAATAGCCAAAAGTCTCATACAGTCATACTTACAAGACAGATATGAGGTCACACAAGTCACAAACAAAGTGGGCAATGTTATTAAGAAGCACAGCTCCAGTCCAGCCATAGTAAAGTATAGTGTGCACCAAGGGTCAGTTTTGGGTCCTTTATTGGTCATACGATATGTTAATGATCTGCCCACAGAACACAACAGCAAGATACTTAACTATACGGATGACAACCGCTGGTAACTGGGGAACCAATGAGAATGATTTGGCCAAAAATTGTTCTGACGTCTTATTTGGATTGAAGAACTACTTCCAAAACAATGACTTACGCTTAATCATCATCAATAAAACAAATCTAATGGAATTACAAATACACCACGAACAAGATGAAATGCGATGGAGTGTTGTGTCTGATAATGGTTCAGAAATAAAATTGAAAGATAAAACTTCCTTGGCGTAATGTTAGATCAGCATCTCTTGAGAGCATCGTATCTATTTCTTATGCCAAAAACTTAGCAAATCAGTTTATGCAATGTGGATAATGTCACAGTTTCTTAAATATGAGCAAATGAGTATAATCTACTATGGTTTAGCGTATCCGTACCTCACATATGGAATTGAAGTATGGGGATGTGCTGCCAAGCATGTAAATAGGGTATTCATCCTTCAAAAAAAGGCAGTTAGGATCATGAGTAAGCTTAGATATAATGAGTCTTGCAAAGAAATTTTTAAAATTAAGAAACTACTAACACTCCCATCACTATATATTTATAAAACTGTTCAGGTGATGCTAAAATACAAGCAGTACAATCATCTAAATAGAGAAGTGCACATGTACAATACTAGGGGGGACAATGATTATCACCTGGAAAGAAATAATACAAAAAGTGCAGACAAGAGTCCCTATTACGTGGGGATCAAATTTTATAACAAACTTCCAAAAAAATTAAAAAGCTTAAGTGGAAGCTGCCTTGAAATCGCCTTGAAGGAGTTCCTCAGCAATAAGTGTTTTATAGTATTAAGGAATTCCTCTCAGAGGGGTAGAATACTTCCATTTGTATAAATAGTATTTACATGTACAAAAAAAAATCGCAACATAATTTTTTATCTGTTAGACCTATTTTATATAATTTTTTCCCACAATGTTTTAAGGGGAAATGATCAATATGTAAACTACCCAAAACAAATCCTTGTATTTGTCCATGGAGAATAAATAAATAAATCATTTTGCAATCCATATTTATCTTCTCTTGACTTTACTAGATGACAAATGAGAGTACACTGGAGCACCAAAGAAACTGGCATAGGCAGGCATATTGAAATACAGATAGGTGCAAACAGATAGAATATGGCACTGCAGTCAGCAACACCTATACAAGACAACAAGTGTCTAGCACAGTTGTTAGATCAGTTACTGCTGCTACAATGGTAGGTTATCAAGAATTAGGTGAGCTGGAAAGTGGTGTTATAGTCCGCACACGAGCGATGGGACACAATCTGCGAGGTAGCGATGAAATGGGGATTTTCCCGTACGATCATTTCACGAGTGTACCCTGAATATCAGGATCTGGTAAAACATCAAATCTCTTACAATGCTGCGGTCGGAAAAAGATCCTGCAAGAACGGGACCAACAACGACTGAAGAGAATTGTTAAGTGTGACAAAATCACCTGTATCCATTCATGTGCATTGCGCATTCTGACGGACTTGGGCAATTCCAGCAGGACAATGTGACACCCCACACATCCAGGATTGCTGCAGAGAGGCTCCAGGAACATTCTTCTAAGTAAGAAACTACTAACAGCAACAAATAGGCCACCACCAATGATTTTAATCTCTGCTTTGTGAATCGCATTAGGTACTCATTAAAAACTTTAGTTGGACTTATCTCTAGCATTAGCCAGCTTTTAATGCCTGCTTCAACGCTTTCTCTTGATACATGCAGCTCTGGTTCTTTCACAACCTAGCTAAAACAATTTACAGATATAATACTGCTGTTTTCCAGGTGTACCCTCATCTTATGTTTGACCTGCACCTTTTGAGACTGAACATCTGCTTTTATTTTTCCTAGACTCTCTAAGCTAAAAAATGTCCAGTCCACTCCACAAAGACCCACTTTTTGTGTAGCTGGCTCCTTTGTGTAATGCACCACTGATCTATTAAGTGGATCCCACCATACCTCTATCATGTGGTACAAGTCAAGGAATCTGCAGCCTGTATGGTCACAGCCTCGAATCCGAGTCTCTGATTTAGACTTTCCATTCGACTCTGTACCAAATGTTCACAGTTGGTCCTGTCAACTGTAAGACAGATGGTGAGCTCCATCTTCATCTTGAGAGCAAGACAGGATGTCTTCACCATTTCAGACAGCCACCAGAAACTTGAGAGACTCTTCTGAGCCAAAAGACAGATGTTAGTACCAACTTGAGAGACAACTTCAATTGGCTGTACCCCATGCTTTTCATGGCCTCCAGAAGGGCCAGTGCCACATCTGGGATGACTCCCCCTGATATATACACAGAGTGCACATGAAGCTGCTTCCCCTTCTTGGTAGCCATATGCCTAAACAGGTTCCAATACACATCTATATTGGAGTCTCAGCTACCAATAATCCCTTGGGTCCACACATCGAGTCCCCCACTGCGATGCCCCTTGGCAACAGCTCAAGCTGTGAGACAAAGCCAGCACAGTCTGGAGCTATGAGTGAAGGGTCACCAACATAGCTCACATTTGAACACAGCATTCAGCCTCTTTCCATACTAGAGATGGTGTAAATCTTCACTACACTAACACGTGAGAAATACAATGGAGAGCCAAAGAAACTAGTACATCTGCCCAATATTGTGCAGAACCCCCACTAGCATGCAGATGTGCCACAGCATGACATAGCATGAACTTGACTAATGTCTGAAGTAGTACTGGAGGGAATTGACACCGTGAATCCCATATCACTCCAATTGCTCATGCCCCACCTCTTTACAGATCCTCCACCAGCTTGAACAGTCCCCTGCTGACATGCAGGGTCCATGGATTCATGAGGTTGTGTCTCCATACCCATACACATACATCCACTCAATACAATTTGAAATGAGACTCGTTCGACCACGCAATATGTTTCCAGTCATCAGCAGTTCTCATGCTGATGGGCCCAGGAGAGGCCTAAAACTTTGTGTTGTGCAGTCGTCAAGGGTACATGTGTGGGTCTTTGGCTCCAAACACCCATACTGATGATGTTTTGTTGAATGGTTCACATGCTGACAGTTTTTGATGGCCCGGCATTTAATTCTGCAGCAATTTGTGGAAGGGTTGCACTTGTGTCACATTGGACAGTTCTCTTCAATTGCCGTTGGTTCCATTCTTGGAGGATCTTTTTTCGGCCACAGCAATATTGGAGATTTGATGTTTTGCCAGATTCCTGATACTCATGGTACACTCTTGAAATGGTCATATAGGAAAATCCCCACTTCATCGTTACCTCGGAGAATCTGTATCCCATTGCCCGTACACCAACTATAAAACCACTCTCAAACTCATTTAAATCTTGATAATCTTTCACTGTAGCAGCAGCAACCGATCTAACAACTGCACCAGACACTTGTTGTCTTATATAGGTGTTGGACGACTGCAGCACTGTATTCTGCTGTTTACATATCTCTGTATTTGAATACACATGCCTATACCAGTTTCTTTGGCACTTCAGTGTATACGAATCTAACTACAAAAGCACACAGACAAAATTAAATAAGTACATCACTTCTAGCTAGAAGCCAGTAATATAATGAAAAACAGACTATGTGCTCTCCTGCTGTTAGAGCAAAGGCTGGTCCCTGAGTCAATTGAGATTCCAAGTTGTTCTGTAAGTCTTTTACAATTATTCAAAAAGATTCCAGTCACCCAATTTTTCTCCTCCAAATATGAAAAAATGTTGTCAACTCACACCTACAAAGGGAGAAATGACCATCACATGGAAAGATTTACATATTCATTCTTCCTATGTTTTATTAGAGAGTGGAACAGTCGAGGAATAGTCTGAAAATTGTTCTGCAAACCCTGTGCGAAGCACTTAGATGTGAAAGGCTGCATAGTGATGTAAATGTATACATCACAGGATACTGTATGAATTTAGTAAAAGAAACTAAGCAAATCTTGGGATACAGTTACCTATGTGTTCAATATTTTTTGAGGATTAGAAAGACAGAAATTCCACAGAAATTTCTCAATGAGCTTACATTTTTTATCCATCTTGTCCCATTATTAATGAAACTGGAAATAACTATGGGTTCTTAAATATTTCTGTAATAGATACAGTAGAAAAGTTGTCCAGTAGAAAAGTTGTCTCGGTCTAAAGACCACAATACAGCATAGCTGGAAGTGAGTGACAGAGGATGGATTGCATTTATGATTAGAGACTACTGGACAGGACAAGCATTTTTCCAGTCTTGCATGGCAGTTGCAGTATTGGTAGAGCTGCGAAAGAAAGGTCACTTTGAAGGCAGATCAGGCATAGTTGGATTGACAGCATCAGGCAAATCCAACAAGCATACCCTTCATGCAGCACAAAGTAGTACAAAACAGCACACTTTACACCCACCATTACGTAGTCATTGCTAACCTCCTGCACACTGCATACTTACTACAACCAAGTTCATAACACTTAATTTTAAAATATCCCTTACAATTCTTTTTTATGTTATATTCTGCTCACGCGTCTTTATTTTCACTCTGTAACACCTAGGTATGCACCAAAGTTATGTGCGTGTATCAGCGTTACAGTCCCTATGTAGCTGCTGAATGCTAGTAATAAACCAAATACATGCTTCTCTTCCACACAGCAATAATCTCTCGGACTCTCGGCATTTCAGCTTCTGTGATTCCACATCCTTCCCACAGACAAAGCTAGTATCACACTTTGAACACCCTGCCCTAATGTTTGACAATCTGTATAGTATAGGCGCATTACTTTTGTTCACCATGAAATGAGGCAGATAACTTTGTAATGACCACACTGTCAATTTTTCAGGTTTCATTTTCATTGCGAACACACTTGCTTCTGTATCACATCAGCTAAGAATGTGGTACAATGCCTCCCTTAACACATCACTTAGTTATAATATAATAAAGAATAATAATGAGCAAACACCATTTGTAGATACAGCAGACCACTCACTGTGCTTGTTTTAGTGTTGCATTTTGGTTCTTCCAAGTTGATTACAAAAATATATTTTACCTCCAGTTTCTGGTCATTTCTGAAAGTGTAATGCCTGTCAATTCAGTGGTAAAATTTATCCAACCTGCTCTATTTACGAGTCAAATTCAAAAACGACAAGTGAAGCTAATTAAAGTTCTTTCTATGCATCTTGCATCCTGAAGCTACTGTACAACAGACACACTGTACTACACAAACCACTACACTGTACAACCAAGAAAGTATGTACCTCGCTTCTTGTTGAGCTAGTGGACAATAATCAGCCTCCTCACCCAGCCAGTTTTCACAAGTGTGCAATGGTTTACTTTCTTCATCAACAGCAAATGAACATTTCAATGGCGATCCTGTGATATCCAATCCACCTGAAATGATTTTTGAAACCTTTGTATAATTTAACATTAGTAAGATACTTAACAAAATTTCAGTTTTCTGAAGCAATGTCATAATATAGAACAAAAAAACAATGCCTAATCACACATGCTAAAGGACTCACCTGACATTATCTACTAACAACTGCCTGACTTCCCATTACAAAGCAGAAAAATCATGTATTAGAGCACCCATGTAGAAACTCAGTTATTGATCCCAGATACTTAATGCATTCAGCAAACATTTGCAATTATACTAGATTATATGAAAGACACACATATTGAATTACATACATCATATCAATGGATTATGGGGATGGAGCCTACACACAGCAAGGACAAAGTTTTATAGTTGTCCAGTTACCACAGACTGGTGGTGAACAGTACAGCAATCACTTCTAAAGCACACATTAATTCACAAAGTCAAGTATCTGACAAACTGTGGACAGCAAGAAGACTAATGAGGGGGAACTTGCTGGCACAAGTGAAATGGGAACTTTAATTTTATTTAAGCACGTGTGATTTGTCGGAGATAATGCTATAACTATTTTGGAAAATCTGAAGTATATAGCAGTGAATGAATACTATCAGCTGTGAAAAAGTAAAGAAAACAGCCATTGCTCTGGCCGAGATTGTTGTGAAAGTAGTTTTTATGCAATAAACCACAAAGTCTAGAGAATAGTAGCAGTTGTTGTCTGAATAATATCATGCTGTTTTCCATCTCAGTTCTTAAATAGTGCACAATCACAATCTCTGCTGCATAAATGATTAGAAAAAATTATGGTTATACACATCTAATAAGCTTATTACTAAAAATGATCATTCCTATCTATTTCGCTGGACGAGTTGGAAAAGAGTCCTGGTGCCTCGCAAAATCTTGAAAAATGTACTGCACTACACTCATCCAGACACTGATCACAACAGAGTGCAGGTCTCCAATACCCCACCCCACCCCTCCCATCCCCCTCAGAACTAAAAATATCTGTAAGGAGGAAATTACCATTGTTTTGAACACTGGAATGTTAATGACACTGCGTTCTTGAATATTTCAGGATTCATAAATCATACTTTTTTTTTCTTTTTGTCAGTGTGTAGAAACAGAACTAATGGGATATTGAACAAATCACAATCAAATGAAATAAAAGAAACGTGTGCTTTGTATACAATAGTAGGTAGGTGATGAATGATTATTTTGAGGTAGTGTCATTGCTGAAAATGAACATATGCATTTTGTGAAATGAGTAATGAAGTTAAAAAAACTGACATTGTAATGGTGACTCATGGAAATAGTCTAATGAGCCAAAACATGACACCTGATTAATAGCACGTTGCTCCACCTTTGGAATACTATACAGCGGCAGGTCTACATTGCATGAATTCAACAAGTTCTTGGTAGGCTTTCAGAGGTATGTGGCACCAGATATCTATGCATAGATCATCAAATTCTCATAAATTATGGGCCATTAGTTCATGGGTGTGTAGCTGGTGCCTGACAGCATACCAGGTGTGTTCCATCAGGTTCAGATCATGTGAAGGCATCATTCAGTCCAAGACAGAAATGGAAGTTCATTGTCATGCCCCTCGAATCACTGCAGCACAATTCTGAAGATGTGATATCAACAGTTAGGGAAGGCATGAAGAAAGAATGGACTTAGGGGTCTGCAATAATCTTCGTTTAGTCCACAGCATTCGTGGTGCCTTCCATTACCACCAAATGTCCCACGGAAGCCCATGTGAATGTCCACCATAGCACAATACTGGCCCCACTGCCCTGCATCTATGGCATGGTTCATGATCAGCAGCTGTTCATCTAGATCCATACATGACCACCAACCTGGCATAAAGAGAAAGTGATTCATCCAACAAGACAACATAGATCCACAGTCCACTCTCAATGATCCCATGCCCACTGCAATCACAATTGACGGCGTTGTTAGTCAACATGGAAAGACACAGGGATTGTCTGCTGTAGAGTCCCATGTTCAACGATGTGCTCCAAAACACTTGTACCTTCACCAGCATTGTAGAACCCATGCAGGATACAGTGGCCAATGCACAGTTACCAGTTTTCATATAAAGTGCTCGACGAGTTCATTTGTTTGTTTGCCCCCTTTCATCCCTTCGGCGATGACGGATCTAAAGTGCAACTGTGCAATCTTTCTCAAACTATTTTACAAAAACTATTCAGTAAAAAATTCATTTTTGGATTACTTATAGTTTTAAATGTCAGCTTCATGATGATGTGCCCATCGTTTCATTAATGGTCATACTTATTGTGATATTTGCATGCAAGTAAGAAACAGTGCAAAATTCGAAAAAGCTTGCAATGAAAAATAAGGTCCACTATGATTTTGCATTTGGTGCATATTACATAATGTGTTGCTGTATATGAAACTTAGCTAACATAATGAATTTTTCTTTAGACTTATTTGAAGGTCTATCTTTCACCAATCTTGAGAAAATTGATCTGAGGCAGCTCAGTTTGAGATATCAAAATGAGATTTTGGCCAATCTTAGCAAGCGAAGAGAAGAGTATTTTGCCATATGGTAAAATGTTGTGTGACTAGGGCCTCCCGTCGGGTTGACCATTCGCCGGGGGCAAGTCTTTCGATTTGACGCCACTTCAGCGACTTGCGCGTTGATAGGGATGAAATAATGATGATTAGGACAGGACAACACAACACCCAGTCCATGAGTGGAGAAAATCTCTGGCCCTCCGGGAATTGAACCCGGGCCTGTAGGATTGACATTCTCTTGCACTGACCACTCAGCTACCGGGGTCAGAGTGCCATATGGTTATTATGCAAGACTTCTTCATCTACTACATTATTCCATTAACAACAGATTTTCCAGTGAAAGGATGTAATTTTTAGGGGTCCTTGACAGATATCAAAATAAGTAATGCTATGGGTTTTGGAACAACATATATGAAGACATTACATGTTTACTTTTGCTCCAAGGATGTGCTTTTTCATAAGCAATTTACCTTATTTTTACTCGGTTCCTTTTTTTTATTTATTTATTTATAGTTCCGTGGGACCAAATTGAGGAGAAGTCTCCATGGTCATGGAACGAGTCAATACATGAAATTATAACATGATATTAGAAACAGATAAAATAAAATATAAAAAAAAAACATATTCAGGTGACAAGTCATAAGTTTAAATAAATAAAATCAACAATGTCACACTGGAATTTGCTTAATATTTTAGCTCTTCCAGGAGCTCCTCGACAGAATAGAAGGAGTGAGCCATGAGGAAACTCTTCAGTTTAGACTTAAAAGAGTTTGGGCTACTGCTAAGATTTTTGAGTTCTTGTGGTAGCTTATTCAAAATGGGTGCAGCAGAATACTGCACTCCTTTCTGCAGAAGAGTCAAGGAAGAGCATTCCACATGCAGATTGGATTTCTGCCTAGTATTAACTGAGTGAAAGCTGTTAACTCTTGGGAATAGGCTAATATTGCTAACAACAAATGACATTAAAGAAAATATATACTGTGAGGGCAATGTCAGAATTCCCAGACTATTGAATAGGGGTCAACAAGAGGTTCTCAAACTTACACCACATATAGCTCACAACAGCCCGTTTTTGAGCCAAAAATACCCTTTTTGAATCAGAAGAATTACCCCAAAAAATAATACCATATGACATAAGCATATGAAAATATGCGAAGTAGACTACTTTTCATGTTGAAGTGTCACTTATTTCAGATACTGTTCTAATGGTAAATAAAGCAACATTTAATTTCTGAACAAGATCCTGGACATGGGCTTTCCAGAACAGCTTACTATCTATCCAAACGCCTAGGAACTTGAACTGTTCCATCTCACTTATAATATGCCCATTCTGTCTGATCAAAATATCGGTTCTTGTTGAATTGTGAGTTAGAAACTGTAAAAACTGAGTTTTACTGTGATTTAGCATCAAATTGTTTTCCACAAGCCACGAACTTATTTCATGAACTACATTATTTGATACTGTTTCAATATTACACACAAGATCCTTCACTATCAAGCTGGCATCATCAGCAAACAGAAATATTTTTGAATCACCTGTAATACTAGAAGGCATATCATTTATATAAATAAGAAACAGCAGTGGCCCCAGCACCGACCCTTGGGGAACGCCCCACTTAACAGTGCCCCATTGGGACTGAACATCATTACCACTCTCAATATTGCAGAGAATTACCTTCTGCTTTCTGTTCTTAAAGTAAGAGGCGAACCAATTGTAAGCTACTCCCCTTACTCCATAATGGTCCAACTTCTGCAGTAATATTTTGTGGTCAACACAGTCAAAAGCCTTCGTTAAATCAAAGAAAACACCTAGTGTTCACAACCTTTTATTTAATCCGTCCAAAACCTCACAGAGAAAAGAGAATATAGCATTTTCAGTTGTTAAACCATTTCTAAAACCAAACTGAACATTTGACAACAAGTTATGTGAATTTAAATGCTGCAGTAACCTTGTATATACAACCCTCTCGATAATTTTAGCAAATACCGATGGCATAGAAATAGGTCTAAAATTGTCAACATTATCAATGTCTCCCTTTTTATAAAGTGGCTTCACTACCGAGTACTTTAATCGGTCAGGAAACCGACCACTCCTAAAGGAAAAGTTACAGATATGGCTAAGTACTGGACTAACATACATAGAACAATACTTCAGTATTCTGCTAGATACCCCGTCATATCCATGAGAGTTCTTGGTCTTTAGTGATTTCATTATTAACTCAATCTCCCTCTTGTCAGTATCATGGAGGAGCATTTCCGGTAACAGTCTCTGAACACTTTTTTCTAAGAGCGCTATATGATTCCCTGTTGGGACTAGGTTTCTCACTTAATAAACCACTGTTTCAGAACTCTTTTGCAAATGTGTGTGCACAACATATTAGTGAGGTGACACTGTAAACTCCGCTGTGTTTTGGCAAAAGAAGCAAATTTTAACTTGGCAACAAGAGGAATCTGTAGGTTTTACTCAAAAATTGGCACTTGTGACACTTCTCTGAAAGTTACAAATGGTTAGCAACCTAGGCAAAAATAGCTGCATTTTCAGCAGAATTCTGTCCGCCATCAGTAGCTGAGTTGTCAGCACAACAGAATGTCAATCCTAACGGCCCGGGTTCAATTCCTGGGTGGGTCGGAGATTTTCTTCACTCAGGGACTAGGTGTTGTGTTGTCCTAATCATCATCATCATCATCATCATCATCCCCATCGACACGCAAGTCGCCAAAGTGACGTCAACTCAAAAGACTTGCACTTGGCGAACAGTATACCCGACAGGAGGCCCTAGTCACACGACATTTATTTATTTTAGCAGAATTCTTTCTAAATACTAGCCAAAGCAGAGGCGACAGATATTTTTGAATGATCAACATGCAAGTGTGGGCATGGAGGGACTCCACTTAATTTACAAAAAATGAGTTCTTGAGATTTCCCCTACAGCGCATGCCTGTAACCCCCCCCCCCCCCCCCCTTCACTACCACTCACTCCATAAATGCCCCGCCAATTGTGTACCTACCAGCCACATTATTCTGCAAGCATTCTATTCTGTCTTCAGATCTGCCACAAATGGGTCCATTCATCTTTACAGAGTGGGCAAGCCTCTGACTTCCATGTTCCGTGATGAAGTGAGGACATTCAACACCTTGTCCTCCACATGTGGTTTCAACCACTTTCCATAGATACTCAACAGCAGCACGTATACAGGTTCACCGTTTTACAGCTGCTCACACCCAGGCGCTGAGCCATTACAATCTGCCCTCAGTCAAAGTTGCTTATACTGATGGCTATCGCCATTTGTGGATCATCCTACCACCTTAAATGTGTTCACAGTCTGCACTAAATAGTTGAAAGCTACTTCCAACAAATACTGCAGTCTGGGGTACTTCCAGGCTACTGTGGTTGGTTGGTTAAAGGAACCAAACTACTAGGTTATCAGTCCCTTTTTTCTGTAACAAAGGTGTCTAGATGACTACATTAGAGATAGCCTACCGCGCAAAACACCAGGGTCTACCAAAGGTCAATGAAGGCTAGAAAAAAGGACAAAAAAGACAAAAGAGAGACATTGAAAGAAAGGCAGACAGGGTGCCCCATCTAGAGAGCAGCCAAAAGCCCCCAAAAGATTGCAATGAGGGGCACACCACCACCACCACCACCACCACCACCACCACCTACCAGACATACCTCACACAGAAACTGCCTAGAAAAGACTAGCAGACAGGGCAACAGAAGCACAGACAGAAGGTGAACAAGTTGAACAGACCACACAAGAGTGGGGAGGAAGAGTAAAAGAGCAGGCAGGGATGCACCACCAAGCACAGACAGCTGCAGTCCAGTCTGGGCGGAGGAGGCACCAGAGTGTTCTGCCAACCCCTCAATGGGCCATTAACGTAAAGTGGCCCCTCGTTTAGACAGAGTGGTAGAAGTCCCCTTCACAAACAAAACGTAAAACAAAGCCATCCATTGAGGTATTGTCTCCTAACATCAGGGGTAACGATTCAAGGAGATTAAGAGTATGCCAAAGGGTGGCTACTTTGGGACAGTTCAGCAAAATGTGGACCATCATCAAACAGGAGACACAACGGCTGTAGGCTAGGTCCTTATGACAGAGGAGATGATTATGAGTCTACCAAGAATGGACTATGTGGCGATGGCAAAGGATTGCAGAGTCCTTGCAAGATGCTTGCATGGAGGGCCTCCCGATTCATAATCTCCTTGATCACCCATAGTTAGTTTAATGAAGTCCAAGTGAGCCATTCCGTATACCAGATCCCTAAAACTTGCTGGAGTAATACCAGTCGGAGGTCTGTTTCCAGAACACAGATCTCTAGAGTCACCTTACTGGTAGCCAAGTTTGGCCAGGCTATCAGTGAGTTCATTCCCTAGGGTCCCAACGTGACCTGGTTCCAGACGTATGTCCTTGAATGTCCACATTGTTCAAGGATATAAAGGGAACCCTGAAGAGCCATGACCAAGGGATGGCAGGGTAACACTGGTTGTGAGCTTGCAAACTGCTCAAGGAATCTCTGCAGATAAGAGAGGACTCATGGAGTTTAGTGCAAATACATGAAACTGCAACCAGTCACTTTTTTGAATAGTTAGTTATTATTCCATTAATCTGTTTTGAACCTTTTCAGGTTCATCTTCAGATGGTTTTCTGGAAGTTACATCACTACTTCTAGCATAATGCTGGATGCTGGCTTGCGACAGTGTGGGTGGCTAATTTCTGTTAATGTCTCTCTGTCTGCTTCCATTTTGATGGCCAGTTGGTACATCACTTCGCACACTTTTACACAATCTGTATACAGTTACTCTGTGATAGCTATCACAGGTAAATGTACACAGACTGCGTAAAAGTGTGCGAAGTAATGTACCAACTGGCCATCAAAATGGAAGCAGACATATGGATACTAACAGAAAAAAGGTGCCCATTCTGTCAAGGCACCACCCAGCAATATGCTAGAAATAGTGATGTAGCTTCCAGAAAACTATCTGAAGATGCACCTGAAAAGGTTTGAAAACCTGTTCAGGGAATAATAAATAACTATTCAAAAAAGTTACTGGTTGCAGTTTTATGTATTTACATTCAATTAACAGTCAAACGTCCTAAAATATCTGTAATGGATAAGCATAATGGAGTTTAGTTATGTTCCACGTGAGTATAAGCTAAGCCTACAAGATCAGCAACTATTGAGTCATCAGTATAGATTACTTCTGAATCCCGGGATGCACCAAGGATGGAGAAAAATCGGTGGCAGAGGGCCTCAGGATGAACCAACTCTTTCACACCTTCTGATAGGTCGAGACAAAGCTGTGACAGATGCACCGCGGAGGTGTACGTGAGTGGGCCCAGAGGAAGGTGGTAGAGGAAACAACTAGAGTTCAGAGAGGAGGGACTGGAAGTGGGTTGTGATTAGTAGTCCCTGACCTGGACCGCCAATGCAGAAGATGGAATTCCATGTTCAGAAAGAGGAGATGGTAGTTTGGACGCTTAGGGGAGCAGCAAACGAATGTGTGTAGAATAAATGACAAGCTGTTGTTGGCACTTAATCCACAATGGAGGGACCCCAGCCTCCACAAGTAAGTTGTTCACAGGACTAACTCTAAAAGCTCCTGTTGCAAGTTGAAACCCACAGTGATATATTGGATCAAGTATCCGGAATGCTGAGGACGATGCCGAACAGTATGCCATACTCTCATAATCAAGATGGGATTGTATCAGGGCTGTGTAAGGCTACAGAAGGGTAGTGCAATATGCACCCCACCTGGTGTTACTCAGGCAGTAAAGTGTATTACGGTGCAGCCAGCACTTTTGCTTAAGCTGGCAAAGATGGGGAATTCACATCAAGTGAGCATCGAAGACCAGTCCTAAAAAGTGATAAGCCTCCACCACAGAGAATAGATGGTCGTCGAGGTAAAGACCTGCTTGTTGGTTGGTTGGTTTAGAGGCAGGGAGAAGGGACTAAACTACGAGGTCATCAGTCCCTTGTTCCTAACAAAACAATGCCACAAGTGTGAAAACAAAATGGACAAAACATATAACACAAAACGGAAAAGCCAAAAGAATGAAGGGAAGGCAACGAACACTAAAAGGAACAAAAGAGGACAACAGAGACGCTAGAAACAGAAGAGAGTAAAACATGAAAGCAGATTACAGTGGCTCGCCAACCACGAGAATAAAAAGGGGAAGCCAGCCACTCTGCAACACATTAAAACCTCCACCCTAAAGACTAGGGTAGAGGACACAGAGGGACAAAGGATATGCACTAAAACCTACATAGAAGTATAAAACCCACTCTCACGGATAAAATGTATAACTAAAGCTGCTGTGGAGGCATTGTTGCCCAACACCGAAGGCAGGGTGCTGGGAAAGTTAAGAGTCTGCCGCAGAGTGGCTAAAAGTGGGTAGTCCAGCAAGAGGTGGACGACTGTCATTTGGGAGCCAAAGCGACACTGAGGTGGGTCTTCGCGACAGAGTAGGTAACCATGCGTTAGCCACGTATGGCCAATTTGGAGCCGGCAGAGGACAACTGATTCCCTGCGAGAGGCCTGCATGGAAGACTTCCACACATGCATAGTCTCCTTAATGACACACAGTTTGCTGTGCTTGCTGTTACGCCATTCCATCTCCCAAAGCCGAAAAACCCTGCGGTGTAAGACAGAATGCAGGTCAGCTTCGGAGATGCCTATCTCCAGAAGCGGTTTCCGCGTCGCCTGTTTATCCAGCCTGTCGGCAAGTTCGTTGCCAGGTATTCCGACGTGTCCTGGGGTCCACACAAATGCCACAGAATGGTGAGACTGTTCCAGGGCATAGATGGACTCCTGAATGGATGCTATCAGAGGGTGGCGAGGGTATCACTGGTCTATAGCCTGTAGGCTGCTCAATGAGTCAGTACACAGGAGAAATGACTTGCCAGGGCATGAGTAGATGTACTCAAGAGCAGGAGATATGGTCGCAAGTTCTTCAGTGAAAACAGTGCAGCCAAATGGCAAGGAGTGCTGCTCCCTCCCTAAACATATGCAAAGCCTACGTGACTATCAGCCATTGAGCCATCTGTGTAAACCACTTCAGAGCCCCGGAACACGTCAAGAAGCAACAGGAAGTGACAGCAGATAGCAGCAGGATTAACGGAGTCCTTACGGCCATGCAAAAGGTCCAGACAAAGCTGCGGCTGAGGCATACACCATGGAGGCGTATGTGACTCGACTGCAAGTAGAGGTGGTAAAGGGAAGGACTCCAGTTCGGAGAGAAGGGATCGCACACAAACTGCAATCGTTAGCCCCGATCTGGACCCCCTATGCGGGAGATGGACTGCCACGGGCAGGAAAAGAAGACAGTAATTCGGATGCTCAGGGGAACTATGAATGTGTCCTGCGTAACTGGCGAGCAGTTGCGCACGTCTGAATTGCAGTGGAGGGACACCAGCCTCCACCAGTACGCTGGTCACCTGACTCATCCTAAAAGCTCCTGTCACTAATCGAACCACACAGTGGCGCACAGGGTCGAGTAAATGCAATGCTGAAAGCCCTGCCGAACCATAAACCACACTCCCATAGTCAATTCGGGACTGAACAAGGGCTCTGTAGAGCTGCAGCAGCGTAGAGCGATCTGCACCCTAATTGGTGTTGCTCAGGCAACATAGGGTATTGAGGTGCTGCCAGCACTTCTGCTTAAGCTGACAAAGATGAGGGAGCCAAGTCAATCGAGTGTCGAAAACCAGTCCTAGGAACTGATATGTCTCCACTACAGTGAGTGGATCGCCATTAAGGTAAAGTGCGGGTTCCGGATGAACGGTACGATGCCGACAAAAGTGCACGACACACGACGTTGCGGCTGAAAACTGGAAGCCATGGGCTAGAGCCCATGACTGCGCCTTGTGGATGGTCCCTGGAGGTGCTGCTCAGCAACAACAGTACTGGAGCAGCAGTATGAAATGCAGAGGTCATCTGCATACAGAGAAGGTGAGACAGAGGGCCTGGTAGCTGCTGCTAGACCGTTAATGGCCACTAAAAATAGAGAGACACTCAATACAGAGCCCTGTGGGACTCCATTCTCCTGGATATGAATGGAACTATGGGAGTCACCAACTTGGACACAAAGTACGGAGCGACAGGAAGTTTTGGAAAAAATTGGGAGTGGTCCCCAGAGACCCCACTCATACAATGTGGCAAGGATATGAGGTTGGCAAGTCATGTCATATGCTTTACGTTAAGTAAAAAAAACGGCAATCAGGTGCTGCCGTCTGGAAAAGGCTATTCGGATGGTAGACTCTATGGATACAAAATTACCAGTGGTAGAGCGACCCTGATGGAAGCCGCCCTGACATGGAGCCAGCAAGCCACATGAATCCAGGACCCAACCAAACCGCCGACATACCAGATGTTCCTGCAGCTTACAAAGAAAGTTGATGAGGCTGATAGGCCAATAGCTATCCACATCAAGCAGGTTTTTACCAGGTTTGAGCACTGGAATGATGGTGCTCTCCCATCATTGCGATGGAAAGATGCCATCACACCAGATCTGGTTGAAGATGATTAGAAGATGTCACTTGTATTCAGATGAGAGATGTTTAATCATCTGGCTGTGGATGCGATCAGGCCCAGGAGCTGTGTCAGGGCAATGTGCAAGGGCACTGAGGAGCTCCCACTCTGTAAATGGGGCATTATAGGATTCAGCGGGTAGTGAATGAGAGGGCGTTCCCTTCCAGCCGGGGGGGGGGATAATTCTCCGACGCAGAGGCTCGAACAAATTGCTCGGCAATCGAATTTGCGACGGTACACAACTCGCCGTTTATGGTAACACCCAGGACAGCTGTTGGGGCCTGGTACCCACAAAGACATTTGCAGAAATGCACGAAGCAAGTCTTGGTGGCTGAAAACCGAAAGCCGTGGGTGAGGGCCCATGCCTGTGTCTTTCGTATGGTGCCCTGCAGTCAACGTTCAGTGACACCCATCATAGAGGAGCAAGAGCCGTGGCAAAAGTCATCAGCATACAAGGAGGATCACACTAAGGACCCCGCAACTGCTGCTATACCATCAATGATTACTAAAAACAGAAGACCACTCAGTACAGAGCCATGCGGGGCCCCATTCTCTTGGATACGGGAGGAACTGTGGGAGGCACCAACCTGAACCCAGAAAATACAAGACAGGAAGTTCTGGATAAAAATTGAGAGCAGACCCCAAAGACCCCATTCGGGTAAGGTAGGCAGGATGTGGTGTCGCGATATGGTGCCACAAGCCTTCTGTAGGTCAAAGAAGACAGCTATAAGGTACTGACATCAGGGAAAAGCTGTTCAGATGTCAGACTCCAGGTAAACCAGTTTATCAGCAGTGGAATAGCCTTAACAAAAACCACCCTCAGATGGAGCCAGAAAACCTTGAGACTCAATGAGCCAACAGTTTCCAGCTCACTTTGTGTTCAAGCAACTTACAGATAACACTGGTGAGAATAATTGGGCATTAACTGTACATCTCTAGAGCATGCTTACCCAGTTTCAGTACTGGAACTATGATGCATTCTCGCCATTGTGATGGCAACTCACACTTGCTCCAGATGCTGTTAAAGATGCCAAGGATATGGTGCTGATAATCCACCGATATGGGCTTGAGCATTTGGTTGTGGATGCAATCTGGTCCTGGGACTATCACAGCAATGGGGTATGACACTGACAAATTCCAAATTGCTGAATGGGGCATTATATGGCTCCATGTGGCACACAGTAAAAGATAATTGCTTTTGCTCCACCCACTGTTTTAGGACATGAAAGGCAGGTTGACGATTCTGAGACACAGAGGCTTGAGCATACCGCAGAGCAAGATGTTCGGTGATGGCATTTGGGACGGTTTGGGCGGTGCCATTTAAAGACATACCAGGTACACCTGTAGGTGTCTGGTTTCCACAGGGACGTCTTGATCTTTGCACAAACCTGTGAAGGAGAGGTAAAGGGTCTGCTGGTTTAAATGTACTGTTCCCACCAGTCTCGCTTCTATCATTGTGTTAGGTGGCAGGCCCGGGCACAGAGCCGCTTTAAGGCAATGAGTTGCTCCATTGGTGGGTGATGCTTATGGCGTTTGAGGACCTGTCTTCCGTCAGGGGGTCCTGAGAGACAGGGGTTCACTTTATCAGCTGCCAAAAGAATGACTAGCTGTATTCTGGACTGCCTGACTGATATCCCCATGCAGCAGAGAGCCAAGAGTGACAGCATATGCGAAAGCACCCAAACCAACACTGCTGAGAGCCCATCAGGGCAGGCGTTCAGGGGAGTTAGGCTTAGGCTGAGAGAGAGAGAGAGAGAGAGAGAGAGAGAGAGAGAGAGAGAGAGAGAGACAGGAAAATCGGGAAGTGATCACTATCACACAGGTCATCATGGACTCTCCAGTGGATGGATGGGAGGAGAAAACAACTGAAGATGTAAGGGTCAGTGAGAACCGCGAACCACACAAACTATGCAACAGCCCAGGTCAACTTGTGACAGTAAGTTTTCACAGTAAGTTTACCATGGCCAGTAATCGTCGTTCCACCGCACAAAGGATTATGGGCAATGAAATCACCCATGATAAGCAAATGTGTGGGGATTTGAGAAAGCAATGCCAACATTAGGTTCCGAAACACTTCGCCATTAGGGAGAGAGGTAGACATTGTAGATGGTAATATTCTGAAATGCCTTTACCTGAACAGCCACAGCCTCCAAAGGTGTATTAAGAGGCACAAGTCCCCTCTCCCCCCCCCCCCCCCCTCCCCCTCCTCTCGTTACACATTCCAAAGCTTTTAACTCCTGGTGTCACCCAGCTCTTGATGCTGAGTATAATTTGAGGCCCGACGGCTTCCCTGGAGGGTGATAAATTCACGAACTTTGTTACAAATAATACAAAAATGTAATGCTACAGTCTTTACTTTTTACATGATGGATTTCATTCTTTGCATACTAGCTGGCAAGCATTCATCAGATGACCTCAATCACCTAGCCTTAAAAACCCAACTGTTCATTCCACAAGTACTCTGCTGCTCAAATAGCTTCCTCCTTGCGTATTGCATCCCCTGACCCATATCCATGCCATAATTAAGGTTAGAAATCTGCAGTCAAGGTCATCACAGAATTGACCAAGCCTATGGCTGAGACCTCCACAATATGAAGTCTAAACAACATGAGAAATTATTCAGTGACTGTAGGTATGGTGTTACTACTGAAGTGACTGAGAAGAAAAGTACTCACCTGGCAAATTGTAATAGTGCCTGCCATTTAATGGACTAGGTAGCAGATACGGCCCAATTAAACAGTCCTCAACAACACCGACCCACACATTAACGAATAACCACACTTGATGAGCACTAGTAACTGTGGCGTGTGGGTCATCCTCTCTTCAAACATGCGAATTGTGCATGTTTAAGACTCCATCACCCCCGAACGTTGCTTCATCGGTAAACAACACAGAGGATGGAAATGCATTTCACATCGTTCCAGGTACCACTGCAAAAACTGTGCTCTGGGTGGTCAATCAACTGGTTCCACGTTGTGGACATGATCTAAGTGAGATGGACGTAACAATTGCTCTCGAAGGCCTGTTCTTACATTCGCTTGATTCGTCCCCATGTTACATGCAATTGCACGAGTGCTGATTGAAGGATCCCGCTCCACATGCTGCAAGACAGCTTCCTCAAATTGCAGTGTTCTTACCGTGTGACGGTAATCTGCTAAATGACCCGGTCTCACGCAGACTTTGGTACACAGCAGCAAAGGTCGTATGATGCGAGATACAGCAATTAGGATATTGTTGTTGACAAACCCGCTGTGCAGTTCGTCCATTGTGGTGCACTATGTACTACGCACCAACCATATCAGTGTACACCTCCAGGTGTATCGCTCCATCAGTAAACAGAGACAATGCACTACTACACTGGTGGATAGCAGTTGCCTACAACTGAAGAGCATAATACGCCCTCTTAACAACTGAAGATCGTATACGACTTGCACCGGTTTAAATAATCCTCATAGGAACAAATGACATTGGGGAAAAGTATTTCTTTTGATGTCCCCTACAACCTACCACAGTTGTAGGTTTAAGTACTTTTCACCCTGTATAATTACAGGTTTTCTCTTTACAGACCTCACATTTCTCACGTCCGAACAGTTCATCGGTTAGCACAGGAAGAACAACTTAACCACAATTATCACAGATAACAAAAGAAGATTATAACTGTCGTTGTCCATGAGTGTAGTTCTCTGATAATAATTTCAATTCACACAGAAATTAAATTATTACAGAAATAATGAAATAATTATCGTCATTTTTACACGATACAGCCCTTTTATACGTAGTATCAATAATATTTGTTGAAGTTTGTTCACTTAGTTCATTTTAACATCTTGTGGCTAGAACATAGTGTCGTGGATATTACATTGCCCCTTCATGTCAAGCCTGATAATTAAGAGTAGGTAACTGTATTTTCTTGAAGCCCCTTGACAGTTTTATTCCCAGTTTTCTGAGTCCAGTGAACCCAAATTGGGGGGGGGGGGGGGGGGGGGGCGCTAAAGGGGGGGGGGCTAAGTTAACCCGGGAAGTATCCACTGCTTTTTCCGAGACTATACAGTTACTGAAGCCATTTAAATACTCAACACTACTTGTGTCATGAATTAAACAATATTGTATCTGAATATTTGCATCATGAGAACAATGAACCTACGTGGACTATCGTCTGTCTGCCGCCATCTTAGCAAAAATATCTCCGCGGCAGTTTTGAATTGAGAATTTTAACAAACATAAATGATGTTAGATATAAATGAATGGAAGTAAATGTGCACTGGTGGTCCCAAATCTACTTTAAAAGACAGAATTCAACTCAGATTGAATCCTTAAATACAGTGTTCACAGCACGTTACATCAATTTCTTATTTGCTGATCTATGAAGCCTAATTACTTCTGACGATTTACATGAAATATTTTAGTAGGAGACATACGTCAGTGTTGTGCGCGGGTAGTATTTTGTGACTAAATGTTCCTTTTTCTAGAGAAAAAGTACTTCCACGTTAAGTAACAGTTGTGTAAAATCTGATAAATGATATGCAATTTAGTGCCACTCATAGGACTTTACAGACAACATTTCTACATGTCAAGTGGAGATTTCTTTAGCAGAGTGACAAATATTAGCCGGGATAATCATTTTTGAGATCAAACTAATTGCTACGCTGACAACGCTACCTTAAATATCATTTACAAGTAATTAAAGTCACGAAATACTATAAACCGGTTCTGACACAGTGATAAGCATAATAGTACATCTGTAGTCTAGATGGGATCAGAAGAATGCCAGATAGAATCTGGCTGCATCCCTGACAATTCCACCAAGATACTTTAAAATGTTTAAGTCTGAATGCCTTTTACTTTGGGATTTCTCATGTGTGGTAGTTTGGTTTTGGTTTTGTTTTGCTTTAGGGTGTAAAAAACAACTGGGGTCATACATGCCCAAGTCGAAACTACAGAACATGAAGAAAGAGGCGAGTTAAAAAATTACTATGTCAGTCCCAACTGACAAGAAAAGACAGCTAAAAACAGGCACGTGGAGAAATGGCTTTAAAAAAAAAACACCACACATTAATGGAGGTCCAAAACTAAAACTAAACTGAAAATTAAATGGTCTTCACCATATTGCTTTGGCAGATAAAAAGTAAAATGCGGATGACAGCCCACACGTCATTTGCTAAAACGACCGATAACTCAGACGGCAATATCCAAGAGCTTATTCCCATGAAGAGAGGACCAC
The DNA here is from genome assembly GCF_023864345.2 of Schistocerca serialis cubense. Lineage (NCBI taxonomy): Eukaryota > Metazoa > Arthropoda > Insecta > Orthoptera > Acrididae > Schistocerca > Schistocerca serialis. The sequence continues at coordinate 611,761,210 of NC_064645.1, read as the reverse complement.
TGGCGATGCCAAAGGGACACCACCTCCTGACAGACAGCAACACAGAGATCATCAGAGGGAATATAGGAACTCGCAGGCCGAGGTACGTGGACTGCAGCCTTGGTAGCAGCGTCAGCAGCCTCATTTCCTGGCAGAACGGCATGACCAGAAACTCACAGAAACATCACACTGTCTCCACCAAGAGTGAGCAAGTGGCAGTTTTCACGGACCTGCTGCACTTAAGGGATGGGCGGTGTACAGCGCACCTAGACTTTGAAGGGTGCTGAGTAAGTCTGAGCAGAGGTGAGAATCTAAACGGCTGTGTCACCGGATGTACTCCATGGCCTGATAAATACTGTAAATACTTAGCAGCGTGCCAGAAGCCAATATCAAAAGACACGGGTGCCAATGACGAAGGCAAAATGGACCCCACAATCAGACAGCCATCAGTGTACACAGAGGTACTATCGCGAAGTTCCATGCGAAAGCCGTTAAACTGAAGGTGACAGACCGAGGCTGGAGTAGTGTCATTAGGAAGCAAATGAAGGCCAAGGTTAACATGGGCTACTTCACGAAGCCAAGGTGGTGAAGGGTTCACACTCACTGGGGAAGGTGCAGGTAGTGTGAAGTTAAGCTGCTGTAGCAAGTGCCAAAGGCGGACACCAGGAGGTAACAGAGAAGAATCATCTAAGAAGGAGGCATAGGATGGGTAGCCATGCGTGGCAGACAAACGGCATGCATACCTGGTGAGAAGGAGGTCACAGCGGTAGGACAGTGGTAGCTCAGCAGCTTCAGCATACAGACTCAACTGAGCTAGTGTAAAAGGTGCCCGTGGCCAAATGGATGCCACGATGGTGGATAATACTGAGACGGCATAAGATGGGTGGATGTACACACGCATAAACAAAGCACCCATAGTAGAGTTTCAAATGGACAAGGGACCAGTACAGACAGAGGAGGGTGGTTCGATCGGCACCTCAGGAAGTACCATTGAGGACACGCAGGACATTGAGGTACCACGTACAGTGGGCTGCCAGGTAAGACACATGGGAGGACAAAGAGTTTCCTATTGAGCATGGGCCCCAGGAATTTCATAGTTTCAATGAACAGAAGGGCAACAGGCCCAAGACGTAAAGATGGTGGGAGAAACCAATGGCATCACCAGAAATTCATACAGTTTTGTCAGTGGAAAAGCGAAAGCCCTTGTCGATGTTCCAAAAGTAAAGACGATCAAGACATCGCTGAAGACTCCGTTCAGTGAGACAGTCTGTGGAGAACTGCAATAGATGGAAAAATCGTCACCAAAAAGGGAGCCAGAGATGCCCGACGGGAGACAGGTCACTATAGGGTTAATGGCGGTATCAAAGAGGCCGGCGCTCAGGACGGAACCCTGAGACACACTGGTTTCCTGGATAAAGATGTCCGACAAGGCAGAACACACATGCACTTTGAAAACTCCGTCTTTTAAAAATACCTGGAGGAGACAGGGCAGGTGGCCCCAGAAGCCCCACATGTAAAGAGTACAAAGGATACCAGTTCTCCAGCAGGTGTCACAGGCCTTCTTCAAATCGAAAAACACTGCCACAGTCTGGGATTTCCGCAGAAAATGATTCACGACATGCGTGGATAAAGTAACAGTATGGTCAACTGCAGAATGCCGTGCTCGAAATTCACACTGTGTATTCATCAATAAATCGTGAGACTCGAACCACCATACCAGCCAGGCATGAATCATGCATTCCATCTCCTTGCAAATGCAGCTGGTAAGAGATGGGGCGGTAGCTAAAAGGAAAGTTTTTGTCCTTACCTGGCATAGGTATGGGTATGAAGGTGGCTTAAAGCCAGCATCCAGGAAATGTGTCCTCTGCGCAGATGTGGTTGTATGTGTTAAGCAGGAAGTGCTTGCCAGCAAGAGAAAGGTGCTGCAACATCTGAATGTGGATGATGTCTGGCCCTGGGGCAAAGGATCGGAATGAACTGAGAGCATGATCCAGCTCCCTCATAGTAAATGCAGCACTGTAACACTCACGATTTGGAGAAGAGAAGGGTACGGCCCGAGCCACCTCCACTCGTTTCCGATGGAGGAAGGCAGGGTGAAAGTGGGAAGAGCTCAAAACTTCCACAAAATGGCGGCCCAAGGTGCTCGAGATAGTAATAGCATCCATAAGGACATTGTCTGCTACTGTCAGACCAAAAATTGGAGAATGGATGTTGGTGCCAGAGAGCCATCGGGGGTTGGCCCACATGACAGAGGAAGAGGTGGAACTGTTGAAAGAACTAGTGAATGAAATCCAGCTAGCTTTTTTGGTGTCCCAAAGAACACAACAGCACTTTGCACGCATCTGTTTACAATGAATGCTGTTTGCTATCGTAGGATCATGGCTAAAAACATACCAGGACACGACATCGTAAAGAGGAAGTGTGGGGTACGGAACGTTCTGCCGCAGTAAGGATAACGTTTGTGAGATATTTCACCTGGTCATCACAACTGCGGAAATCTTGTTCTCTGAATGTCGCCAGGGAGGAGTAAAGCTGCCAGTCAGCCTTAGGAAGCTGCCATTTAGGCGTGCATGCGGATGGGGTAGGAGCAGCAAACGGATAGCAAACAGGAAATGGTCGCTTGAGTAGGTGTCAGAAAGAACAGACCACTCAAGATGAGGAGCAAGCTGGGCAGTGCACAAGGAGAGGTCCAGATGGGAATAGCAGTCTGAAACGAAAGTGGGTGCTCCAGTGTTAGGTAGAAGATGTTAAGTTGGTTAAGAAGATCAGCCAAGAGGGCACCTCTCAGAGGTCCTGGGAGAACCACAAAGGGGATGATGTGCATTAAAGTCACCGAGGAGCAAAAAGGGGGGAGGTAGCTGCCCAGTAAGTTGAAGGAAGTCTGCCCTGGTAATAGCAAATGGAAGGACGTATATGGTACACAGGGAAAAAGTCAGTTGGGGAAGGAAAAGGCAAATTACAACAGCTTGAAGATTGGTAGTCAGGAAGATGGGTTGACTATGTCATTCTGTATGAGCAGCATGACTAGCCCATGGAATGCCGGCCTCAGGGGGAAGATCAAAACAAATCGGTAAGAAATGTGAAAGCTCACAGCAGTCATGAGGGTGCAATTTCGTTTCCTGAAGGCAGAGTACAAGGGGACGCTGCGACACTAAAAGCAGCCGTAAATCCTCTTTGTGGGACCAAAGGCCGTGAACGTCATGAGGAGACTCATGTTTAAGAGTTGTAGGGGTGCCACCCACAGCGGCTGCCGAGTGACAGCTGGGGAAGAAGCACTACTACAGCACACAGAAGCAGGAGGATCCTGCTCTTTGGGGTCCACAGAAGCATCAGCTTACTTGTGCAGGCGGTCTGTGGAGCCCAACGCCAAAAAACGGTTGTTGGTGCGCACCGGCGACACCGAGGCTGGCCGGGCTAATGTACCACGTGGCAACACCATCGAAGAGGATCTTCAACGTGGCAAAGGAGAAGACGGTTTGCCTTTGGTAGACTTCTTCGAGCCTCTCTGGTTGGATGAAGACTGCCGTTGGTTGGCTGGACGGACAGAGGAAGTCTTCACGAGAGTACTCCTGTCCTTTCCGGCCTACCGGTTGTGTTGCTGGTGGCTTAGTCCCTTCAGGCGAGAGATGCACAGCTGGATGGGGGAATGACGATGCTACCTTGACACTAGGCGATATCACAACCTCAGAGCTGAATTGGAGGTTTCATGTCTGCAAGGCCATGTCCTTCATGGAGAGAGCAGTAACAAGAACAGAACTATAGGTGCCAAATGGGAGAACAAAAGGTTTGCAGCTAGCCAATAGCTTGCGAGCGACTGGGTAAGGCACTTTTTCCTTTACCCGTATCTCTTGGACAGCCCACTCATCAAGATACATGGGCCAGTCCCAAGAGGCGGCAGCATGGCCGCCATTGCAGTTGATACAGCAGGGAGGAGGAGGCAGACAATCACCTTAATGTGCATCCCTACTACAGGTTACACATTTGGAAGGGTGTCGACAGGACGTTCCAGTGTGGTTGAAACGGTGACACTGATAGCAGTGCATAGAGTTCGGAATGTACAGCTGGACTGTGAAAATTTCATAGCCTGCTTTGATCTTGGATGGAAGCACCACTCTATCAAAGGTGAGAAAATACCTTTTCCATTACACGACGGACAACAATGACACCCTGATCGGAGAGGTAAGATTAAATTTCTGCCTCTGTTAGACTGTCGAGCAGTCTCATGTAAATACCACCACAGGAAGAATTCAAAGTTCTATGGGCCTCAACATGAACAGGGTAACTGTAGAGAAGTGAGGCATCAAGCAGTTGTGCTTGAGAATCTGAAGTAGTCTCCAAAGACAAAGTGCCATTTCGTAAGGGAAAGAAGGATTTCACAGGGCAGGCAATTGCATTAACACCTTTCTGAACAATAAACGGATTTACCGTAGCAAAGGACTGACCATCTTCACTACGTGAAATGCCGAGGAACCTTGGTGAAGCAGGAAAGGTCTCTGAAACATTAGCCTCATTATGTTTTCATTTTGTAGATGTTTATAGTGAAGAGGACTGACTCACTGCGATAAAATCCCCCACGATTGCCGGCGTCTCCGATGACATGCTCCTTCCAACTGGGGTCCCCTTTCACAAGGGGCGCACTCACCTTGGGTGATTGTTCACACCTCAGTCACACCTCTCCAACACCTGACAGAGACCAATAGGCAATTTGGAAAGGTTGGAGCTAAGGCAATCACCCCTCCCTTGGCCTGGCCTGTACCAAGGGGTACATGCGAAACCTACATGTTGACCCAGGGCTGGGAATTACGCATCACCCAGTCATCAGTTATGCGTCAGACACATGGGCCAGCCTTCAGGAACGCAGAGGGAGGAAGAAGAAAAAGAAGAACCTGAAGCATTGAAGTGGAGGAACGGGAGGAGAAGAGAAACAAAGAAAGGAAAAGGGAGAGAAAAAACAATGGTGAGACAGTTTTTACGTCAGAGACAGACAATGAGGTACATTCCCAATAACATCCCAGACATGTTCCCCAAGGGAGGGAAAAGAATAGCAAGAAGATATGCATGCAGCGCAGAAGGGAAAAAAATGCTGCAAAGACTGGGGGCCCCATGGTAGCCAAGATGTATGGTAGTCATTGAGCCTTGATCAAATGTGAGATCCAGGAATCTATCTGACATTAAAATGGAGAATAGTACAATTAAAATGAAATTCCAGTTAGTTAAAATTGTGACAGATACAAATAAAATCTTGAAGACACACTGTTTCATCCAATGAAAACTTAGAGGCTAACTTGTCTTTTGCGCACAAATCTACAATCTGTTCAGCTTGAAATTTAATTAGCAAGCTCTGAATGCCACGCAAGATGATGATGATGATGATGATGATGATGATGATGATGATGATGATGATGACCAGCAGTAAATCATAAAATCTTCTACAAACAATGATATCTTCATTAGAACCTTCACTGCGTTAATTATGTCGTTAATAGCAGTGGCAAAAAGGGCAATACTTCATGTTTCTTGAGGGACACCATTCATATGAAATTGTGTTTCCTATTTGGTAATGGTATGACCACCCCATAAGAAAGGATTTGAATAAATTTTACAGCCCACCACAGAAGCCCCAGCTGTGAAGTTGTCCGAGTATGTTGTAGGCCTACATGTACAGTCATGCTTTTCCAACACCTAAGAATATCTCTACCAAATGCTTCATTTACAGCCACCGCCATACAATGTAAATGTATACGGGAAATGGATAATGAGTTTCTTTCTGGGCCATTCCACGTTAACATGATCAAATTTCGGGAAATGTTCCTGCATGAAAATCGCAGATATTAGAATGAATTTTTCACTCTACAGCGGAGTGTGTGCTGATATGAAACTTCCTGGCAGATTAAAACTGTGTTCCAGACTGAGACTCGAACTCGGGACCTTTGCCTTTCGCGGGCAAGTGCTCTACCAACTGAGCTACCCAAGCACGACTCACACCCCGTCCTCACAGTTTTAATTCCGCCAGTACCTTGTCTCCTACCTTCCAAACTTCACAGAAGCTCTCCTGCGAACCTTGCAGAACTAGCACTCCTGGACGAAAGGATATTGCAGAGACATGGCTTAGCCACAGCCTGGGTGATGTTTCTAGAATGAGTAGAGTGAAAATTTAATTCTAGAAACATCCCCCAGGCTGTGGCTAAGCCATGTCTCCGCAATATCCTTTCTTCCAGGAGTGCTAGTTCTGCAAGGTTCGCAGGAGAGCTTCTGTGAAGTTTGGAAGATAGGAGACGAGGTACTGGCGGAATTAAAACTGTGAGGACGGGGTGTGAGTCGTGCTTGGGTAGCTCAGTTGGTAGAGCACTTGCCCGTGAAAGGCAAAGGTCCCGAGTTCGAGTCTCGGTCCGGCACACACTTTTAATCTGCCAGGAAGTTTCACTTCTAGAAATGTATAATCAGCTAAGAAAAGCAAATCCTTATCAGGTTTGGTAAACTGTGCTAAAGAAACTCACCCGTGGCTATCAGGCATGGCCCCTATGGCGATTGGAATGCTAGTTTTCTTACTTTAAAATGAACAAGTGATGGTTAAGCCAACATGGACCATACCAACACATATAATTTTTCAGGTGTACATTTATGTTCAACATTAACTGCAAACTATCCTGATGCAAAGTACTCTACAACTTAAACCAGAATTAAACTAAAATATCAGTACCATTACACAATCAAGGCTATCTAATAATTATAAATAACATGAATCCCCTCCAAAAATGTCACAAAGACTGCCCTGAAATGGCACCAAAATTTTCACAATGTGACAATGGTGTAAAACCCGGAGGTCATTTATACGATGTGAGCTGCAGCTGTTGTGTAACAAGTTTACTATCATGATCTTCACTGACTTGGTAAGACACAATTAAATTGAGAAGTTTATAGCCTATTTGATTCTGCAGTTATAGCAGAAAAATAGACAAATATGTCATGATGATTCGTGATAAAACACACATCTTTTTTTTAAGTTTTTCGAATTATTTGGACATTTATCTCACTTTCTACTCATTAATACTTTTGATATTGCCTTCCTCAGATAGTACTAAATTGTTTAACGTCATAAAAGATATCAAATTTAATTTGAGTACCAGCAGAATACGGGGCCTCTATCAATAGACCTCCACCTTGTCATTCTTTTTTAGCGCCTTGTATGCTCACATTCAAAATCAAATATGGTTTTTAGGTGGTTTATGAGATAATATTTGTCATGAAATTGGTTTAAAAGCGTTTGCAGAAGACTTGTTTTTGTAAAAATGGGCCAAAAATAGCAATTTCTGGCATTTTTAGAAATATGGTCATCTTTGCCCTCAAATTGTAAACTATTGGGAAGCAGTAGGAGAATGAAAGTGTATATTCTAGGACCTTGTATTGGCAAATTGTTATGAGCAAAGTTTCAGGTGTATCCAACAATTATTTCTGAAGACAAAAAAGCTAATTTCACATTTTTTTCAAGCATCCACGTTTTCAGCTGCCTTTGCTTCTAATTATCCATATGCAAATTTCTCAGGCAGTCTCTTTTTAATCTCTTGCTTAAGAGAGGGGGCAAAAAGCTGTACAAGATCACCTGGTTTTGTTTCTTTCATGAAAATATTGCCGGAGATATATCTCAAAGTTGTCAAAAACTCTCGGGTGTACTGATGATAGCTGCACTATGGAGCCAAACAAAGGACTATATCTCTGGAAGTATTGAATTAATGATTGTGAAACTTTACCAATGTTCATTGGGCCCATGTGCTATTGTTCATAGCAAATTTCATCAAGACGGGTCATTGGTCATATGGGGTCCTCTAGACCACTTGGCATGAAATGATCCATTTCCTAACATACTGATAGGCATTTTGTTTCACAGTTCTCCACCAAAAGTTTTCAGCATGCTGTCGGTCAGTTGTTCTACAACTGCTATGAGCTGCCAACATATGGTCATGCACTTATTTAAAAACTTTCTCTCTGAACGCCACGGGTATCACCACATGTGGCCTGCTCTTTGACATTCTGCACAATAAGCAGTCACGTATCACAAACTGCGACTCCGACTTAAATTACTGAGTCAGCATTAGCTGCCATCAGTAATTAAGCAATCCTCCTGCCCAGTGCTTATAGAATTTAAATTTTCATGCTTAAACTATCAGCATTATTATGCTGTTTCTCTCGTTTGTGCACTACTCATATTCTAATTAAATTTAGTGCGTGTCTTGTCAGTCTACCGGAAAGGCTTTTCAATCACAACAATCAAGTCAATGGGGTATGATCCATCACCACTTTAAACTTCTGACCATACAAATAACAACAAAGTAATAAATGTAGATAGCTGCTAACACTTCATTCCCCGTAGTGGGATAATTCTGCTACGATTTGCCCAACTGCCTGGATGTGCATGCCACTGGGTGTTTATTATTATCTATAGTCTTGCTGATAACACATCCCATAGCCACATTGCTCAAATTGCAGGACAAAATGGATTCCTGTTCAAAATTGAAAAATACTAATACTGAATCTGACGTCAGTGCCTGTTTCAAAGTCTTGAACATGTCTGACAACCAGTACACCAAACAAATTTTGGTCTTTTCTTTAATAAACAGTTCGAAGGCTCAGCAATTTCAGCAAAATTTTTGACAAATGTTCTATAATAACAAAGACCTAAAAATGATTGCCATTGCTTGACTGTCTGCAGTGACAAGAAATTACTAACCGCCGACTCCAACTGGTAATCAGTTTTTACACTGTCCTGACTGATCACTTGCCAGATACAGTTTACTTCTGTTGCTGCAAAATAGCATTCATTAATACTCAAATAGTCAGCATTTGACAGTGTTTAGTACCTAATACCTCTCCAATCATCTGACATGTTCCTCCACATCCTTCAAAAAACACTGATGTCATCGATGCACTACACATTGGTTGCTTGGTTTGTTTGTTTGGGGTATAAAGGGACCAAACTACAGTGTCATCAGTCCCTTTTTCCTGACGCAAGCAAGGCCCAAGGCACAAAAACACCCAACACCACACCTAAAAAGAAAACGAATGGAACGAACCAAAAACGGAGAAAACATACACCACATGGAAAAGTATAAGAAGGTATTAAAACCATAGAGCATACTGTCTGGGCTGGCTAATCACAATAATAAAAGAGGATGCGTCAGCTACTCTGCAATACATTTAAATATCCACCCCAAAAAGACAAGGTGAGATGAACACATACAGGGAAAAGACCACCAAGACAAACAAATGCAAAGAATGTGTGACAGAGTTAAAATGGAGGGATGGTGACAACTGCAGAGTATGATAAAAAAAAAACCTCACAAATAAAACGTAAATCTGCTGTTGAGGCATTGTCGCCCAACTGAAAGTAGGGTTCTGGGAAGGTTAAAAGCCTACAGCAGAGCAGCTGAAACTGGGCAGTCAAACAAGATGTGGACGACAGTCATTTGTGAGCCACAGTGACACCGAGGTGGGTCATCGCGACAGAGGAGATAGCCATGTATTAGCCACGTATGGCCAATGTGGAGCCGGCCTGCGAGAGGCCCGCATGGAGGTCTTCCGCACACATTCCTAGTCTCCTCAAGGGCACACAGTTTGTTGTGTTTACTGAGATTATGCCATTCCATCTCCCAAAGCTGAAAAACCTTGTGGTGTAATAACAATTGCAGGTCAGTTATAGGGATGCCAATCTCCAAAAGCAGTTTCCATGTAGCATGTTTGGCCAGTCTGTCGGCAAGTTCATTTCCTGGGATTCTAACGTGGCCTGGGGTCCACACAAACACCACTGAATGACTGTATCATACCAGGACACAGATGGACCCCTGGATGTTCGCTACCAAAGGATGGCAGGGGTAGCACTGGTTGATAGCTTGTACGCTGCTCAATGCGTCATTACAGAGAAGAAACGACTCACCAGGGCATGAGTGGATGCACTCAAGAGCACAAGAAATGGCCGCCAGCTCTGCAGTGAAAACACTGCAGCCATCTGGCAAGGAGTGCTGTTCAGTATGTCCTCCATGAAAATACACAACGCGAATGTGACCATCAGTCATTGAGTCGTCAGTGTAAACCACATCAGAGCCCCAGAACACGTCAAGAATCTAGAGGAAGTGACAGCAGAGAGCTGCAGGGTTAACTGAATCCTTAGGACCATGTGAAAGGTCCAGGCAAAGCTTCGGCCTGCGGGCTTTCAAAAAAGGTGATGATGGTGTCCCTCAACTACGTACCCTCCAACTCAATGTTGAAATATTAAAAGCTTTGGCTGGTTTCGTTGTCTAGGGGCTGGGATATGTAGTTGCCACATTACAGGCCAAATACTGCTGAGTCTACAGTACACAATATGAATATACACATGAATCAAATGGTTGAAGGTTCCTATCAATCAGCAATTGTGAATTTTGGACGTAACATAGACATTTATAAATGCAAGTTTGCAATTAAATAAATTCTGCAGGTATTATTTTAACAGCATTAAATGATGGGTACAATAAGAGAAGTACCTTTAAGAATGCCCTTTATTACTGTAAAACACTTATTGGTGTTGATGGTCCAACAATTAAATAAAATATAAGCTGAATAAGAGGGAAACAACAGATTCCTACTTCATGTAATTAGTTATGAACAACAACATAGCTCGCGAGATATTCACTTCTAAACGCGTACTACACCTTCACTGCAGAAGCCACAGAAATCTCACAAGTACACAAGTCAGCACTATGAAATATTTCTATCTCCCGCGACCACGCACAAACTGCTCCACTCTCCAAGTCTTTCCCGCGACTGTGCATCCATCATGCCGTACTCTCCAGGCCTCTCCCATCTCCTCTACTGTACTGTCCAGCACAATCACTGTGATTGGCTAGAGTGCTTCCGCCCTGTCTCCAAGCCAATGCACACTCACAATCATAATGAAACACGTTTGAAATACTGTATTTACATCTAAATAACTTTAAATTAAATAAATATTCCTACGGCTGGACCATAAACATGCTCTAACACACAAAACAAATTAAACAAACATATCAAAGGAATAGAACAGAAGTAAATCAGTAGCCTAATGTCTCTGTGCTTTCTAGAACACAATAAATAATTGACCAGTATCTTCATGAATAGTACATATCGGATATAAACAAAGACATAGATGAATAAATATATTTATAAGCATGCTGCTACCGTTTTTTCATGTCACTGTGGAGTACTTAAGGTCTGGCGCAATTAATAGTAATCTGCTACTTTGACCTCCAACAACTCTTGTACTATTCCAGTTTAACGCCTGTAATTCATACCAATTTGCGTTTCCGCTAATAGCTTTATATAGACAGATCAATCAACTAAAACAGATGAACCGTTTTATTTTGGAAGTTCGTTACTGGGTGTTATTCTTACGATTTACAGCCAAATACTAAACTTTAAACTAATAATGATATTGAGAATCTGATTACACCATCAGAATCATCGTGCAAATAATGGTAATGTACATGTTTATTTTTGAGGTATCACGATTCGTCTGGCTACTATTAATTTCTATATTGACTGAAGTGTCCGCCATTAGGGTTTCACAATGTCCGCCATCTTTGGCACTCCTGGTGTACAAGTCTCTTTCATTGACACAGCGTCACCAAGGAATTCCCAGCCATGTGGTCAGGCCATTGTGCGGCATCACGCGGTTACTAACAAGCCACGGGCAGAGCGACCCGCCAACTCCGAACTTAGAATATTTTCACCATGCCACAACTCACCCGTTACCTCACAGGCCTAGGTTTACACCATGGAGGTGTACGTGAATGGACCTCAAGTATAGGTGGTAAAGGCAAGGACTCCACTTTAGACAGAAGAGATCGGACACGAACCGCAATCTTACGCCCTGACCTGGGCCTCCGATGTGGGTGATGAACTGTCATGGATGGGAAATGGAGATGGTAATTCAGATGCTCAGGAGAAGTATGAATGTGTGCAATGTAACTGGTGAGCAGTTGTGCATGCTTAACCTGCAATGGAGGGACTTCGGCCTCCACCAGTACGCTGGTCACTGGACTCGTCTAAAAGCCAGTCGAATGCCACCGTGGTGCACTGGGTCGAGTAAACGCAAACCTGAGTGTGCTGCCGAACCATAAACCAGACTCCCATAGTCAAGGTGGGATTGAACAACAAGGGCTCTGTAGAGCTGCAGCAGCGTACAGCGATCTGCATCCCAGTTGGTGTTGCTGATGAGCAGAGGGCATTGAGGTGCTGCCAGCAGTTCCACTTCAGCTGACGAAGATGAGGAAGCCACGTCAATCGAGTGTCGAAAACCAGTCTTAAGAATCGATATGTCTCCACTACAGTGAGTGGATCGTCATTAAGGTAAGGTCCTGGTTCCGAATGAACGACACAACGCCGACAGAAGTGCATGACACATGACTTCGCGGCTGAAAACTGCAAGCCATGGGCTCGAGCCCATGACTGTATGTTGTGGATGGCTCCCTGGAGGTGCTGCTCAGCAACACCAGTACTGGAGGAGCAGTACAAAATGCAGAAGTCGTCTGCATACAGAGAAGGTGAGACCGATGGCCCGACAGCTGCTGATAGACCGTTAATGTCCACTAAAAATACAGATACGCTCAATACAGAGTCCTGTGGGACCCCATTCTCCTGGATATGGGGGGAACTGGGAGACACCAACTTGGACACTGAAAGTACAGAGTAATAGAAAATTTTGGATAAAAATCGAGTGCGGAATCCGGAGACTCCACACATATAATGTGGCAAGAATATGTCGTCACCAGGTCGTGTTGTAAGCTTTTCATAAATCAAAAAAGATGGCAATGAGGAGTTGGCGTCTGGAGAAGGCTTTTCGGATGGCTAACTCGAGGGAAACTAGATTATCAATGGTACAGCGACCCTGGTGGAAAGTGCCCTGGCATGGAGCCAGTAGGCACATGACTCCATGACCCAACACAACTACCGACTTACTGTACATTCTAACAGCATACAAAGAACATTGGTGACGCTATTGGGCTGATAGCTATCCACATCAAGTGGGTTTTTACTGGGTTTGAGGGCTGGAATGATGGTGCTCTCCCGCCATTGCAATGGGAAGACGCCATCGCACCAGGTCCGGTTGAAGATGATAAGATGTCGCTTCTAGTCGGATGAGAAATGTTTAATCATCTGGCTGTGGATGCGATCAGGCCCAGGAGCTGTGTCAGGGCAAAGTGCAAGGACACTGAGGAGCTCCCATTCTGAAAATGGAGCATTATAAGGTTCACTGTGACGTTCAGTGAACTAGAGAGCTTTCCTGTCCATCCACCGTTTGAGGGTGCGAAATGCTGGGGGATAAGTCTCTGACGTGGAGGCTCGAGCATAGTGTTCAGCAAAGTGCTCGGCAATTGTGTTTGCATCAGTAGATAACATGCCATTGATGTTAATGCCAGTAACACCTGTCAGGTTCTGGTACCCACAAACACTTCTAATCTTCGTCCACACTTGGGAAGGTGATGTACGGCCCCCAATGGTCGAAACATACCTCTCCCAACATGCCTTTTCAGTCTTTTTATAAGCTGGCACAGAGCCATTTAAAAGCTATTAGGTGCTCCAGAGAAGGGTGCCACTCATGTTGCTGTAGAGCTTGCTGACACTCTTTAATGGCTTCAGCAATTTCCAGTGACCACCAAGGTACTGACTTTTGCAAGGGGCACCCTAAAGAACAAGGGATCGTGTTTTCCACCACAGAAAAGATCGTTTTAGTGACCTGCTCAACTACCACATCGATGGTGCTCAACTACCACATCGATGGTACTATGTGAGAGAGATTCATCGGTGACAGCAGAGGTGAAAGCTTCCCAGTCTGCCTAGTTTAAAGCCCATCTTGGCAGATGTCCAGGGGATGACACTGTGGGAGTGACAGGAAGATGGGAAAGCGACACTACCTCCCAAGTCATCATGGGCTCTCCAGTGGACAGATGGAAGAAGTCCTGGGCTGCAGAGGGATAAATCAATGGCCAAGTAAGAGCCATGAGCCACACTGAAATGTGTGGGAGCCCCAGTATTTAAGAGGCAGAGGTCGAGTTGAGATACAGAATTTTCGACATCTCTACCTTGGCCAGTAAGCATAGTGCCACCTCACAAGGGGTTATGGGCATTAAAATCTTCCAAAAGTAGGAAAGGTTTAGGGAGTTGATGAATCTGTGCAGCCAATGCACCATCTGAAGGAAGATATACGTTGCAGACAGTTATTTCCTGCATCGTCCTTATCATGACAGCCACAGCTTAGAGGGGTTTGAAGGGGGCACAGGTTCCCTTCATACTGAGTTCAGAACATAGACAAAAACTCCACCTGACACTATTATAGTTGCTACGGTTCTTGTAATATCCCCTATAGCCATGAAGGGCAGGGGTCCACATTGCTGGGAACCAGGTTTCCTGGAGGGCAATGCAGAAAGCAGGTGTAAAGCTTAACAGTTGCCCTGCTCAGCCAGGTGGTGGAAAAAACTGCAGCAATTCCACTGGAGGATGACGTTATCGTAAGGCTGGGAAGGCATGAAGCATGCAAGGAGGCAGGTTACACCTCAGGGTCACCTGCTGCCACCAACTGAGTATTTGTATCCATTCCTAGTGTGGGTGAGACATCAATGAGATCCAGGTCGTCAGGGGATGCTGAGGTCTCCACCTCATCCGCAAGTGTAAAATTGGTAGGGAGTGGTGGTGTTGGGGCCCCCAGAAGGCCCTTTTTCTTAGCAGACTTCTTTGTTTGCTTGCCCTCTAGCTTCTCTTTAGGAGCTTGCTCAGAGGACTTCACTGAAGTAGCTTCGGGCACAGAGGAAGACCGTGAAGCTCTTCGTCCAGCAGCTTTTGGCTCCTTTAGCCACTGGCGAGTGTCTTCTGTGGCATTAGTGGAGACCTTGGTAGAGAGGGTCCCAATGGAGCCCTTCTGCCCAAGAGGAGCTAGAGGAGGCTGTTGCTGCTCTGGCTGGGGGGAGGGGACCGATGTCCCCTGCGTTTGTGGGGCCTTGCTCCCGAAGTAGGTACTTTGGGAGCAATGGAAGGCAATTTTTCCCCCTACCACCAAAGGGGCAGATGTATTCTGGAGGTCCGCAGGGCCCACTGTTTGTTGTACAGTGTGGTATGACTGGTACTTGTGATGGCGATGGTACTGTAGTTGCAGCATATGCGGACGTCACCCTAACGGGTTGTAATCGTTCAAATTTACATTTAGCCTCTTGGTAAGTCAACCGCTCCAGGGTCTTTTAGCCCATAATTTTCCACTCCTTTTGGAGTATTGTACTGTCTGGCGAGCAGGGGGGAGTGCTGCTCCCCACAGTTGATAAAAGTGGGAGGAGGCACACAGGGAGTATCTGAATGCAGTGGACATTCGCAGTCTTTACATGTAGCGTTGGAAGTGCAGCAGGAAGAAATGTGCCCGAATTTCCAGCACTTAGAAGCCTCACATAGGGGAGGGACGTATGGTTTAACATCACAGCGGTAAACCATCACCTTGACCTTTTAAGGCAATGAATCACCCTCAAAGGCCAAGATGACGGAACTGGTAGCAACTCTGTTGTCTTTGGGTCCCCCTGTAAACACACCCGATGAAATGAATATAGATCGGCATGGAGCTCGTCATCAGACTGCAAGAGGAGGTCGTGATGGAAACTAACCCCCTGGACCATGTTGAGGTTTTTATGAGGAGTGGCGGAAACAGGAATATCACCCAGCTAGTCACAAGCGATTAACACCCGGGACTGGTCTGGGGATGCTGTCTGAATCAAGACTGCACCACTTCTCATCTTGGACAGCACTGTCACTTCCCCAAACTTATCCTCAAGACATTCAACAAAAAACTGAGGCTTCATAGGTAGAAAGGAGTCCACATCCATTCTGCAACAGACTAAATACCGAAGCGAATATGGCTCTTCTTTCTGTAGCCCTACATTCCTCCCATGGTGTAGCACGGGAGGGAAACGATTTAGGGTCTTATCTGTCAGCATTGTACTCGATCTTGCCCTTCTTAGAGACTGATGGCAGCGTACTGTCACCAGCAAGAGATGACTTAGTCCGCTTCATTGCAGGTCATCCGCCCTGATGCCACCCACTCTGATCAGGGGCTCTCCCCACGGGTCCCACCCGGCCACAGCAAAGGACACCTGACATGATGGCCGTTGCCGGGAGTCCTGATGCCTCAGGAAGACAGGCACCTACTCTTTGGCATATGTGGCGAGTTTACACCTCGGATATCAGCAGTGCAATCCCTGTGTTGTCAAGGGGCTACCACCAAATGGGTACAAGATGGCCCCACCACAATGGACTGGCTACTGCACTGGATACTGGGCACAGAGAAATCCAATACTATCATGGGTGCAAAAGAGGACAGGAGACAACAGGAGAAGATGACATACCCCAGAAAGTGTCTTCACCCAACTAGTTGAATTGCAGGTGGAGAAGCAAAGCCATGACAAGAGTTTCAGGAGATTGAATCTAACGGTACGATGGGTAACTCGTGCACTATGTAAGGTGTCCTTCCCCATATGGCCCTTTTAGTTGCCTCTTACGACAGGCAGGGATACCTTGGGACTATTCTAACCCCCAGACCTGCAGGGGGGTACTGCATGCATTGTTTCGGTTTTAACCCTCTGAGTACCCCATCCAACTGAAAAGTGGCCAGTGCATCTTTTATTTGAACGGTATTTACGTGTAACAGTAATAGCCCAAGGACCATAAAGGCTGTCTTCTTCCGGTCCTCCAGCATTACCTACACTTCGTGATAACCCCTCTTCAAATCCAATGTTGAAAAATATTTACACCAATCCAAGTTGTTCAGAGTCACTGTTAAGTTCGGAATGTGATACATGTCGCTAAAAGTTTTTGCAGTAAAGAATCAATAATCACAACAAAATCATTTTTTAGTGTCATCTGGTGATTTTTTTTTATTACAGGACAAGGACCATGGGTACACCCCATGAACCATTACTATGTTCAGTAATCCCCATCAGCCAGATGATCAATGAACTCTTCCATCAACAGGTGTAGACATCCCAGGGCCCTGTACTGTTTCCTACACATCAGAACATTGTTGCCTGTTGTGGTATTCTATGCTGCATGACTGGTGTTGCTGTTACTGGATCACTCAGATTAAATAAACAATATCATGAGAAGGAAAGTTTTTACTCACCGTACAGCGGAGATGCCGAGTCGCCAATAGACACAACAAAAAGGTTTTCACACTTGAAGCTTTCAGCCAATGGCCTTTGTCAACAACCACACACACACACACACACACACACACACACACACACACACACACACACACACACGACTGCAGCCACAGGCAACTGAAACTCAACTGCGAGCAACAGCACCAGTGCACGATGGGAGCAGCGACTGGGTGGCGGAAGGAGGAGGCTGGGGTGGGGTGGGGAGGAGAGGGGAGGGATAGTACGGTGGGGGTGGCGGACAGTGAAGTGCTGCAGGTTGGGCAGCGGGCAGGGGAGAGGATGGGGAGGGGAAGTAGCGTTAAAGAAGAGAAATAGACAGAAATAAATATAAGAAAAGACTGGGTGTGGTGGTTTAATGACAGCTGTGTAGTGCTGGAGTGGGAGCAAGGGAAGGAGCTGGATGGGTGAGGACAGCGACTAACGAAGGTTGAGGCCTGGAGGGTTATGGGAATGGCTCAACAACAAACTCTACTTCCCTTGCCAGAATGAGATTTTCACTCTGCAGTGGAGTGTGCGCTGATATGAAACTTCCTGGCAGATTAAAACTGTGTTCCCGACCGAGACTCGAACTCGGGACCTTTGCCTTTCGCGGGCAAGCGCTCTACCATCTGAGCTACCGAAGCACGACTCACGCCCGGTACTCACAGCTTTACTTCTGCCAGTACCGCATCTCCTGCCTTCCAAACTTTACAGAAGCTCTCCTGCGCAGGAGAGCTTCTGTAAAGTTTGGAAGGCAGGAGATGCGGTACTGGCAGAAGTAAAGCTGTGAGTACCGGGCGTGAGTCGTGCTTCGGTAGCTCAGATGGTAGAGCGCTTGCCCGCGAAAGGCAAAGGTCCCGAGTTCGAGTCTCGGTCGGGAACACAGTTTTAATCTGCCAGGAAGTTTCATATCAGCGCACACTCCGCTGCAGAGTGAAAATCTCATTCTGGAAACATCCCCCAGGCTGTGGCTAAGCCATGTCTCCGCAATATCCTTTCTTTCAGGAGTGCTAGTTCTGCAAGGTTTGCAGGAGAGCTTCTGTAAAGTTTGGAAGGTAGGAGACGCGGTACTGGCAGAAGTAAAGCTGTGAGTACCGGGCGTGAGTCGTGCTTCGGTAGCTCAGATGGTAGAGCGCTTGCCCGCGCAAGGCAAAGGTCCCGAGTTCGAGTCTCGGTCGGGAACACAGTTTTAATCTGCCAGGAAGTTTCTACTTCCCTTGGTATGTTTGTGCCAACACTAACGAAACTAGCTTCACTGTATCTTGCTGTATGCTATCATATGAATTTATCATTAGCATACATGTTCTCAGTTCATTTGGTACCAACCGAATGATTGGCGAACCTTGCGGCATTGTTTTGCTTGCAGTCGTTGCCCCCAGTGGAAACAACATCCCATCGAGTTCAATTGTATATTGCAAACGGTCAATTTTTGCATGATGTTTATCAAGAAAGTCAATTCCAAGGATCGCACAGTACCCTTCACCAACATGTAGCAACACTTCTATAGGCTTCCCAAAACTTTACTTTATTTTGCCACCAATTGACTGCATTAATTTTTAATATATTATTATGTGATCCAGATTTTAGCCTTCGGCCATTTTCCAATACAAAAACTTATTTATGTGCCAAAACACATAGAAGCCAAAGAAGGAATACAAGTCCTTTTGACATACAAATTTTTATACTTGAAAATGCCCTAAGGCTGAAATCTGGATAGTATAACAATAACATAAAAAATGTTACAGTCATATAGGGCACCATCATTCACAAAAATTAACCAAGACTCTGGCTCCAGCCAGAATAAAAAAAATATATGAAAACTTTTAGTTCCAATGCTAAAGCTGAGCCATAATGTCCCCTAGGAACATCACGTCATTATCAACTACCTAACATAACCTACATTATAGAGACATCTGTCTCTTTTCTACCTAAGAGGTTCAAACATACGGTCGACACTTTAGCACCCGTGTCCACTGTTTATTATGCAAGCAAGCAGCATTCCACCTCAGCACACATTTGTGCAGTACTTTGTTTTACTTGGCATACCATCTGACAGTTGAGACACCCTCTTTTGCTTTTAATGAACACTTACCTCAGTGCTGTTTATCTCACCTTTTGCTTTGGCAGTTGTGTGTCTTTTGTCCTACTTCTCCATACCCATATCATTCTAGCTGGTGGCAATGTTCTTGGTGTGGTCCCATACGCTCACATCTTTAATGCTTTACCTCAGAAGAGGAAACACTATGGTCATTCTGTCCCCATGCAGCAATATCTATTTCCTGCCGGCATGTGGGGATCCTTACAGCAGTGGACAAACTACTTGGATTTTCTATCCTCACTGTTTTTTTACATGTCAATGTAAATACCCCTCAAACACATCTAAGGCCTATTTTCCACTTTTTACAAGATGACTGCCAGCCTCTGAATTCCATGTGAGCTCATAGATCTGTGTGTTAACTTTCCTAATCCTGTCAGAGAAGGACTCCACTGACTTGTTCGCCTGCTTAGCTCAGTGGAAACATGCTTGCCTCCGATGCAAGCAGGCCTGGGTTCGATTCCCGGCCAGGTTGGAGATTTTCTCCACTCATGGACTGGGTGTTGTGTTGTTATCATTTCATCCCCATCACCAGCACGCAAGTAGCCCAATGTGGCGTCAAATGAAATAAGACTTGCACTTGGCAGCCGAACCTCCCCAAATGGGACCTCCTGGCCAACGATGCCATACGCTCATTTCCATTTTTTTCCACTGACTTATCACGACAACCCACTGAGTTTCTCCCTAAAGAACCTCATGCTCTCACATTTGCAATAATGCAGACAAGTCAATTGGCCAACTCGAAAAATGTTTCTGCCTTACTAAGAGGCTCTTGGTACATAATATTTCTTTGCATCACCCACTAACTGTAATTTAGCCATATTTTTGTTAATAATGTATCATTCAACTCCTGTTCTGCTGCAATTCCCAGTAATGAAACTATCTGCTCTTTCAAAGATTCAACTATCTCGTGAAAATCACTGCACATGTTTTTGGCATTCATGTGACCTCTATCTGCTGTTATACAAGAAAAAAATGAGGAAACTTTACCAACAATGCACAGGCAAGAAACAATGTTAATTCTTGAAACACATCATGGCCCAACATGATTCTGTGCACTGCTGTGTCTTATGGCCAAAACATCTACATGTGCTATATACAGCCTACATACAGAGCAATTTGTATCCAGTCAAATTACAATACGGGCAACACACTGGTCAAAAGCAAACTTCCTTAAAACTGCCATGGAACCAAGACAGGTCCGCAGGTTCCTATGGTTTAACAAATGACACTTTTGAATTCACGTGACAATCACAATGCACCACCGGGCCCGTAAACAAACAAAACATAAAAAGACCAATAAAAATGGGCACTCAACAAACCACACAGTGGCAAATTGCAAAATTTACAGATCAGTTCAACAATGAGCCAGACAGACAACGTTGGCTGCTGATGCCATAAATGTGCTGCTGTGGTACCCGACAGACATCTCTACGCTGGTGACCAATTACTGTCACCAAATATAAAGGGCTGGAGTTGTCACCTCTATGTTGCCAGTATGGAATAGAATGGAGAGTGATGATGATCTGTCGAACCCCTCAAGGGACTAATGATATATTGTTACCAGAAAAGATATTATTATTCACAGATACACAATGATCTTGCTTCACAGTTTCCAGTAGCTGGCTGAGCCGAAGTGAGCCAGCCTCACCAATATGTGCTGATACCAGCACATCTTGTAGCATTGGCTGCCGCAGCAAGGGAGGTGCATACTCAATGCTCCCACAACATTAGTCAGCTAGCTGCAGGTCAATCGGTGTTGCCTGTGCTGCCTCTGGTGGCCAGCATGGTGCTCTTTTTCACACGGCAGACTGCATCCCATAAAGGCAACCATCAGCTCTGCAGGACGTGGCCTTCGTCACAAAGTGGTACGTCATGGTCCCTCAGTGAGGTAATGGCCAGTGGTGCCAACGTCAGCTCACAGAGACAGGTTGGAAGGCAGAAGCTACTGCACTTCTCCAGATTAATGATACTTCAGCAGGTCACCTGGTACCATCTGCTAAGCCCCCAGGGGATCTGGTTGTAGGAGAGACATAAATCCTCATCAATGAAGGCAGAAGCAAGGTGGTAGTAACCGACGGCAGCAAACAGCTTCAGCCCAAGCTGGCAGTTGTACCATCAATCATTATCATCTAAGCAAGCTGCAGAGTGTCATAGGTTCCACCCTGGGACTGGTTAGCTGCAAATGAGAACTAAGCTGGTATTTGTAAGTGTCAGTCTACACTAATGACGACGACATCACATGGCAAGAATGACCAAATGTGTTCTAGTTTTCTGAACCCATCAGCACTCTACACTGACTGTGTGCTGAAAGCTTAGTCACTGTTACATCATTGTCCTTGGTCAAGAGAATGACGTTATACTCCCTTCTCCACAAGGTTGCTCTGCTGCTTCGGTACCTTGGTCCTCCAGCTTGGGCA
The DNA here is from genome assembly GCF_023864345.2 of Schistocerca serialis cubense. Lineage (NCBI taxonomy): Eukaryota > Metazoa > Arthropoda > Insecta > Orthoptera > Acrididae > Schistocerca > Schistocerca serialis. The sequence continues at coordinate 611,739,533 of NC_064645.1, read as the reverse complement.
GTGTGTAGCAATTGGCTTTGTGGCATGCAGTATTGACTGTTTTTCTGGGTTGTCATTCCAATTTCGATATTGTGTACTTGCTTGCCCCGACTTCCACACTGGCTCTGGCCGAGGAAACAATAAAATTTTCACAACTGCCCAGGATGTCATTCTGGGGTTCAACTGCTCTTTCAAATTCTTTGTTGTCCTGACAACTGCCGTCTCACCAGCAAACCTCAAGGTTTTTATTTCTGCTCTCCAAATTTTAATGCATTTCCCAAACCTCTCTTCACTTTCCTTCACAAATTGCTCAGCATACAAGGGGACTGTATTATACAGATTGCAATCCTCTCTCACTCCTTTCTGAAATGCTGCTTACCTTTCATGTCCTTCAACTCATTACTGCAGCCTGATTTCTATACAAGCTGTAGATAACCTATTGCTCCCTTTATTTTATCCCTGATATATTCAGAACTTCAAAGAGTGTTCCCCAGTCAACATTTTCAAAAGCTCTCTCTAAATCTATAAATGCTATGAAAGTACGTAAACCTATTCTCTAACCAATCTTCGAAGATACATCATAGGGTCAGCATTGCTTCATGTGTTCCTAAATTTGCCCAGCATCCAGACCGATCATCCCCGAGGTCTGCCTCTTCCAGTTATTCCATTCATCTGTAAATAATTTGTGTCATTATTTCACAAACGTGAATTACTAAACGATAGTTTTGTGATATTCACATCAATCAGCACTTGCCTTTCCTAAAATTGGAATTATCACATTTTTTCTTGTGAGTCTAAGGGTATTTTGTCAGTCTGACATCTTTCAATACCATACATTTTGTTACGGCTGCTTCTTACAAGGATTACAACCATTTCGAGGGATTTCATCTACTCCAGGGGTCTTTTTCAACTTCAAGCAGCGTCAGGGGAACACAAACACAAAAGGATTTAACTTTCAAAAGCTTTCAGAGCCAGTGGCTCCTTCTTCTGGCGGAAGATTTGAACAGGAAGGAAAAGGGGTGAAGGAAAAGGACTGGAGACGTTTAGGAAAAAGGGTACAGTCTATAAAAATCACCCAGAACCCCAGGTCAGGGAGATTTAGCAGACGGGGATGAGAAGGAAAGACTAATTCATCCTGTCCAATAAGTCTCCCCTGATATGGGGGTCCAGGGTGACTTTTCAAAATTGTACCCCTTTCCCCGAACCCTCTTCTTTCTCGTTCAACTCTTCCATCAGAAGGAGCCACTGGCTCCAAAAGCTTGTGAAAGTTAAATCCTTTAGTCTGTGTGTGTTCCCCTGCCACCGCTTGGTGAGCAGATTTTTTTATGTGTTCATTTACGTTACATTATGAATAATTTATTATTTTTGTTGTTAAATTATTCTCTAAGTATCTCATCTCCAAACTCATCTTCATCTACAAGAGTTGGTGTAAAAAATATGGAAACACCAAAAACACATCATATTCCTGTGCCTAATAGGGTGTAGGAAACCTGTTGGCATTGAAAACAGCTTCTAGCTCCATGGTTTCCAAGAGAATCTTAAAGCAATCTTCCTGCAAAATAGTGGCAAGTCCAGGTAACGATGACGGAGGTGGATAGGGATCAAGTACCTTTCTCACCAAAGTAGATCACAAAGGCTCAATAATATCATGATATGACAGTTGATCCTCATATTCACAAAAGCAGCCATGGACAATGCAAGCTATGTGAACATGAGTCTTGTCTTGGAACACAGTATCACCACTGGTGGACAAACACTGTAGCGTGGACTGGATGTGATTATCCAAAATGGCCAACTAACCCATGGCAGTACTGCGAACTTACATAGTAACCATAGGTCTCATGGAATACCACGATATTGCTGCCCAAATCATCACCAAACCCCCGCAATATTTCAATCTTTGGATGTAAATTCAACCAGAAGTTGGAAACAGTCAAACAAGACTCATCAGACCAAAAGACTTTCTTCCATCGCTCCGCAGTCCAGCTTTTATGACTTTGGCACCATGTTTTCCTGTTATTGGCATTTGCATCAGTGATAAGTGGTTTTGGAATTCAAGCTCACCCTGCAGTTCCATTCTTCTGGTGGTCCCTTTGTGTTTTGGTGCTGACAGAATTCCCAAGTGGGACATTCAGCTCTACAGTGACTTTTGCAGGTGTTGACTTCTTATTTTTTGCCTGTCCTCTTCAATGACTATCCATCACGATCGCTCAACACATTCACATTGTTTCTTATGGATGATGTTTTTCCGCTTTCCCTGTATGTGACATGAATTTTCGACACAGTGCCTCTTAAAACACCAAACACTATTTACTTACAAAAACTCCCGCCAAGCGGGCACCAGCAATTTGCCCATGTTCAAATTCACTTAGCTCTGACCTAATGCACTCACAATCACAGAGAATACTGTTCTCACTATGACAGACACTTGCAAAGCAGTGAGGAAATTGCACAAGTGAAACTCTCAGTCAAATACAGGGTGGCGCACAAAATGTGTTAGCAATTGTTTCTTTCACAATTTACGACGCACATAAGATATCCTGCTGGGATCTCTACAGCAGTACCAGCAGAGCTTGGAAAAACAAATGAGTTACAAAATGACGTGTAATTCACGATACTGCTGCTCGGAGACTGGTAAGCAGCAATGGCTGACAATGGAAGACTGATGACACAGCAACGATCGGCAATTGTGTTACTTTTTCATGAAACGAAAAGCCTTGTTGTGACTCAGAGTCGTTTCCGACAACAGTTTAACATACAATGGGTCCCTTGCAAGAAGACCATCCACAGGTTGTACGATAAATTTGTACAGGAAGGAACAGTAATGGAAGTGACGCGACCTCGGCCTAAGCCTGTTTGTTTGCCGGAGAATATTGAAGCGGTACGAGTTGCTGTACAGAGAAGTCCCAGGAAATCGTGTAGAAAGGCATCAGTGCAACTGGGAATATCCAGACGCTCTGTTCAACGCATTCTTAAAAGTGACCTCCATATGAACCCATACAAGATGACCTGTACACAGAAGCTCACTGAAGAACACAAGCAGCAGAGACTACTGTTTGCTCAGTGGGCGGAGGATAGGGAAGAAACTCTCAGCAACGTTTGGTTTTCAGATGAGGCGCATTTTCATTTAGATGGTGTGGTTAACAAACAAAATGTACACTTTGGGCCACTGAAAACACACAAGTGCTTCATGAACGACAACATTATGCTCCGAGAATTACAGCGTGGGCAGCAATTTCCAGTCACGGACTTATTGGACCCTTTTTCTTTGAAGAAACTGTGAACAGCGAGCATTATTTGAGCCTGCTTCGCAATAGCTTCATTACACAGCTTCTTGCTACTGCCTTGCCATTCAACATGCAGTGGTTCATGCAAGATGGAGCAAGGCCACATACTGCAAACACTGTGTTGGAGTTTTTACACGAGCATTTCGACATGCGGATCATTTCACTCAGGTTTCCAGGTTGCTTCAATGATGGACAAAATTGCCCCCCCAATAGTCCAGACCTCAACCCATGTGACTTTTTTCTTTGGGGGTACCTAAAGGAAAAAATTTTCCCCAAAATGTCCACGTGATTTAATGGAGCTCAGAAGACTTATTCTTAAAGCTTGCAGTAAAATTACGGAAGACATGTGCCGTAGGGTAATCACTAACTTCAGTGTTCGTTTGAAGGGAGTTAGGAAACAAAATGGTGGACATATTGAGCATGTGCTGAGTAAGAACAAATCTCCATGGACGGCTCTTCATTGTAGTATATGTTCCTTTCTGATTGTATTGACAAAGTTAATATTCAAAAACAAAATGGTAACACATTTCGTGCGCCACCCTGTGCAACCACACAAACTGCAAGCTTAGCCAGCATCTGCAGTTATGTTCATGCGTGGTATACAATCACTGTAAAGAAACTTCTAAAGGAAAAGAGATAACTGCATAATAGATGTAAAGCTAAGTGTAGGGCTATAGATAGTGACATACTGAATGAAACGTGTTTGGCTGCGAAGAGAGTAATGCATGAAGTCTTCAATGACTACCGCAGCAGAATATTATCAAGGGATTTTTCACAGAACGCAAAGAAATTCTGGTCATATGTAAAGGCTGGTAGTGTCACCAAAGTTAGTGTCCAGTCCCTACCAAATGAGACAGGAATAGAAATTGAGGGTAGCAAAGCGAAAGCTGAAATGCTTAACCCAATTTTCAAACGTTCCTTTACGAAAGAAAACCCCGGAGAATTGCCCCAATTTAATCCTAGTACCACTGACAAGATGAATGAAACAAGTATTAGTGTCAGTAGTGCTGGGAAACAGCAGAAACTGAACAAAGCCCCAGGCCGCGATGGAGCCCCTGTCAGATTCTATACTGAATTTGCAGCCGAGTTAGCCCTTTTTCTAACTAATCTATCACAGAGCCCACTAACAAAAACTGTGCCCAGTTCTTGGAAAAAAGCACAGGTCACACCTGTCTACAAGAAGGGTACTAGAAGTGATCCACAAACTACCGTGCTGTATTCTCAACATCAATTTGTTATGGAATCTTAGAACATATTCTAAGGTCATACATAATGAGTATCTTGAACAGAATGACCTCCTCTGTGCCACTCAGCGTGCCTTTCAAAAAATATTGATCACGTAAAACCTAACTTGCACTTTTCTCACACTACATACTGAAAGCTTTGGATCAATGCAACCAGATAAATGGAGTATTTCCTCATTTCTGAAAAGCATTTGACTCAGTACTGCACCTACATTTATTGTCAAAAGTATGATCATATGGGGCAGCAAGTGAAATTTGTGACTGAATTGAGGACTTTTTGATAGGGAGGACACCGCATGTACCTTGGATAGTGTGTCACTGCCAGATGCAGAAGTAACTTCGGGTGTGCCCCAAGGAAGTGTGCTGGGACCTTTGCTGTTTGTATTGCTTATTACTGACCTTGCAGACAATATTAATAGTAAAATCAGGCTCTTTGCAGATGTCTATAATGAAGTACTCTCTGAAAGGAGATGCATAAATATTCAGTCAGATCTTGATACAATTTCAAAGTGGTTGAGAGACTGGCAACTTGCTCTAAATGTTAAGAAATGTAAAATTCTGCACTTCACAAAATGGAAAAAAACCTGTAGTATCCCATGACTATAATATCAACGAGTACTGTTGGAATCAGCCAACTCGTACAAATACCTGGATGTAACAATTTGTAGGGATATGGAATGAAATGATCACATAGGTTCAGTTGTGGGTAAAGCAGGTGGTAGACTTTCGGTTTATTGGTAGAATACTCGCCAAGCGCAATCTGTCTACAAAAGAGATGGCTTACAAATCACTCGTGTGACCATTTCTACAATATTGCTCAAGTGTGTGGGACCCATACCAGATATGAACAACAGGGGATACTGAAGTTTGTTTAATCCATGGGAGAGTATCACCGAGATACTGAAGGATCTGAACTGGCAGACTAAGCCTCTATGCTGACAAAGTCTATTAAAGTTCCGAGAATCGGCTTCAAATAAATGATTACTCTAGGGTCATACTACAACCACCTACATATCATTCACGTAGGGATCATGAGGATAAGATTAGAATTACTGTGTGCACAGAGGCACACAATCATTCTGCCCACACTCCATACCTGAATGGAACAGGAAAGAACCCTAATAACTGGTTCAATGGGATAAACCCTCTGTGATGCACCTCACAGTGCTTTGTATGTAGATTTCTCATGTAGTTTCCATATTTTTGTCCAACTTCTGTGCATCTTACCCCATTTTTGGAAACTGTCTTCAAATATATCTCCCTTGTATAGCCCTCTATATATACCTCTCACCTTTCCTCCTTTGCTTAATACTGGCTTGTAAGTTGAGCCACTGATATTCATGCTGTCATTTCTCCACTCTCGAAAGGTCTTTAATTTTCCTGTAGGCAGCATCTATCTTTCCCCCAGTCTTCCATGTTTCTACAACTTTGCAATTGTCCTCTAACCATGCCTGTTCAACCATTTTGCACTTCCTGTCACTCATTTACAAGACATCATTTGCACCTTTTTATATTTTCCCTTTTTATCAGTTAAATTCAGTGTCTCCTGATTTTTCCAAGGATTTCTACTAGTTCTCATCTTTTTCCTTTTTTATCCTCTGCTAATTTCAGTACTTCATCTGATACAGTTATCTATTAATTACCTACAGTATTTCTTCCTCCTTTTTTTTTTTGTCAGTCATTGTTTAATGGTCTCTCTCAAACTCCCAACCATCTCTTGTTCATTCCCAGGTGCCATATCCATTTCCTGCCTTTCTGCAATTTCTTCAGTTTTTCTCAGAGTCAAGGAAATGTTTTCCAGTCCGGTTTCAAATTCTGTGTAGTGTTTAGTAATATAAACCTTCCGAAATCTCCAGCTCACTTCCAACCCAGAGCCTTCTTCCACAATTCTTAAACCAAGTGTTTGCGTTAGTTAAAATACGGTCAGTGCAAAAGTGTGATTAACGGAAGCCATTCATAGTGCCAGGCTAACTACCAACCTTCCAACTTAACCTATGACTTTGTCTACATTACTAATCACAAAGTCATAGACAACTAAGATTACATACTCACATTCTTCGGCTTTGCCAACTCAAAATCAAACTGTCATCTTTGAACCTGACCTATACCACTATCACCACAACAACATTCCAAAAAATAATATAGATTCAAAAATATTGTCAATGTTCTGTTAAATCTCTTCCTGTTTCAGCACACAAGTCCACATCAATAAATTACAGGACAAAGCAGCCATCCACTAATGGTAGGTTCTGTTGACCTCAATATATTACCAGGGGCCTGCCCCTCATTACTTTCTCCCAGTCCATATCATCCAACTATTGAACACCAGTCCCCAGTCACAAATGTTTGTCTCCCTTAACTACCTGAATGACTTTTTACTTTATCGTACAATGTTTCCTCTTTTCACCATCTGCATTGACTTAGGTTTGCTTCATGTCTACCTTGGCTACAATAACACCTTTGCTATCTTGTTCATAGTAGCTTACCCACATTCTTATTCATTATCAGGCTTCAACTGTATTAGCCCTATTTGGTTTTGTATTTATAGCCCCATACACATTGCCTGAGAGTCCTATTTTTGCCACTGCATTTCACTAATTCCCACAACATCTAATTTTACCAACTTTATTAGTAACCCCGACTTGGAATTTTTAACAGGACAATATTTTACCCCACATATTTTATCCTAGACGATGCCATTAAGCCATACAAAAGACCTGCATGTTCTCAGGAACGAACAACTACTTTAGTATTCACTTTTGACCATTTAATACACAACTGCAAACCAATACATACAACAAATATTAATAAAGGGTCTCGGGAAGCACTGTGATTAATATCAACAACTGAAACAATTCAGAGGCTCTACACAGACAAGCTGGTCTGCTCAAAGCCCGATGTTCGCAGTAGCCACACCGAACCCCCACCCCCTAGCTCTCAGGGAAACGGAGAAGAAAGCAGTTTAGTCAGGTGTTTATATTTAAATAATGTTTATTCTTTTTTACAGTATTTTAGTAAGAGAACAAATTTTCAACAGGCTCGAAAGTAGAGCTTTTTTATGGCTTCTTACAAGTCGCCATCAGTGATTCAGACGCCCTTGGTTTTATACATGAATATACTATTTTTGTATTTAACAGACATGTGCGATACTGTTGTGCTGAATGGTCAATGGGCGAATAAACAGTTCCCAAAATCAGATCAATCTAGATAGGCCAAGATATGAACTAATCAAGACCCATGGCAGCTTACCAATAATGGCCATGGGACTTTTATTGCGCTACCAAATAATATTCATAACATGCGAACGGGTTCGTCTAACGAAAAAAATGTTGAGCGATTTAAAGGATCTACTGTTCACTGCGTATGAATTCTTTTCTAGCGACGGAACTTTATTACCTAACTTGAAACCATGACAACAGCAACAATACTCATAAATTAATACTAACATTACGTCCATCTGTCATCGTATTATTACTGTAGAGTAATCCAGGCACGCATCCAAGTCCTAAGTTGACAATAACATAGCAGTGGCTACAGATGGCAGTAACCAATAATTGTAATATTTTAAAAAATCTAGCATTCAAATATAAACGTGTAAAATATCAAAACTTACACTCGCTGGAGTTATCCTGCAAAACATCCGGAGAAGATTTCACCTGCAAAACCATTCGTGGGCTAAACAGCTGATCGTTTGAATAATAATAAGTCTTGGGGTTGTATTTTGAATTATGTTTTTCCTACCTCAAAACCATGAACGAACAAACCAATAGATTCTTCCAATCCAAATACTTTAATATATGTGGGCAGTTTTTGTTTCAAGACGTATCCACTATCCTTCACCACATCAATCGCCTTACCCACCAACTCCATGCTAATAGCTTCGTAGTTCGTATGCTACTCAAACTTGGCGGGAGCCAGAAGCACACGAGTTCACGTTGGAACTCTGACATCCGAATGATATACTCTATGACCCATCGATTACGATGTGTACCACAGTCTAGGCCCGTCCACACGCAACGATCTGTCTGCGCAAATGTCTGCGCACATCACATCTGCGCAGACAGATCGTTGCGTGTGAACAGAAGATTTGCACCAGCCTGAGGTGTGTGCAAACCTGGAAGTTGGAGTTGGAGGTTTGAGCGAAACCTCTCAAATCTGTCGGTTCAAACCACATCTGCGCAGACAAGTTGGAGCGTGTGGACAGGAGATCGTCGCAAATCTGGCGCGAAACAGCTGTTTGCTCAGTCTAGTGTTTGTATTTGTGTGCACAGGGCGTTAAAATGGCTGATACTCGTCAGTGTTCTCGAGAGTTTGTAAGTGAATTCATTGAAATATACAGAAACCACCCATGTTTGTGGAAGATTAAAAGTAAAGAATATAGTGACCGAGACAAAAAGACAGCAGCATACAATGCTCTAATTGAAAAATTGCGGGCAGTTGGCGCCTCGGCAAACAGAGAAACGGTAATAAAAAAATAATTTCGTTGCGAACTGGCGAAATTATTTGCGGATGGATGTCGAAACTTATAATTATCTCTTAAAGCATGTAACCCCTCATATTATGAGAAAAAGACTTGTATGAGAAGGGAAATTTCTCCTCATGAACGCCTGGCAGTAACATTAAGATTCCTAGCAACAGGAAGGAGCTACAATGATTTGGAATTTTCATCTGCAATATCGAAACAAGCATTGAGTGAAATAATACCCAACACATGTGAAGCTATTTACGCTTTCCTGAAAGATGAGTTCATGAAGGCAAGTCAAGTAAATTAGTCTGTCAGCGAACTGTTTACCGAAAAGAGTTATCCAAAGTTCAGAAATCTAGAAGATCTGGTGTAGGAGTAGATCAAGTATACCAGCCAACGTTATGGTATTTTGATCTACTTGGCTTTCTTAGTGATCAAGAAACGCCAAGACCAAGCAGGAGTACAATTGAAGATGAAATTGGAGTGCCAATGTCCGAGGAAATGGAACACGAGGTTATGTAAAACAAAACAGGTTCGCCCTGCAACTCTCACAGTAAATTTACGTGACAAAACTGCTTTCGCTTTAGCAGCCACTGTCTGCACCATTTTGACCGCTTTCTCTGTTTCCTGCGGTTGGTCTGAATGTTTTTTGCAACACAAGTTGCGAACACAGACCACAACAGAACTTCCTCCATTTCTATTTTTCAAAATAACTGAATTAAATTTTGACGTTTTCGGGGAGCGTAGTCGCTTGCCACCGATATTTCTTTTCTACACCGACAGATGGCGGGCGAGTAGTAGATTGGGGTTTGTGTCGTGTGAACACACCACATTTGCAGCGATCTTTTGCATGTACAGACATCTGCGCCGATGTCTGCGCAGACAGATCGTTGCGTGTGGACCGGGCTTTATATTAGACTGTGATGTGTACTGAAATATAAATTCCAAACTGGCAATGTTATTTAACCGTAAAATATGTGTTCATGTTACCAAAACGAATATGTTGTACTCATCAAGTCATTTCCCAAGTGAATTTTATACAAATGATGAAACAGGATCAATAGCTAGTTACTTACGCGTTCCATTGATTAATCTCACAGAAACCGTTATGATGTGGAACGTGTCAAGTGCAAAAGAAAGCTTAAAATTTTTATTACCTATCCCATTCCCTTAATTGGCACAAGATGAATTTATTACACATATAGATTTATTTATTCCTATTGAAGAATTCATGTGTGGTACAGAACAAGTTCTCAAGGGGATATAATTTATTTTTGAAACTATTACTGTGTCTTCAGACATTTTATTTCATCTGGTAATTTATCGAAAAGTTTTATAGTAATATATTTTACCCCTTTCTGTGCCAAAGACAGGTTAAGTAGAGGATAGTGTAAATCTTTCTTTCTTCTGGTATTATAATCACGAATGTAATTGATGTTTTTAAACTGGTCCATGTTATTGAAAACAAATTTCATTACGGTGCTGAGTAAATATACTGTAATGCTGTTGTAAGAAATCAAAACCTTTTAAACAGATGCCAGAAAGGTATGCGACTATACCCACACATTGTTCTAATCACTTTCTTTAGAGCAGTGAATACATTTTGCCTAAGTTTTGAGTTACCCCAAAATATTATTCCATATTACATCAGAGAGCGAAAGTATGAAAATATTTTATCTTGCTAATTTCTATATCCTCAAAATTAGCAATCATTCTGATTGCAAAACTTGCTTAACCTAGTCGCTTTTGGAGATCCAAAATTATGAATTTTCCAACTAAGATTCTCATCTATAGGTACACTCAAAAATTTAGTATGACCTACCCTGGCTACTGACTTTTGTTTATGAGTTATGTTTATTGAAGGAAATGTTCTCCTTGCAGCAGAAAATTGGATGTATTGTGCAATATGTACAGGCTGTTTCAAAAATGACCGGTATATTTGAAACGGCAATAAAAACTAAACGAGCAGCGATGGAAATACACCGTTTGTTGCAATATGCTTGGGACAACAGTACATTTTCAGGCGGACAAACTTTCGAAATTACAGTAGTTACAATTTTCAACAACAGATGGCGCTGCAAGTGATGTGAAAGATATAGAAGACAACGCAGTCTGTGGGTGCGCCATTCTGTACGTCGTCTTTCTGCTGTAAGCGTGTGCTGTTCACAACGTGCAAGTGTGCTGTAGACAACATGGTTTATTCCTTAGAACAGAGGATTTTTCTGGTGTTGGAATTCCACCGCCTAGAACACAGTGTTGTTGCAACAAGACGAAGTTTTCAACGGAGGTTTAATGTAACCAAAGGACCGAAAAGCGATACAATAAAGGATCTGTTTGAAAAATTTCAACGGACTGGGAACGTGACGGATGAACGTGCTGGAAAGGTAGGGCGACCGCATACGGCAACCACAGAGGGCAACACGCAGCTAGTGCAGCAGGTGATCCAACAGCGGCCTCGGGTTTCCGTTCGCCGTGTTGCAGCTGCGGTCCAAATGACGCCAACGTCCACGTATCGTCTCATGCGCCAGAGTTTACACCTCTATCCGTACAAAATTCAAACGCGGCAACCCCTCAGCGCCGCTACCATTGCTGCACGAGAGACATTCGCTAACGATATAGTGCACAGGATTGATGACGGCGATATGCATGTGGGCAGCATTTGGTTTACTGACGAAGCTTATTTTTACCTGGACGGCTTCGTCAATAAACAGAACTGGCGCATATGGGGAACCGAAAAGCCCCATGTTGCAGTCCCATCGTCCCTGCATCCTCAAAAAGTACTGGTCTGGGCCGCCATTTCTTCCAAAGGAATCATTGGCCCATTTTTCAGATCCGAAACGATTACTGCATCACGCTATCTGGACATTCTTCGTGAATTTGTGGCGGTACAAACTGCCTTAGACGACACTGCGAACACCTCGTGGTTTATGCAAGATGGTGCCCGGCCACATCGCACGGCCGACGTCTTTAATTTCCTGAATGAATATTTCGATGATCGTGTGATTGCTTTGGGCTATCCGAAACATACAGGAGGCGGCGTGGATTGGCCTCCCTATTCGCCAGACGTGAACCCCTGTGACTTCTTTCTGTGGGGACACTTGAAAGACCAGGTGTACCGCCAAAATCCAGAAACAATTGAACAGCTGAAGCAGTACATCTCGTCTGCATGTGAAGCCATTCCGCCAAACACGTTGTCAAAGGTTTCGGGTAATTTCATTCAGAGACTACGCCATATTATTGCTACGCATGGTGAATATGTGGAAAATATCGTACTATAGAGTTTCCCAGACCGCAGCGCCATCTGTTGTTGAAAATTGTAACTACTGTAATTTCGAAAGTTTGTCTGCCTGAAAATGTACTGTTGTCCCAAGCATATTGCAACAAACGGTGTATTTCTATCGCTGCTCGTTTAGTTTTTATTGCCGTTTCAAATATACCGGTCATTTTTTAAACACCCTGTACATTACACCAACAGAGACAGATCGTTGTGTGCGCAAATTAAAGCTGGAGGCGTGCGAAAAATTGCTCAGACATACTGGAGGATGTGGGCAGGAGATAGCCACAAGTGTTGCACACAGAACTTGTTTCAGTCAGTTGTTTGTCCACTCTTGTGTGTATTTCTTTGCATACACAATGAATTGTATAATAATTTATGCACATACCGCTTTAGAGAATTCAGTTGATGAATTTACTGAAATATATAGAAATCATGCATGTTTGTGAATCGAGACAGGAAAGCAGTTCCTTAAAATTCTTTAAAACTGACCAGAGCAGTTGGCACTGTGACAAATAAGGAATCTGCAATTCTAAAAAATCGTTGCAGACTTTACTATAAATTATTAATCTCTCTGCTTTACGCTCAGAAATCTCCCTCGTTATGCTGACCTGAATACAGTACTGCTAGCATATTTTCACTCAGTTCTGTCATATGGCATAATCATTTGTGGCAATGCAGATAAAATAGTAATAAAAGTATCTATTATAGATTATGTCTTTAATTATGTTTGGCAGAAAATCACAGAGCGAAATTCGGTAAATTGGAGAAAAAATAACTTTTTGCTCCTTTCTTTATTGCAACCAAAAGTTACACCATAACCGTAACATCAAAAGAAAAAGCAAAGATACAATTTTATAATGTCATGGATCATGGCGGCACACAGAATTAACATAAATATCTGGCGCAATCACACCACGAAAATTGAAATTGAAGCCACTAAAAATACTCAATAAAACGAGCTCACTGCTGTCAACACTCATACGCTTGTTTTATTGAGTTGTTTTGAGATCACTTACAGAGCCTTTCTCTTTGATATGAATTTGGCTCTAGTTAAAGGTTTTGTGAATAAGTCTGCCAGCTGTTTATCAGAATAAACATAATAAATTTCAATCTCATTATTTTCAACATGTTCACATATGTAATGGTATTTAATGTCAATGTGCTTGGTATGCTTGTGACGTTCTGTGTTTTTAATCAGGCGAATAGCACTTTGATTTTCAACATGTAGTGTTGTTGGTTGGTCTAACTGAATACCAGGTTCACTGCGAAAACCACGCAACCAAACAACTTCAGTAGCAGCATCAGAAGCTGCTATGTATTTGGTCTCCGTTGTTGATCTGCTTACACATTTCTGCAGACGTGAACACCATGGCACAGTCCCACTTGCTAACAAACTCACATAGCCTATTGTTGACCGACGAGTGTCACAGTCACCAGCAAAATCGGCATCTGAGTAGATCACCACTCCAGTAGAGTCAGCTTTATGCCTAATGGTCAGGTTCCTGGTACCCTGTAGATACTTCATAATCCTTTTAACAGCATGCCAATGGTAAGGACCTGCCTTGTGTAAAAACCTGCTCACCATGCTCACAGCGAACATGATGTCTGGCCATGAGACAGTTGCTGAAAACATTAAGCTGCTGACTGCCTGCCGATAAGGTTTCCTTTCCATCTCCTTTACTTCATGTTGGTTTGCAGAGGAATGTCTACTGTCCAACTTGGTTCCAACATCAAAAGGAGTGGAGTTCGGCTATGAATCATACATACTGAACTTCTGAAGTAAACAGTTGATGTATCTTTGGTGGATTTCTTTTGTAGAAGGGCTTTGTTCAATTTCCAATCCACAGAAGTATTTTTCATTGCCCATGGTAGTTTCAAAGATTATTCCCAGTGCTGTCAAAATATTTTCCAGTATTTTTGGAGACTTACAAATAAGCAAGCCCTAATCCACATAAAGTGCCAGGTAAACACCAGTGTCATCTGTTAAAGCATGGAAAACACATTTGTCTACGTTCAGTTGTAAAAACCGAACATTGTCAGAAACTGTACAAATTTTTAATTCCAACAAAGTGGTGATTGTTTGAGTCCATATAAACTCTTATTCAGTTTGCAAACATTACTTGAGCCTTCTACAACAAAACCTTTTGGTTGCTCCATGCAAAATTCTTCTTTCAAATTCCCATTCAGGACTGCAGCCTTAACATAAAACTGCCTAATTTCCATATCTCGTGAAGCTGCTATGGCTAATAAAACTCTGATTGAATCATGTCGGACAACAGGAGAGAATGTCTTTTCATAATCAATGCCTTCTCATTGTGAATAACATTCCACATAATCTACCTTTAAAGCGGTCAGTTTTTCCCTCAGAATTCTGTTTCACACAACAGACCCACTTAAATCCAACTGCCTTGCGGTTATGTGGTAATGGTACTAAATCCCAAGTTTTGTTCTTCTTCAAGGATGTCATTTTCTCTTCCATTGCTCGTTTCCACTTTGATGACTCTTTCGATGCCATTGCTTCTTCAAAATTTTGAAGTTCAAAGATAATGGCAGAAAAAGCTATATCTTGGTCCTGAAAATGAGCAGGTGCTAATAGATTAGACCGATCTCTCAGATTCATCATTTGATTTTCTTTCATTTGTTCATCAGTATCATCCTCTTCAGATTCCTTTCGAACATCTTTCTGATTTTCTTTCATTTGTTCATCAGTATCATCCTCTTCAGATTCCTCTTGAACATCTTCTGCACATGGTCTCCCAGGTAAAATTCAATATATCTTTGTTCTATGTTTAAGCTACGGGTTTTGTTCTTCATTGAAAGAGACATTCCAGGAGATCGTGAATTTCTTTGACTCATGGATGTAGAGGCGATAATTGGTACTATAATCATCATAGCCAACCATGATCAATTTCTTTGCTTTACTATCCCATTTTAATCTAAATTTAGCAGGAATGTGTATGTATCCTGCTGATTCAAACTTCCTCAGGTGTCCTAAAGAATGAGGTTTTCCAAACCATTTTTCATATGGCATAACATTGTCATTTGCTTTACATGGTCGGCGATTTAAGATATCTGCAGCACAATTTACTGCCTCTGCGCACAATTCATAAGACAAGTCAGTACTTAATTAAATAGTGTGTGCACTCTAAGCAATGGATGTGTTATCTTGTTCAATGTGGCCACTCTGCTGTGGTGTATAGCGTCTTGTTTTCTCATGTATTATACAATTTTGATTGAAATAATCTTTAAATTGCTTATTTATGAATTCAGTTCCATTGTCACATCTCAGAACTTTGATTTTGTTTCCTGTGTATCTTCCAATTAGTCTCTGAAATTCCAAAAACACAGGGAAAGTATCATGCTTACTTTTAAGAAAATACACGAATCTGTATGAAGTGCAATCATCGTTGAAAACCATGTGCAAATGTGCACCTCTAAGAGACGGTTTTCTCATCCATCCACTCAAAGCTAAATGAATAAATTCGTCAGGAACTGTCGATCTTGATTCCAAATTTAAATTAAAGATTGTCTTTTCATCTTTCCACACTGAGATGATTCTTGAGACCACTGAAATGAATGTGCCCAAGTCTGTCACGGTGGAATTCAGAGAAGCAGGATTTGCCTTTAGTACATCTGGACATTTAAACAACATTGTCCATCAGATTGTCCATCTCAATTCCTGCTGCAAATAGATCTGAACTGCGAACTTCCAGTCTCTTGTCAAAAATAACTTTCACTCCTCTTTTTGTGACTGCTCATACTGAAAACAAATTTTTCTTTAGCTTAGGAATATGCAATGTGTTTTCCAAAGGGCGAGGTTGCCATTTGCCCTCAACTAGTGACAATACTTCAATTGATCCAATGCCTTCTGCTTTGACGATTGAGTTGTCTCCAATTTGAACAAATGAGTCAGCCGACTGAATTGGCTTAAATATGTTGAACCACTCTTAGTTTGATGTCATATGTTTTGATGCAGCACTGTCAGATAACCAGATGTTTTCGCAACCTGGAGCAAAAACATACTCATGTTCTGCACTCAAAGCTTGGTGATCAGATGTGTCAGTTTTCGTAGTTAGTTTTGCTAAAAGTTTTCTTCACTCGGATTTAAAATCTCCCTTTTTGTGACACTAATAACATTCAACGTCTTTTCTACTGACCATGTTAGATACACTGTTGTTATCGGTATTTGAACTGAACATGCAAGTTTCGTCCACATTAACTGCTGTTAAGGCTGTTGAGTTTTCAACACATTGTAAAAGTTTTTGTTCTTCTTTCAATAACCTTAGTCAAATTATCAAACATTTGTTGATCTTCAGCACACGAGTTCCAGGCAGTTGAAAAAACTACAAGCTTTGCTGGTAGGCTTCTCAAAATTTTAGCCGTCAACTTCTGTAACCAGTTCCCTAATATCAGCTAATGCTTGTTCCAAGGACTCAACTTGACTGATGTGTTTTGCGATGTTGTCTGTTGGCGACATTCTGTCATCAAAAAAAAATTCTGCTTGAAGGCCATTTTATTAACTACAGATCGATGTTCATGAATAGTCTTTAGTCTGGCACACATTTCCGCTGCATTTGTACACATCATAACAGATTGCAGTCGTCAAACTCCATCGCAGTAGATAGAATGAGCATCACCTTCCCATTTAAGTCGTCCCAAGTGGCTTGAGTCTCACCAGCTTCATTTAGCCTCGGTTTTCCCTCAAGGTTATTAAGCACTTTTTCAGCATGAAAAACATCTTGCAACTGATATTTCTACAGATGAAAATTTTTACTGTCTAATTTCTGGGTACTATACAGTTTCAATAACCAGGGACTCCTAAGATACGACTTGGCAAACAAATGGTAATGAGATGGGGAGCTATTAATATTAATGGGGGCTACTCTGGGAAGAAGGCAGAGCTGGCAGAGGCTGCAAGTAAGATGGAGCTGGACGTTTTAGCTGTTAGTGACATTCGGGTAAGGGGTGAGAAAGAAGAGGAAGTGGGAGAATACAAGGTCTACCTGTGAGGAGTCAAAGCAGCAATAGCACAATGGGGTGTAGGGCTTTACATCAGGAAAGAAATGGAACTCAGCGTAGTTGCAGTAAGGTATGTAAACGAACGACTGATGTGGATAGATTTGACAGTGTCTAGCAAGAAAATCAGGATTGTGTCAGTATATTCGCATTGTGAAGGGACAGATCAAGATAAGATGGACAGTTTTTATGATGTACTCAGTGATATAGTTGTTAGAGTAAAGGACAAGGACAGTGTTCTGCTCATGGGTGATTTTAATGCCAGGATTGGAAATCGAACAGAAGGGTATGAAAAGGTTATGGGTAAATTTGGAGAGGATATAGAGGCCAACAGGAACGGGAAACAACTCTTGGATTTCTGTGCCAGTATGGGCTTAGTAATCACAAACTCCTTTTTTAAACATAAGAACATTCATCGGTGTACTTGGGAAGGCAGGGGAACCAGATCTGTCATTGACTATATAATAACAGATCAGGAATTCAGGAAGGCTGTGTGGGACACACGTGTATTCAGGGGATCCTTTGATGACACTGATCATTATTTAATCTGCAGTGAAATTGGGATTGTGAGGCCGAAAGTGCAGGAGGTCAAATCCATATGTAGGAGGATAAGAGTGGAGAAACTTCAGGATAAGGAAATCAGGCACTAGTACATAACAGCGATCTCAGAAAGGTACCAGTTAGTTGAATGTAGTCAATTACAGTCATTGGAAAAGGAATGGACAAGGTACAGGGACACAGTACTAGAAGTGGCTAAAGAATGTCTTGGAACAGTAGTGTGTAAAAGTAGGATGAAGCAAACAGCTTGGTGGAATGACACAGTCAAGGCAGCCTGTAAAAGGAAAAAGAAGGCGTGTCAAAAATGGCTACATACTAGAACTCAGGTAGACAGAGAAAGTTATGTTGAAGAAAGAAAGAAACAAAGCCAAACAGATAATTGCAACATCCAAGAAGAAATCTTGGGAAGACTTTGGAAACAGGTTGGAGACTATGGGTCAAGCTGCTGGAAAACCATTCTGGAGTGTAATTAGCAGTCTTCGAAAGGGAGGTAAGAAGGAAATGACAAGTATTTTGGACAGGTCAGGAAAACTGCTGGTGAATCCTGTGGATGCCTTGGGCAGATGGAGGGAATATTTTGAAGAGTTGCTCAATGTAGGTGAAAATACGATCAGTAATGTTTCAGATTTCGAGGTAGAATGGGATAGGAATGATGATGGAAATAGGATCACATTTGAGGAAGTGGAGAAAATGGTCAACAGATTGCAGTGCAATAAAGCAGCTGGGGTGGATGAAATTAAGTCGGAACTCATCAAATACAGTGGAATATCACGTCTTAAATGGCTACACAGGATAATTGAAATGGCCTGGGGTGTCGGGACAGGTTCCATCAGACTGGACAAAAGCAGTAATCACTCCAATCTTAAAACATGGAAACAGAAAAGATTGTAACAACTACAGAGGTATCTCTTTAAGCAGCGTTGTGCGTAAAATCTTCTCAGGTATTGTTGAAAGGAATGTGCGAGTATTAGTTGAGGACCAATTGGATGAAAATCAGTGTGGGTTTAGGCCTCTTAGAGGTTGTCAGGACCAGATCTTTAGCTTACGGCAAATAATGGAGAAGTGTTATGAGTGGAAAAGGGAATTGTATCTACGCTTTATAGATCTAGAAAAGGCATATGACCGGGTTCCCAGGAGGAAGTTATTGTCTGTTCTACGAGATTATGGAATAGGAGGCAAACTTTTGCAAGCAATTAAAGGTCTTTACATGGATAGTCAGGCAGCAGTTAGAGTTGACAGTAAATTGAGTTCATGGTTCAGAGTAGTTCCAGGGGTAAGACAAGGCTGCAACCTGTCTCCACTGTTGTTCATATTATTTATGGATCATATGTTGAAAACAATAGACTGGCTGGGTGAGATCAAGATATGTGAACACAAAATAAGCAGTCTTGCATATGGGGATGACTTAGTTGTGATGGCAGATTAGATTGAAAGTTTGCAAAGTAATATTTCAGAGCTAGATCAGAAATGTAAGGACTATGGTATGAAGATTAGCATCTCCAAAACGAAAGTAATGTCAGTGGGAGAGAAATATAAACGGATTAAGTGCCAAATAGAAGGAACAAAGTTAGAACGGGTGGACGGTTTCAATTACTTAGGATGCATATTCTCACAGGATGGCAAAATAGTGAAAGAAATGGAAGCGAGGTGTAGCAAAGCTAATGCAGTGAGCGCTCAGCTACGATCTACTCTCTTCTGCAAGAAGGAAGTCAGTACCAAGACTAAGTTATCTGTGCACCGTTCAATCTTTCGACCAACTTTGTTGTATGAGAACGAAAGCTGGGTGGATTCAGGTTACCTTATCAACAAGGTTGAGGTTACGGATATGAAAGTAGCTAAGATGATTGCAGGTACTAGTAAATGAGAACAATGGCAGGAGGGTGTCCACAATGAGGAAATCAAAGAAAAACTGGGAATGAACTCTATAGATGTAGCAGTCAGGGCAAACAGGCTTAGATGGTGGGGTCATGTCCATGCATGGGAGAAGCAAGGTTACCCAAGAGACTCATGGGTTCAGCAGTAGAGGGTAGGAGGAGTCGGGGCAGACCAAGGAGAAGGTACCTGGATTCGGTTAAGAATGATTTTGAAGTAATAGGTTTAACATCAGAAGAGGCACCAATCTCAGCACTGAATAGGGGATCATGGAGGAATTTTATAAGGGGGACTATGCTCCAGACTGAACGCTGAAAGGCATAATCAGTCTTAAATGATGATGATGATGGATGATGATATACAGTTTCAATTTATCCATCTTCGTGCAAGCTGATTATAAGTCAAACTTATATTACTCAGTTCAGAACGAAACCGAAGGTTTTCCACAATAGACCAGCGGAATACGATGGTTCCAGACCTTGAGCTTCACAGTTCACACGAATAAACATAGTTCATAAGAAGAATGGATTAAAGGTGAACTGCACAATTCACTACCACAATATTTACCATACAACTTTTCATATAGACTACGAACCCTTATCTATAGTTTAAAATGGAGTTTTATATCCTGGTTGCAGAAGTTTATAATAAGTTGTTGGTAGTCTACAGCCAGAGATTCGGAAATTCTCCTATACTAGTACTCAGAAACTAGTACAAGATACCTCATTGGTCCCTCCTATTATTAATTAAAATGTATTAAATTCAAAACATATCTAAAAATGTAATCTCTAACTTGTCATAATGTAGCGCAAAATATTACATAACTGAGGTATTTTATTTGTCTTCATTAAATGCTGACACAGAATAGTTACATAGCTTTGTATGTGACCAGTATTGTGTCGCTCATTATTTGCTTCGACATTGCTGTCGAAAATTCTAAAACCTTGTAACGTTTCCCTATTGCCATAAATATTGTTGTCGCTATCAGCTGTTCATGCAGTCTTTTTTGCAATGTTATATGAGGAGTTATAAGTGGCAATAGATATTTATATGTCACCATTTCCATTTGCAAATAATTTCTCCAGTCATCGGATTTTCCGTTTAATTCGTGAAACAAATTAATATGTGAAAAAGTCATCATTTTGGGGCGCATTGTCTTCACCATTTAGATCGCACTTTCTGCTGTTAAAGCTTTATTGACAATTTTCAAGCCTAGTTCCGATCACTGACTACAGCAGAATTCCTGGATTGTAGTATCCTTAACTTTATATATATATACATATAATGCAGAGGTTGAAGATTGTGTTATGTAAACATATAAATGGGGTCATATAAATAAAATGGAGAATGTACTTTTTTCTTGGAATTTTGGAGAACATTGTCTGATCCACATGAATAAAATAACTCAAAGTATATCCCTCACTTGGTAAGGGAATTTTCCAATCCGACATTTTTTATACAGGAAGAATACACCAAAAGATATACCCTCCCAAAATTTTAGCTTCTAAGACACACTGACAGTATTTTTAAAAATGGTTGAAAATCGCGAAATTTGTAGCTTACCAGGCAGGTGGAGAAATGTATACCCCCAAATGCGCTGTGGGCGCATATCCTAGGTAAACAGTGCATATGTAAACAGATAGCACATCTTGATGTCTTAGTAATTTATAAAGCGAATTTCAGTTTTCGTTTTTCTGAAACAATTGTCACAGTTACTGTTCACCCAAATTTGTAATTCATTTAATATTCATAATAAATACCAGTTGCTTTTGCAGTAAGACAAATGTTAACAACAGTGACAAAACTGAACAAATATTCGTTGTGTTTAATGCTTAATGTTAAGCAGTGTACACACTCGATTTTGCTTGTAAATTCTGATCGTTAACTGTATAAAAGAAAGACTCACATAAAATAACAAATGTGCGTCAAAATGTAACCCGCAAAACTGTAAAAGAAAAACTATCAAAAAGATTTACTGTATGGAGTGGCCACAGTGCCCTGTTATCCCTGATTAATGACCAACATAAACCACTAAATTGGCATAAATAACATGAACAACAGTTATTTTCTCTGATGACCTCACAGCTGAGCGCCCATAAGATCTATCCAACAGTTCGTTAGAGAGTTTTATGGAGGTACGAACAATGTAGAACTGCTCATGAGAGGCAGTGCACCATTACAATGGAGATCTACGAGACTGGGCCCTATGAGTCGCAACTGAGACGAATATTGCTGATTCCAAGTCTTCTTCTTAAAGCCTAAGCAGATTCAAGAGATCGCATGCTAAGGAAAGTTTACTTCACGTAAAAGTGTAGAGGAGAGGCCATTAATTGGCAGCTGACGAGAAGATGAAGCTTGCTGTTTATCTCACATCTGCTGTGTCTAAACCTGATCAGTCAAGTTTTGTGGAAGAACTGTGAACAAACCACCTTTCATCATTTCGAGACGAAAAAAGATAGACCCTGTTGTGCAATCCTTTACTGCTATGACACATTCATATACAACAATGGCAGTGATAAGTATGATTAGATTATTGTTTCTGCAACTTTCTGTCTGTCTTCAGGGATGTCAAAGCATATTAGGAACAAAAATTTAAAAAAAGATGTTTAGTGGCAAAGATCTTATAATTGACCATCAAAATCTGGGAAAACAGGAAAGAATACTTTTTAATATTTCATTCGAAATAATTTCTTACCAATTGCTGAAATTAATTAATTGCTTTTGTTGGGCTGTTGCCATGGACATAGTGATAAATCTTTATTTCAGGAAGATTACGAAAACACTAATGATATAATTCGGATTTCCCCCAGAAAAACCACTGTGACTCTTGATAAAAAAAAATTTCTTTGACTGTGGAAAGTATTTTTCAGGAAATAGCAGGACAATGTAATTTCCAATAACTCCATGTCATTCATGGCAGTGGTACGCTGTAACATTCTTGAAGCTGTCTTCCCTATGCTAAGTTCATTGAAGATTTTTCTGATTTCGTTTTGTACATAGATTGACAAGTAGCAATAGGATTTTAAATTACACTAATTGTTGTCTTCTTTTTTTAATGAATCAATCACTAATAGATTATAATGGATCCACTAGAAACAATAGGTATATGGTGCAGTATTTTTAATGTCATGTGATAGCTTGGGAAAAGAGTATTGTGGTTTAATAGACACCTGTGCTTCATGCTAAAGCTTTTTTTTTTTTTAAATTGACTGACATCTTCCCAATGTTGGACAGGAAATGCAGAATACTGATTATTCTATATAGAGATAGGTTGGTGGAGAGAATTCTGTACTATCATCCCAAATGAAGAAAACTGCTCATATCTATAAGAGAAAATAATGAAAACATGTTTCAGCGATTGTTGGATGACTCACTGCCAAAAGACTAACTACTATGATGTAAATGTAGGGCATGATGCTCATATCATTCATGACCCTTAGTAGGGTGCACACAGATATTCCCAGTATACAGCACTCCCATACTAGGCGATTGTTTAGATAGGAATAATTGGATCTCATGGCCTGTAATAAACTGTGGTCAATAAACTGGCTCATAATAACATAGACATTGGTTTCTGAGAGTTTTAATAATATATAGATAATTTTACATCATATCTCAGCAACTTTATCCATGAATCCCACAGGGAGTGATTTCTGGGATGTGGAAAGAAGACAAATATGTATACCTGTATTTAATTTATTTTATGTGCAATACAATTAAATGACTTGACATTATGATTTACTATTATAATGTTCAAGCAAGAACCAATGGAAAGATCAGTTAACATAATGACTATTGTGTTATTGTAATAATTCTAATTGCAAACTAAACTAAACATTAAATTAAAAGAGACTCTATGAAGACAGACATCAACAAAGTAGCCAGAGCCAATCAGCAGAAAGCCCTTTAATCCATTCTCATACTTCACCCCATCATCAACTTTACATTTAATGCACTCTGGCTGCCTGTTGAGCACATGTCTACCTATGTATCTTCCTCCATTCTGTGTTAATATTAAAAACTTAAATTCTTTGTAGAGTTAGTGTTTGGTCCTAATAAAATATTCATATTAGGATCAAATACTAACTCTACAAATAACTTTCATCCCCCTTGAACCATACTCCTTGGCATCAGTGGGGAGGCTCGCGTGCCTCAGCAATACACATAGCCATACTGTAGTAGGTGCAACCACAATGGAGGAGTATCTGTTGAGATGCCAGACAAACATGTGGTACCTGAAGAGCGGCAGCAGCCTTCTCAGTAGTTGCAGGGGCAACAGTCTGCATGATCTGGCCCCGTAACATTAACCAAAACGGCCTTGCTGTGCTTGTACTGCGAACAGCTGAAAGCAAGGGGAAACTACAGCCATAATTTTTCCTAAGGGCATGCAGTTTACTGTATGGTTAAATGATGATGGCGTCCTCTTGGGTAAAATTTTCCAGAGGTAAAATAGTAACCCATTTGGATCTCCACGCGGAGACTACTCAGGAGGACGTTGTTACCAGGAGAAACAACACTGGTGTTGTACAGATCAGAGAATGGAAAGTCAGGTCCCTTAATCGGGTATGAAGGTTAGAAAATTTAAAAAGGGAAAGGGATACGTTAAAGTTAGATATAGTGGAAATTAGTGAAGTTTGGAGGCAGGAGGGAGAAGACTTCTGGTCAGGTGAATACAGGGTTATAAATACTAAATCAAATAGGGGTAAAACGGAAGTAGGTTTAATAATGAATAAAAAAAATAGGAATACGGCTAAGCTGCTAAGAACAGCATAGTGAACGCATTACTGTAGCCAAGATAGACATGAAGCCCACGCCTACTACAGTAATACAAGTTATATGCCAACTAGCTCTGCAGACGACGAAGAGATTGAAGAAATGTATGATGATATAAAAGAAATTATTCAGATAGCGAAGGGAGACGAAAATTTAATAGTCCTGAGGGACTTGAATTCGATAGTAGGAAAAGGGAGAGAAGGAAACGTAGTAGGTGAATATGGAATGGGGGTAATAAATGAAAGAGGAAGCCACTTGGTCAATTTTGCACAGAGCATCACTTAATCATACCTAACACTTGGTTCAAGAATCATGAAAGAAGGTTGTATACATGGAAGAACCCTGGAGATACTAAAAGGTATCAGATAGATTATATAATGGTAAGACAGAGATTTAGGAACCAGGTTTTAAATTGTAAGACATTTCCAGGGGCACATGTGGACTCTGACCACTATCTATTGGTTATGAACCGTAGATTAAAACTGAAGAAACTGCAAAAAGGTGGGAATTTAAGGAGATGGGACCTGGATAAACTGAAAGAACCAGAGGTTTTAGAGAGTTTCAGAGGAAGCATTAGGGCACTGTTGACAAGAACAGGGGAAAGAAACACAGTTGAAGAAGAGAGACGAAATAGTGAAGGCAGTGGAGGGTCAAGTGGATAAAAAGACGAGGAGGTCTAGTAGAAGTCCTTGGGTAACAGAAGAGATATTGGATTTAATTGATGAAAGGAGAAAATATAAAAATGCAGTAAATGAAGCAGGCAAAAAGGAATACAAACGTCTCAAAAATGAGATCGACAGGAAGTGCAAAATTGCTAAGCAGGGATGACTCGAGGACAAATGTGGGGATGCAGGGGCATATATCACTACGGGTAAGATAGATACTGCCTACAGGAAAATTAAAGAGATCTTTGGAGAAAAGAGAACCTCTTGTAAGAATATCAATAGCTCACATAGAAACCCAGTTCTAAGCAAAGAAGGGAAAGCAGAAAGGTGGAAGGAGTATATTGAGTGTCTATACAAGGGTGATGTACTTGAGGACAATATTATGGAAATGGAAGAGGATGTAGATGAAGGTGAAATGGGAGATATGATGCTGCATGAAGAATTTGACAGAGCACTGAAAGATCTGAGTCGAAACAAGGCCCCGAGAGTAGACAACATTCCATTAGAACTACTGACGGCCTTAGGAGACCCAGTCCTGGCAAAAGTCTACCACCTGATGAGCAAAATGTATGAGACAGGCGAAATACCCTCAGACTTAAAGAAGAATATAATAATTCCAATCCCAAAGAAAGCAGGCGTTGACAGATGTGAAAATTACCGAACTATCAGTTTAATAAGTCACAGCTGCAAAATACTAACGCGAATTCTTTACAGATGAATGGAAGAACTGGTAGAAGCTGACCTTGGGGAAGATCAGTTTGGATTCCGCAGAAAAATTGGGAACACGGGAGGCAATACTGACACTACGACTTATCTTAGAACATAGACTAAGGAAAGGCAAAACTAAGTTTATAGCATTTGTAGACTTAAAGAAAGCTTTTGACAATGTTGAGTGGAACACTCTCTTTCAAATTCTGAAGGTGGCAGGGGTAAATTACAGGGAACGAAAGTCTATTTACAATTTGTACAAAAACCAGATGGCAGTTATAAGAGTCGAGGGGCATGAAAGGGAAGCAGTGGTTGGGAAGAGAGTGCGACAGGGTTGTAGCCTATCCCCAATGTTATTTAATCTATACATTGAGCAAGCAGTAAAGGAAACAAAAGAAAAATTTGGAGTAGGAATTAAAATCCATGGAGAGAAATAAAACTTTGAGGTTCGCCGATGACATCATAATTCTGTAAGATATGTAGATGTACTAATGATGGCTCCAATGGCTCCAGCAACGATGACACGGATTTCAAAAATTCGATTCGATTGGATGTATTTTTCGTTCCAATAGAAGTATAAATAGGAGATCCTGCAGGATGTAGACAATGTCAGAAAACTAGAACACAGCAAATATTTAAAAAGAGAAAACGTTTTGATGTACCTTCCACAGATCTTAAGCGAAATTATCGTCATGGATATGAAATAAGTCAAAAGATTTGAATCAAATTTTCACTTAAAACGCAGTGACCAGAGACCAGAAGTTTAGGCACTGCAGTTATTAAAATAGTGAGGCAAAATGCATTGAAAGTAGCTAAAATAGGAACTAAAAAGCAGTACATAAAAAGTTCAATTATACCTTTTTTATTTATTAGAGTGCGTTATTCAGACAAGCGTACAATCAGCATTATGTTAACATCGTGTTGCACTGTATTTTTAAAGCAATTTTAAAATTTTCAACAAAATGCCAGTTGCAGTTGACAGATCCAAGAAAATGTTTCTTTAAATCATATTCATTACAGTACTTATTAGCTTATTGGTTGAACATGACAATCAAATACTTTTGCATTTTCAGCCATATAATACATTTTTCGTGTGAGGAAATGTCCTCTCCACATCTACAGAGGTTAAGTGGACAAATCTAAAAATTTCTACGTGAATGGAACTTTGTAGAATTTTTGCGAAGTTTCTAATTTTTTCAAGATCAAGATTTTTCGAAATTTCCATCTTACACTTTTCCTATCTACGGAGCACCATTTCCCCAGCACACTCTCCAGTTTTTGCACTGAATCATCCACAATTCTATCTTCACTTCACGAAAGGCTGCCGTGTTTATTCAAGTTGGCAGATAGGTTGTTGTAGGAAACTGAGTTAAATCATTTCTCACTGTCGAAGATTTTAGAAGTTTCTTTACTGCTATAACTGAAGTGCTTCATCCTCCAGAGTGATGACCACCTTAGTAATACTTGTGAAATTTGAAGCATAGTGAAATAACGCTAATATCCATGTCCTCTGGCTCATTATGACATCTTGAGGGGATAGAGCTACATCTGATGCAGTATCTTTAAATGTCTGAATCCTCGATGGGATCTTGTCAAAAATCTACTTAGTACTGTAAATAAAGTTGTTGACATTCTGAAAGAAGCTTGGTACCTCTTCTGACACCCAGTGAAAACCCTGTGCTATGAAGGTCACGTGATCCATGTTTGCACATAGCACTTTTTAAAGTTGTCCTGACATGTGCAGCATCTGAGGTGTAATACAATTTACTGTCATATGGAATTTCTTCAGGGGACAGTAAATGCAACGAATTGATAAATAACTGTGTGTTAATTGTAATTTTAATCTTGTCCAGACATATGCTGTAAGCAGGAATGTTGATTCACATCATGAAGGATCAAATAGTCGAACAATGACATTGACAATAAAACGTCCCATGGGATAAGATGACTTATCAATTGAAATCCAGATCATTTTATCTTTTTAACCTTCCCTTTTACATGATTTTCATTAAATCATCATAACATTCATTTAAGTATCATTTTTGCACACCTGACTCAGTGGACACGGATTCTTCCCTATACTTCTCTAAAAACAGTCGTAATGTAGGATTCAGTAGTTTACACAGAGGGATTCTGGTAAGTCAACTTCAAATTACGAGTTTCGACTTGATGTTGCAACTGCCATTGGAATTAAAGCAATCTTCTCCTCAATAGCCTTGCAAATGCACGTTTGTGTTAGGTTGTACTGATACGTTGAGAAATGAAATATTTATTTTCAGACTTCACTGACTTCTCATACATTCTACAGCAGAAAATACATCACATTCGAAAGTATCACATATGTAACTTTGCAGTTTACTGCATGAGGTAGCACTAAACTTCGTCATATTCTAGCTAACTTGAACAACAATGTCGCAAAAAAAGCTGAAAAACAGAATAATTTAGAAAAATAATGTAACCAAGTTTTATCTCTAGCTCTCACTGTTGCTTTTGAAGAAGATGTTATGATAGTCACCCAAGCAACGTCAAGCGATAAGTAAAAGCCTTACTTACTGTCGTCTTTTTTATGGTAAAACTTATTGTTTTTAATAACAAAGGAATAAATAATAATGAAAAAGGTAACAAAATAATTTATTTCGGCAATTATTCATTTATATTAAAGAAGACAAAAAACGGCAACTTACATTGCTGTGTTTCAACCACATTGATGTAAAATGAACAGATTCAAGTTAAAACTGGAGATAGCTTTAACACAGTTAACCCTTAAATGCATGATTTTTTATTTCAAGCTTTAAAAACTACCATGTTTAGTTTATAGTGCCTACATTACGAAAAAAATATTGAAAAAGTTTTAATTAAATTAACAAAGCATTATTGTTGACAATTGCTACAAACACAAAAACAAACCTAATTTCAAATCTATCGTAAATATTCAAACCCAGAAATCAGTGCACAAACACCAAAAAACGTCTCTACTTTCCACCAAAATACATGCGCGGCAGTACATTCACACAGCTGATTGTCCAACTGGTTCAGTTCATCCTGCCATTTACGTTAGCTATGAAGAACTACTAACAGCTTAGCAGCTGCATTAGAGTGTATACACTTAACTACATAACGGATTTGTTAAAAAAATGTTGCTCATTATAGGATACATCGAAGAAATGCATTAAAGGGTTCATAAAGCAATATGTAAAAGTTCAATTCAGTGAGATGTAATGGGCCTAATGATAATGCTTAGGCCATTATAGCCAAGCATCATACAACAGAAAAATTATTCTACAGCACTTAAGCCATATTTCCACTTGCAACAAAAGTGTCACTGCAGCAAGTGGCATTGTGGGTGATACAGCAGTGGTGTCACATACTGCTTTTTTCACATGCTCCTGTCAAAATATTATGGCACTGTTTTTCAGTAAGGGGTCAGTTATGAGTATATGTATAGACATCAATGTTGTCACACAGGTTATGACATTAGAACTGAACCAGGAATTTAGTAAGAAGAAGAGAAAGGACAAACGTTGGATTTTGAACTGGGTTTTACATGGGAATAATACAGAGATGTCACAGAAACTTGTAACTGAGGTTGTGCTCATAAACAGAAAGCACTTTATTAATTACTTTCAAATCACACAAGGCAATTTCGAGTACTGTTAGAGCTGTGACTCGAGTTCTATTAAAAAATCTGATACATTACGGGTGGAATCTTGACTGAGGTGACATCAGAAGTGACACTGTCAGTGTTTGGCATCTTAGGATTACTTGTCATCTTTCCAATATTTACACTATGAAACGTCCCCTTACAAAAAATTATACATGACTGTGCTTAAACTGACACACAATATATTTAGCGCAACACAATCTGACTCTCAATAACCCCTACAAAAGAATGGCCCTGACTAACATTAACCTATACCTTTCACAAATCACTTACCTCACAAAAATCTTCGTTACTCGAACTACTGCAATACAGCGAGCGCCACTACTGCCAGCTAAATAAAAGATTCAAACTACGGAAGGCACTAACTACTGATAAGCATAGTTAGCAAATGAAAGATTTTAACAGAGAACAAACAATGTATTTACCATAATAATGTTGAAAAATCATAATATACATAGCAGTTCATGACATTCAGTCTTACAAATTTCAAAACTCCGCCATTTCTCTCCCCACATCCACCACTGCTGGCGTCTCACCTCCAACTGCGCGACGCTACGCGCTGTTAACAGCCAACTGCCCAACACTACAATGGCAGACAACAATGCAAACTGGCACCAGACTGCACACAGCACAGCCAGTGATTTTCATACAGAGCGCTACGTAACGTTGCCAATAAGAAAACATAAACAGCCCACTTACAACACCACGTTCTCAAAATTTCCATTTCAAGTTCTTGTGTGATGCTGGATGCTATTAAGTTTAACTTAACACTTAATATTTTCACTCCTACTCACAACAGCTGTTAAATAAGACGAAATATTAAAGTTATTCTATACCGAATTTTGGAGTTATGCTTCGTACAAGTACACCAAAAGCCACTGCAATATGCAGGATGTATCATAATTAATGGCGTAAATGCATATAGCTGAAAGTACACGATACTAGGAGCAAAAAAGTCCAGTGAACAAGGGTCCTAAAAGGCATACCTTAACAGCTATGAGCGCTTCTTCATCTTCAATTCTATGAAAAAATCTCTCGTACTGTGAGCTCTTTGCTTTCTATCTTTTGGAATGAGGTACTACGGACCAAAATAAGAAAAAAGGCTATCTTTACTTTTTTTCTTGTTTTGGCCCATAGCACCACCGCTCAAAATATGAAAAACAAAGAGCCTGTCATAGAAGAGATACGTTTCACAGTTCACATGTGTGAACTGTGCAGCCCATGTTTACTAGACTGTTTTGCTTATAGTATGACGCTTTCAGCTCTATGTATTTAACCCATTATTTATGATACACTGTGTATTTGATGATTTGCTTTTTTTTAAACTGCACTCAAGATGAAATTATACTACCACCAGAAATGTGATTACTTCCTTTCCCAAATCCATTGGGTAAGTGTTCAACAGCATTGAAATTTCCATTACTAGATTCTGAATATACTGCCAGATTTGCATTAATTTTCACCAATTGTGGAAGTAAGCGAGCTGCAGTGGAATTACAGATCATATTTCACTAAGCACCCAATAATACTTGTTTACACACACACAGATCTTATCCATATATCAGGTAATAGAAACATCATATACAGTCACCACACACAAATTAACCAATATGTGCTCTTAACTGCGATTGCAAAACGTTGAACTACCAGCAAACTTGAAACCTTGAACGTAGAGCTTAAATATTATATTCCTGTTACACTAAACACCACGGTTCAGGACAGATAACGTTTATAATAAAAATTCACTCATCATATCAGAGTTGCTTGGTACTCACCAAACATCTACATCTAAATCAGTACTCAGCAATCCATCTGACGGTGTGAAATCATAATCCACATCATTTTTTGTCATCACAGCTAACCAACAAAAAAAATGATTTTTTTGTATTGGGACAAGTACAGAAGTAGCATTTTTATAAATTATTGCACTTGTACTCTAAAGAAAACTCACGATATTGTTTCTAAATGCACTTAAAAGGTAGAAATAAGTTTTTTGAGTGGGTCTTAATTTATTTTCTTTATAAATATACAGCTACTACATTATTTTCATTAACCAATCGTTTTGTATGCTGGATGGATCTGTAGACACAGTGCTCCTATGCAAGTTTAACATTGGTTATGTTTGTTGATGTACATACTGTGAATGCTTGTTGTTCAAATTTTGCAATATGTAAAACAGAATCATCTCCATTTTCCTATATATCATCCACAATTTCAAACAATGCTCAATTTTTGCCTTTGTAGAACACCTTTTTTTGTTTCCATAAACACATAAAATTCATACTGATCATTGAACTGTAAACAAACACCACTTTTTACACTTTTTACACACCTAGAGGTACTGGGAAACCCGCACACAGTAAAATTACTAACACCAAAATCAAAACATTGAATGGAGCTTCGAAATTTAGCCACAAGATGGCGGATGAAAGATGGTAATCCGTGTGGGAGAAGGAAAGTGGTGTCACAAAACATCTTTAAGTGGCAACACTTAAGTCATGCCACAGGAATTTAGTATTTCCACACATAACTTCTGTGGAGCCACTCAAGTGGGGGCCAATTGGTGCACTTTTGATGCATGTAGAAACTGGGATATAAAATGGCTTTGCACATGCAACTAAAGTGACACCTCACCAAATGACGTGACAGATAATATGGCACTAGCACTATATGCTGCTATTTCCATAAGTGCCTGCCAAAAATCTTGCTACCCAGTTTTCAGTATGATGTCAACTGAGATTATTTGGACAGACATAGGTATTGTCATTCAGATTGTGGCATAGAATTAGACCTTGAATCCAGTAAGAAGAAGAGAAAGCATAAATATAGGATTTCAAAGTAGGTTTTGTACAGAAATAACATAGGGGCTAAAAACACTTATAAACAAAGTAGCACTTATAAACAAAAAACCGTTTGTCAACCACTTCTGAATAAGTAAATTTAGAGTACTTGCTCAGTTGTGTATTGAGCTCTAGTGAATATGTGATACCCACATTAGAGATGCAGGAATTGCTTGAATGAAACTACCAATGGCACTTTCATATTTGACATAAGGTGATTGCTGTCATCTCTCAAATATTTATACTATGTCTTTAAAAATAAGATTTCAGTGTTCTCGTGTAACGTGTTTGATACTATTTATGGTGCCATGAACTTTCATTTGAAAGTTAATATTTTCATTCCTGCATGGCAGTTAAGTGAGACATCTGAAATAATAATGTGAATGATTCTATATCAAATTTGGGAGTTATGTTGCATGCAAGTGCATTTAAAGTACTGTAAAATAGTTTGTGATTAGATGTTCGTATTCCATTATCGAAAGCTAGAGTCAAGCTGAAAGTATATTGCCCCTGGAAACCTTGTTCCTCCTTTCTCAAATTCAGTAGACAAGTGTTTAAGTGGATTTATATTGCCAATACTATAATCATAATTTGTGGCTAATATTTCATTATATTTCATCGTTTGTAAAATTAATTTGGCTACTGTGACACTACAAATCACCTTTCTCTAACTAATCAGAAATACCTGCCTACCCATACATGAATATTATCCATGCATCAGATAATAGAAATATTATACATTTTCACCACATAAAATAATCACTTTATAGTCATAATTACAATGATAAAACCTTTTAATAACAGCAACTTTGAATGAAGAAAGGAAATATTATGCTCTTGTTAAAATGCACAGCATGGTTTCATGGATCTGGACAGACAGCATTTGGAATAAATACACATACAACATGCTGTCAGAGTTTCTTGGTATTCGTCATAAAGAATGACACAATACCCTACATAAAAATGATAACTTTTGTGCTAAATAAGTACAGTAATAACTTTATCTGATGATCGCAAACAGTTTCAATTGTGTTTAAAAAACACAGTATTTTTTTCTAAGCACACTCAACATAAAGCAACAAGGGCTTTCAGTATAATTTATTTTTTTTACAACTACAAATGTGCAACATATTTTTCAGATATCAATCTTTTTGGATGCACAATAGACCTGCAGATACATCACTCTTATAAGATTTCAACACTTTATCATGTACTCTTATATAGGCATTGTGGATGTTTCTTACTTCACCTTTCTAATTAATAAATTACAACTGGTGTCTTGTTCCTGCTGTTGCATGCCAGTCTTGTATATGGCAGTAAAATGGGTAAAATTTTCGAAGTTCCAGAGCAAAGCTATCTCACAACATTATGGCGATGTGGACATGAGATGTCCACAATGAAAACATCTCGCCACAAAGATTGTGTCAGTGCAAAACACAACATCAGCATTTCTGGCAAGCCAGGGAGCAGACTTCAGCAGAACATAGTTGGTCAAAGCAGCCAAACAGGGTCATCGTTGTGTGATGAAAGGAAGGCTAAGGCGAATGCAGCAAACAGAACCAAGGGCTTTTACGAACCAGTTCTGTACTATAACAAACTCATTAAGTAAGCATGGCAGAAGGATAACCCCTGATACTGTACCTTCGTGACAGCAAGCCCGATGCTGTCATGACGAATGACATTGGATAAACATTAGCCAATACTTCACTCGATTAATACCCCAGCAGTTTAGCTCATAAGGCAATCAGTCAGATGGATCGATGGCGTACATGGTGTTTGCACTCAACTCCTTGATTGCAGCGAAGTGGCTTCTGGCACAAGTCTGTTGTAGATTTCCTGCACACTATGGACAACAGCTGTTACTGGGAGAAATGGCTACCTTGCCACAATCACCAGTCACAGGGCTCAACATCACAGACTGCCTCAGTTGCAGACGGGAGGACCTGGAGGTCTTTCCTTCCCACCAGGATCAGCACACCAGCGTTCCTACCATTTTGACAGACTGAATAGGGTATACCTGCACGACAGGCCAATATTGTCAGACCTCACGGCTACACATCAACCATCTTAGCGGTATGACGGGTAATGACGGATAACGAAGAAGGGTGGTGAGCAGTAGGGGACAGAGCACCTCCCAATTCAGTGTGTGTCGTCACTCACTGCCACAGTGCCGTGGTACAGCCAGTTACAGGGCCACAGCAAGTGGTCAACCCCCAGTGTAGCAGCTGGATGGAACGAATTGTGCGGTGTCAGCTCTCTTGAGCAGGCTGAATGCTGCTTACTCGTATGATGCAGGCTCCCAGCGGCATTGACAGACGATGCCAACCACAAGCCAAGACACTACCTCTATTTTTATAGAAATAAATAACTAATTCTCAGTTTCCTTTCACTGTACCTATCGGCGACCTCTTGTCACTACCATCCTTCTGAGGAAAATTGGCAGGGAGCGAACTGTGTGAGTGCCTCCTGACACAGAACCAACTCTGCTTCCGCCCTCCCAACAGTCGCCTTATGCAAAATTGGTGTCAGAAAGTGGTCATGCTTCTGACGCTTGCAGCATCAACATCAGAGGGCTGTACGTAGCATTTTGTACAGAGCTACATCAGCAGTTACAACAATTGTGTGGTGAGTCACTGAAAAGCTTTGTTTCTCACTCATGTATGTTTTGATGGTGATAATGCCCAGAATAAGACACAGTGAGTTCAGAGTTACTTTTTGCAAAGTCTGGTATCTGAATTTGTGGGCAGTTACAGTAAGGTGTATTTTGTACCGGTAGATTGTAAAATATGTCGTTTGTATAGGCACAGAGCGCCTTCTCTTAGGTTATTTCTGTAATATATTCCACTTGCAGTATGGTCATGCAAAAGAGAACTTTGTAAAGTGTGTATGGTTGTCGATGAGATGAAGTAATAACTAGATTTTGAAATTCATTATAGTGTATATTGTGTGTGAGGTATAAGGCTTACCGTGATATAAAAGAAAACTGCACAAACATGAACTACTACAGCAGTCACAGTATCAGTGATGACAGAACAGGTTAAATTATTAAAAGAATAAAACGAGCAAATGGCACAGCAGTTACGTAGTCAGATGGGAGATCTTTCACAATCAGGCCCAAGTGGAGGTAAATCAGCACTGGCAGTACCTTCCATATCCGTGGATCCTGTAGCCACCATACTTATTTCCCTTTTTTTCTGTCAAAACATCGGAGGATGTCGCTAAATTTTATTGTAGCGCTTGTTATCTGCAGCCGGCTTGTGCAGCTGGTCTGGACAAACATCATTGCAGATGGCCAAATTGCGCTTGTTGGATGATTCTAAGACGTACATCATGTATCATGAGGTATTGAGTGAAGTAACGGCATTTACAGAGTTGGCAAATGGCTTAAAGCAACGGTACAGAAAACGAAATAGTGCTCGTTTCTTTCGAGAAAAGTTAAGTAACTTGCGACTACTACCAAATGAGACAACCGAAGCGTTTTCAGGCAGGAGTTGGACGTCCAAACTTGTGGGTTGACTAACAAATCGGATACTGTTGCAGTTTTATTGAGACAGGCTAAGGACAGGGTACTGCATGTGTTCCTGAGGGGGATTCCTCCAGAATTTTCTCGCAAAGTGAGAAAGGAAAAACCACAATATATAGCAACAGCGCTGCAGGTAGCCTCTTGTCTGCGAGAGATAGATAGTGCTACTAAGTCACAGAACGATAAGAAAATGTTTGCGTCGGACAAATATTGTTATCTCTGCAGCACAGTGTCGCCAACCTCAAACTTTTAATTGTCAAAGGATTGGTTATAAGGTACAGGAATGTAGGACAAAGAAACAGGGTAACTATAATAGAAAAAAGAAATCGTTAAACGACAACAGGAATCTTCCTTCTATCGAGAAGTGTTCCCATTAAATAGAAGTGCATTCAATGTCCATGCAGAAATGGATTGTTCATTGGTGGCTTGTACATGTATTGGTTGTAAGCCTGGACCTCATGGATAAGAGCAGACTACAAGAGACAAAGTATAGGTTGCGTGCAATGGGTGGCAGTGCACTACATTCAATCGAGACAATGCGACTATGGTTTAAAATTGGAAACACAAGGTTTCATGAGCAATTTGAAGTGTTGTCAACGAGGGGAGAAGGTGTCATTGTGATACTTGGGTTAGATTTTCTGTTTAGGCATCATGCTGGAATCAGACATTGGCAACGGACAACTGAACTCTATGGTAAGTCATTTTCATTGGGTACAACAGTTGTAAATGTTTCTATATCACAAGATGCAACCATTGAAAAAGTGGTATCGAATAAACTGTGTATAAGTGCATTAAAAGTTGTTTTATATGACGGAGTACCAGCAGCTACAGGAAAACTAGTCTGGGTAACAGTGGACAGTAGCATTCCGCAGGGTATAATATGTTTGGTAGAAACAATAACAAGTAATGACATGTCGAATGAGCAACATAGTTTTGTTTGGAGGTTTATTACGCGTACAAGGGATAGTAATGGTCAGGTTATAGTGCCAATAAGTGTGGATAATTTTGGGGGGGATGAAGTGAGTCTTCCGAAAGCTTTACTTATAGTTATGTCAGAGGTTCTCGAAGAGGAAGGTATTGCTAGAAAAAGTTAACACCTTCAGGATGAAGATAGACCATTAATGGAATCAATATTAATACGGCATAGCGATCCACAAGGAGTGTTACCTGCTACACCAATCACACAAATAGAATACCAACAGGCAATCTTTGCCTGTATTTAGAAACCGATAACGACTACCTAAGCATTTACACCCTTCAGCAGAGGGAATGCTGAATCAGCAGTTATCAGTTGCGATTACAGAACATAGTGATAGTCCATCGTCAGTAAGTATCGTGATTGTTGGTAAGAAGTCACTAGATGGAACAATGAAATATTAGTTTTGTTGTGACTTCAGATTCTTAAATGAAAAAACTGTAACAGATGTGTTCCTGATCCCTAATATTACTGATACATAGATAATTTGGGTCAGTGCAAGTTCTTTTCAACCTTAAATTTACGAACTGGATATCATCAAATTAAGGTGCACAATTCGGATAGATCTAAACGAGTATTTACCATGACTTCTGGTCACTACCAATATTGTAGGATACTTTTTGGAATGAAAACGGCACCAGCTACATTTCAAAGTTTATTACATGGAGTCCTCAGTGGTTTAAAACCAAACAAATGCATGGTGTAACTCGATGATATAATTATACCCGTAAAAAGGCTGGAAGAGCATGTTCAGCGTTTGCAGATAGTCATCTAAGGTCATCAGTCCCCGAGCACTTAGAACTACTTAAAACTAACTAACCTAAGGACATCACAAACATCCATGCCCGAGGTAGGATTCGAACCTGCGACCATAGCAGTCGCACGGTTCCAGGCTGTAGCGCCTTTAACTGCTTGGCCACCATGGCCGGCTTGCCGATAATGTTCGACAGGTTAAGAAGGTCTTGACACATTTAATATTGATAAGTGTCACCTTGCACAATCACAAGTGAACTATCTATTTATTTATTTTATTTATTTATTTATTTATTGTTCCGTGGGACCACATTAAGGAGAAGTCTCCATGGCCATGGAACGAGTGAATACATGAAATTATAACACGATTGTAGAAACAAATAAAATGAAATATAAGAAACATATTCAGTTGTAGATTGTAGAAACAGATAAAATTAAATATAAGAAACATATTCAGCTGACACATCGTTAGTTTAAATAAAGAAAATCAAGAATGTAACACTGGAATTTGCTTAATTTTTTAGCTCTTCCAGGAGCTCCTCGACAGAATAGAAGGAGTGAGCCATGAGGAAACTCTTAAGTTTAGACTTAAAAGCGTTTGGGCTACTGCTAAGATTTTTAGTTCTTGTGGTAGCTTATTGAAAATGGATGCAGCAGAATACTGCACTCCTTTCTGCACAAGAGTCAAGGAAGTGCATTCCACATGCAGATTTGATTTCTGCCTAGTATTAACTGAGTGAAAGCTGCTAACTCTTGGAAATAAGCTAATATTGCTAACAACAAACGACATTAAAGAAAATATATACTGTGAGGGCAATGCCAAAATTCCCAGACTATTGAATAGGGGTCGACAAGAGGTTTTCGAACTTACACCACACATAGTTCGAACAGCCCGTTTTTGAGCCAAAAATACCCTTTTTGAATCAGAAGAATTACCCCAAAAAATAATACCATATGACATAAGCGTATGAAAATATGCGAAGTATACTACTTTTCGTGTTGAAATGTCACTTATTTCAGATACTGTTCTAATGGTAAATAAAGCGGCATTTAGTTTCTGAACAAGATCCTGAACGTGGGCTTTCCACAACAGCTTACTATCTATCCGTATGCCTAGGAACTTAAACTGTTCCGTCTCGCTTATAACATGTCCATTCTGTCTGATTAAAATATCAGTTCTTGTTGAATTGTGAGTTAGAAACCTTAAAAACTGAGTCTTACTGTGATTTAGCATCAAATTATTTTCCACAAGCCACGAACGTATTTCATGAACTACATTATTTGATAATGTTTCAATATTACACACAAGATCCTTCACTACCAACGTGGCATCATCAGCAAACAGAAATATTTTTGAATCACCTGTAATACTAGAAGGCATATCATTTACATAAATAAGGAACAGCAGTGGCCCCAGCACCGACCCTTGGGGAACGCCCC
Organism: Schistocerca serialis cubense; assembly: GCF_023864345.2. Taxonomy (NCBI): domain Eukaryota; kingdom Metazoa; phylum Arthropoda; class Insecta; order Orthoptera; family Acrididae; genus Schistocerca; species Schistocerca serialis. The sequence continues at coordinate 611,700,496 of NC_064645.1, read as the reverse complement.
ATTTAACAGTGCCCCATTGGGACTGAACATCATTACCACTCTCAATATTGCGGAGGATTACCTTCTGCTTTCTGTTCTTAAAGTAGGAGGCGAACCAATTGTAAGCTACTCCCCTTACTCCATAATGTTCCAACTTCTGCAGTAATATTTTGTGGTCAACACAGTCAAAAGCCTTCGTTAAATCAAAGAAAACACCTAATGTTTGCAACCTTTTATTTAATCCGTCCAAAACCTCACAGAGAAAAGAGACTATAGCATTTTCAGTTGTTAAGCCATTTCTAAAACCAAACTGTACATTTGACAGCAAATTATGTGAATTTAAATGCTGCAGTAACCTTGTATATACAACCCTCTCGATAACTTTAGCAAACACCGATGGCATAGAAATAGGTCTATAATTGTCAACATTATCCCTGTCTCCCTTTTTATAAAGTGGTTTCACTACCGAGTACTTTAATCGGTCAGGAAACCGACCACTGCTAAAGGAAAAGTTACAGATATGGCTAAGTACTGGGCTAACATACATGGAACAATACTTCAGTATTCTGCTAGGTACCCCGTCATATCCATGAGAGTTCTTGGTCTTTAGTGATTTAATTATTAACTCAATCTCCCTCTTGTCAGTATCACGGAGGAGCATTTCAGGTAACAGTCTCGGAACACTTTTTTCTAAGAGCGCTATATGATTCCCTGTTGGGACTAGGTTTCTATTTAGTTCACCTGCTATATTCAGAAAGTGATTATTAAATACTGTACATATATGCGACTTATCAGTAACACGGACATCCCCACTACGCACTGATTCTATATCCTCGACCTGTCTCTGCAGACCAGCCACTTCCTTTACGATTGACCATATGGTTTTAATTTTATCCTGAGACTTAGCTATTCTATCTGCATACCACATACTTTTTGCCTTCCTAATAACTTTTTTAAGCACCTTACAATACTGTTTGTAATGGGCTACTGCATTTAGATTGTGACTGTTTCTAACGTTTTGATATAATTGCCACTTTGTTCTACAAGATATTCTTATCCCTTTAGTCAGCCACCCAGGCTGCCTGTTTGTGCTAGTACCCTGTTTTGAACGTTCTAACGGAAAGCAGCTTTCAAAGAGCACGAGAAAAGTCTTGAGGAAAGCATTATATTTATCGTCTACTGTATCAGCGCTATAAACATCTTGCCACTATTGTTCCTTGATAAGGTTTACAGAAGTCTCTACAGCAACTGGATCAGCTTTCTTAAAAAGTTGGTAACTATATTTAACATGTGTTGCAGCACAAAAATCTTTTAGACTTAAAATTTGTGCATCATGATCTGAAAGGCCATTCACCATTTTGCTAACAGAATGCCCTTCTAGTAATGACGAATGAACAAAAATATTGTCTATGGTTGTTCTACGGTTCCCTTGCACTCTCGTTGGAAAGAATACGGTTTGCATAAGATTATATGAATTAAGGAGGTCTACCAGCATCCTTTTCCTCACACAATCACTTATACAATTAATATTGAAGTCACCACATATAACTAACTTTTTGTATTTCCTATAAAGTGAACCAAGAACCTCCTCTAGCTTTAGCAAAAATGTTGTGAAATCGGAGTCTGGGGATCTATAAATAACAACAGTAAGAAGTTTAGCTCCACTAAATTTAACCACACCTGCACAACATTCAAACACCTTTTCAATGCAGTACTTTGAAACATTAATTGACTCAAATGGGACACCGTTATTCACATACATGGCTACTCCCCCACACCGCAAAGAGCTCCTAGAAAAGCTGCCAGCCAACCTGTATCCTGGTAAAGGAAGCCTCTGAATTATCTCCTTATTTAAGAAGTGTTCAGATATACCAATAATTTCAGAGTCAACATCTATAAGCAGTTCGCTAACTTTATCTCTAATGCCTTGTATGTTTTGATGAAATATACTAATTCCCTCATTAATCGGATACCTAAGCTTTGTCGAAAGTGGTTTCTTTTTTAGATTAGATTAGATTAGATTAATACTAATTCCATGGATCATGAATACGATATTTCGTAATGATGTGGAACGAGTCGAATTTTCTAATACATGACATAATTAGGTTAATTTACCAACATACTTAAGTTAATATAACAACTTTATTTTTTTGTGTTTTTTGTTTTTATTTATTTTTTATTTTTATTTTTTTATTTTTTAAATATTTTTTTTCTTAATTTATATCTAAAAATTCCTCTATGGAGTAGAAGGAGTTGTCATTCAGCAATTCTTTTAATTTCTTCTTAAATACTTGTTGGTTATCTGTCAGACTTTTGATACTATTTGGTGAGTGACCAAAGACTTTAGTGCCAGTATAATTCACCCCTTTCTGTGCCAAAGTTAGATTTAATCTTGAATAGTGAAGATCATCCTTTCTCCTAGTATTGTAGTTATGCACACTGCTATTACTTTTGAATTGGGTTTGGTTGTTCATAACAAATTTTATAAGAGAGTATATATACTGAGAAGCTACGTGAATATCCCTAGATCCTTAAATAAATGTCTGCAGGATGATCTTGGGTGGACTCCAGCTATTATTCTGATTACACGCTTTTGTGCAATAAATACTTTATTCCTCAGTGATGAATTCCCCCAAAATATGATGCCATATGAAAGCAATGAGTGAAAATAGGCGTAGTAAGCTAATTTACTAAGATGTTTATCACCAAAATTTGCAATGACCCTTATTGCATAAGTAGCTGAACTCAAACGTTTCACCAGATCATCAATGTGTTTCTTCCAATATAATCTCTCATCAATGGACACACCTAAAAATTTGGAATATTCTACCTTAGCTATATGCTTCTGATTAAGGTCTATATTTATCAATGGCGTCATACCATTCCCTGTACGGAACTGTATGTACTGTGTCTTATCAAAATTCAGTGAGAGTCCATTTACAAGGAACCACTTAGTAATTTTCTGAAAGACAGTATTGACAATTTCATCAGTTAATTCTTGTTTGTCAGGTGTGATTACTATACTTGTATCATCAGCAAAGAGAACTAACTTTGCCTCTTCATGAATATAGAATGGCAAGTCATTAATATATAAGAACAACAAAGGACCCAAGACTGACCCTTGTGGAACCCCATTCTTGATAGTTCCCCAGTTTGAAGAATGTGCTGATCTTTGCATGTTACGAGAACTACTTATTTCAACTTTCTGCACTCTTCCAGTTAGGTACGAATTAAACCATTTGTGCACTGTCCCACTCATGCCACAATACTTGAGCTTGTCTAGCAGAATTTCATGATTTACACAATCAAAAGCCTTCGAGAGATCACAAAAAATCCCAATGGGTGGTGTTCGATTATTGAGATCATTCAAAATTTGACTGGTGAAAGCATATATGGCATTTTCTGTTGAAAAACCTTTCTGGAAACCGATCTGATATTTTGTTAGTACTTCATTTTTACAGATATGTGAAGCTAGTCTTGAATACATTACTTTCTCAAAATTTTGGATAAAGCTGTTAGAAGGGAGATTGGACGGTAATTGTTGACATCAGATCTATCCCCCTTTTTATGCAAAGGTATAACAATAGCATATTTCAGTCTATCAGGGAAAATGCCCTGTTCCAGAGAGCTATTACACAGGTGGCTGAGAATCTTACTTATCTGTTGAGAACAAGCTTTTAGTATTTTGCTGGAAATGCCATCAATTCCATGTGAGTTTTTGCTTTTAAGCAAGTTTATTATTTTCCTAATTTCAGAGGGAGAAGTGAGTGAGATTTCAATTGTATCAAATTGCATAGGTATGGCCTCTTCCATTAACAGCCTAGCATCTTCCCTTAAGCAGGAATACCTGTCAGCTGGCTTCAATCTAAAAAAGGTACAGCTCTAACACCCACAACTACCGGAATTTTCCCATGAGTGGTCCCACCACCCCCACCTATGCTGTCACCTATAAACTTTGAAACCTCCCCTTTCCATTCCTGTTGAGGTGCAGGCCATGTCTAGTGAAACCCGTCCTGGAGCATATATTGAGCCAAGATGGAGTAAGAACAGATCTACACTTGATATCAGCAGTAGGTGACTTTCCAGTCCTTCAGACACTTAAACAATTGCAATCCTTCTTTGGATTAGCAAACTACCATAGAAAATTCGTGAAGGCGTTTGTTGGGTGGCACAACCACTAACAAAATTATTGTGGAAAGGTATAACATTTAGCTGGACACCAGAGGGTCAGGCAGCATTTCAAAATTTAAAAGGTATATTAACTTCAGATGCAGTTTTCATTTTTCCAGATTTCACAAAAGAATTTATATTGTCATGTGATGCAAGTGGTACAGCTTTGGAAACTGTTTTAGGGCAAATCTTTGATGGGAAAGATTCTTCAAGTCGACTAAAGAGGTGGTCTTTGAAACTAAGTGCATTTCAATACAATGTGATTCACAGACCAGTTGTTAAACTCATAAACGCAGACAAACATAATAGGAAGATTGAGGCATTGCAAGTCTCTGGTTTGATCTAAAAGATCTGAAGAAAGTGCAAGCAACTGATACAGAGTGTCAGGTGTATTTCAAACAGCCACAGTTTGTCATACAAGATGGGGTTTTGCATAAATCAGCCAAGTGTGGATCAAGGTGCTGTACTTCTAGCAGTTTTGCAGACAAAAGTACTGCAGCAAGCACACAATCAAACGTTATAGGGTCATGGGGTAAGAGAACAACAAACAGAAGAGCAACAGAAAGCTTTTGGTGGAGAACAAGACCGTAGATGTTCATCTGAACGCCAAGAACTGTATTCTGCGTGCACAACACTCCTGTTAACGCTATTTAAAGATACGACTACAAAGACTATTACAAGCTGACTATCCATTCCAAATGAAAGAAGAAGATATTTTGGGCCTGTTTCAAAGGAGTCAATCGGGTATTAACTATGAGTTTAAAATTATCGAAGACTTCTCACAGTATTTGGTAATGATAGCAATCCCAGATCAGAAAGAAAGCTCAGTAGCTCACACTATGGTAAATTATTGGATATTTAAATCTGTGGCGCCATAAACGATTATTAAGGATCAGGGGATAAATTTCATTTTGGATCTCATTAATCAGTTTTGTCGCTTACTGAAAGTTAAGAAATTATGTACAAGTACATTTCATTCACAGGTAAATGATGGTACAGAAAGAGTTCATAGGACTATGTCTAAGATGCTAAACCCTTACGTGAATTTTCAACATCAAGACTGGGATGTATATTTAGATTTTGTAATTTGTGCCTACAATTATCATCTTACGAGGCGGTACATGGACGCAAAATGCCTTGTCTGTTTGATGTGATTCAAGCATAGTCGGGAAAAGACGCTGACACATTAAGGTATTCGAAAAAGCTCTAAAGTAAGCCTAGAAAAAAGTAAAATGGGCTGACAAAAAAGTCCTAGAACGTGAAGAGCATGAGTGGTTAAGTAACAGGAATTTACCACAGTATCAGTCAGGTCAATGGGTATTACTTGCAAGCCCTTACACTCCCAAGGGTAATACGAAAAAGTTATTGACGAAGTTTAAGGGTCCTTACCAGGTGGTCGAGATAAAGTCGCCAGTAAATGTAAAGTACAATTTCCAGAACGAACTTCAATAGAATTAAACTTTTTCAAGTGACTATAGATTCCTTTCCTCAAGTACCAGCAGAGATGCCACACACTAGAATTAAGAAGAAAAAGAGTAAATAAATACCGCAGAGTGCGACATATGGGTTGACATCAAGGAATACATAGTTGTTGATGTAGAGATACATGGGTAATAGTAGGATTTTTCCTTTGTTTTCATTTATTACTGTAATGTACTTATGAATATAGGTAATTTTGTTGTATTTCCACTTTTTTCTTAGGAGGAAGCTAGTACATATAAATTTCTTCCTTTAGGTAACGGCGAGGATGACGCCTAGATGGAGATAGCGAGTATTATGATCTTCCTCATTGTTGGAGCAGAAGGAATTGTCAACCAACCAGATGTAGTCCTCACGAATCACAGGTGGTCGCCGAGACTGACATTCGACATCTGTGAGGTAAAGAACGACGTGAGAAGATCGCAAGATATGCTCATAGAAGTACTAAAGGAAGAAATGAATATTATGAACATAAGGAAGCTGAGAGAGCAGTTTCAGCAAGTGACAGATACAATTCCATACTCTCCTGTACAGAAGAAGAGGGGATTGCTGAAGGCTGGTTGGAAACTACTAACGACCGTGTTTGGTACAGCAGATAATGATAGTATTTCAAGTGTGAATAGTACAATAGGCCAAGTGCAACAGGTAGTGGGACATATAGGAAAAATAGTAGATTGACATACAACGCAAATTATGGGTGTGGAGCAAGGATTGTTAAACACAACTAAAACAAAAACATAAAATAACAATGGAATTACAACAGTATGCTAATGATACAATCATTACGATAAATAACGATTTAGGTGTAATAGAGAATCATCTAAAAACTTTGGACAGCAAAGTAGGCATAGCTGGGCTAATGAGGGAATTAGCAAATAGTGTGACTGACGCTAGAATAGAACTTGAAAGAATTCAAGAAGCTATCCACTATGCTATGCATAAACAATTAAGCACTTCACTGCTAACACCGGAAATTTTTTTGCAAGGGCTGTTGCAAGTGAAAAAGGAATTTCCTGCAGGTCTGCAGCATGTTGTTTCCATAAATAAAAGCAGTATAACATTTCACTATCATGTTCCCATAGTTAAAGATTATTTTGATAAAGCATGTACATATGAAGGGCTTATTTCAATAGTTGTACAAGTCCATTACCTCCACTTTTCTGTCTATAATGCTTCTGAAATTAATAAGGCAAACAAACAGTAAGGAAGGTTCATCTCTAGCAAGAAGCCACATGCTTGAATATTACTGGTATCTAAACTGCAGATTTTTCAGCGGTCATTTAAGTTTAGGACTCTGTATCTCAATATGAACAAAAATGGACTTGTACCACAATTGAAATAAGTCCTTCATATATTAATATACAATTCGACATAACTAGCTTTAAGTCACTAATTGAGTGTTATACAATTCATGCATACCCAGTTGGATCGAGACTTATTAACGGATGGATTAAATTTTCGGTTAATGAACTATTACTTGTATCTAAACAACGAGAAATGCACATAGTTATAGCGGCAGAAGATATTGGTAAGTGTATTAATGAAATTATTACTATTTCTCCTGCACGGGCAGTTCAAAAGGATAGCCGATCACGTGAAGTACAACTATTCCTGGGAAATATAAACGCACCAGAGTGTAAGAAGTTAGTTACGAAGCTATGGACAACTTTAAGCAAGTCGCAAATCATTGGATTTATTCTGTATACAAATAACAAACGGTAGTAGTGAACTGTTATAAAAACAGGACTTTTACAGGAATATTTACTAAGATGGTATCAGTTCTTTCGGACATGTCTGAAGGAACAGATATCATCGGTGACCAAGCAGCTCGTTAAAATGAAATTACGCCGGCCGGGGTGGCCGAGCGGTTCTAGCCGCTACAGTCTGGAACCGCGGTCGCAGGTTTGAATCCTGCCTCGGGCATGGATGTCTGTGACGTTCGTAGGATAGTTAGGTTGAAGTAGTTCTAAGTTCTGGGGGACTGATGTCCTCAGATGTTAACTCCCATAGTGCCCAGAGTCATAAGAATGAAATTACAATGAAATGAACACCCTTAGCTGTTTACAGGCGTTGACATACGTCAACGGGGACAGATGAAAATGTGTGCCCTGACCGGGACTCGAACCCGGGATCTCCTGCTTACATGGCAGACGCTCTATCCATAATGGGTGGGAGCACTAAATCTATCCATAAAGGGCGGGAGCACTACGAATGTAGTGTGGGACAATACGTTGAGAATGTGGGTTTCGCGGGAGGCGTGCCAGAGAGAAATCCCTGCAGTCGCGCTATCCTCTGTGTCCTCAGTGGCTCAGATGGATATTAGTCGGCTCTCAGCCGTGGCAGCGTGCGGACGGCCACGCGCTCCGGCCAGTGCTCCGCTGCAGGCGTTGTTTACTTCCGCGTCGTAGCTTTAAGGCTTGTGTCCGTCCACCGTGAACAACATGTCGAGCGCTAACCGCCGTGCGACCCTTAAAGTTTCCTTCCCAGCTGAACATGCGCGACCTCGTGCACATGAAGTTGAAACGTTCATACGTGAAGAAGTTCGTTTAGATCCTAACCACGTTATCGGAATCCATTTTTCGACCACGAGTAGTGTCGTTCATATTAAAATGACAAACACCGAGGTGTGTGAAGATGTTATTCGCCGCCATGCCAATGGACTTAAGTTCAAATACTCTGATGGTCATGTCGGAGCTGTAACACTTGAACTCGCAGAATACGGTCAACGCACGATTAGGGTGTTTGAACTACCTTTTGAAGTGCCGAAGGACGAAGTTGTCTCTGCATTACAACCATACGGTAACGTCATCGGTTACGTAGAGGAAAAATGGCAAACCTTCACGACCTACCATGTTCTTAATGGTGTGTGTCAGGTCAAAATTGAACTGAAAAAACATATACCATCATACCTGACCATTGGCGGGGTGCGAGCCATTGTCATGTACGATGGCCAATCCAGAACATGTGCGGGTTGTGGACAAGAAGGCCACGTCAGATCCGCCTGCATGCGACGCCGCCTGATCCAGACGCCGGTCGGCGAGGAAGCGTCCCCAGCGGTGATGACTCAGATCCCTGTCACATACGCCAAGGTTGCCCAGGAAGGTAGCACGTCTACACAGAGTCTTCCTGCTCCGTTGACGTCGTCTGATCAGGTAGATGCAACCGCTCCTGAGATTCCTTCTGAGGTGCCCCAGACGCCAGATCCTGACCTGCCGAATCATCGCAGCACTGTGACTGAAAATGCTGCTGAGATGGACGTTGATCCGGGAGTGGTACCTACTTCTGCTTTCCTTCAGACTGGTCCGGAGTCAGACGAAAACCACCCGCAATCGGACTCTGAACGACCTGTTCGAAAACAAGGGTCGACACGAAAGAGAAAGAAACGTAGCCGTACACCCCCTGATGAATCCATTCTACGGATGGATACCAGGGATGCAGACCCGAAGATGGACGACAAACCGCTCTTTGATGACCAAAAGTCTGATGCGAAAGACCCTCCACAGGCGACCACTGGCAACGAACACCCCTCCTTACTGGCGCCGTTACCCCCGCAGGTCGACGTTGAAGAGAGCCTCTCCGATGAGACGAAAACTACGTCTCCTCTCCACGTGGATGATGTGCACAGCCGATGCCCTACCGCAGTATCAGTCTCCTGGGCAGATGACGTGGAGATCGAAGGGACTGGGGTGGACGCTGCTGATGATGGGGCACCCCCATCGGTTGCGCCCGCGTCCGCAAACTCTCCACAATAGCAGCCTCTTCAGCGGACCGGCAAGATCGACGACCTCTCGCTCCTGAAGAAGAAGCCCCACCTGTGCCTGTGGGACTCCAACACCAGCATTATCGTGTCGCAACGATTAACCTCGCGACCATTCGTGCGCCCCACAAACTGGCGCTGCTCCGCGATATGATTTATGATGCGGACATAGATATTGCGATTTTTCAGGAAGTGCATGTCGCCGATTTTTCACCACCAAATGGCTTCACGGTGCATCTTTCTCCCGCTTCGGACACTGGTAGTGGTGTTGCCATCATCTTACGCGAAGGTCTTCCTGCCGAAGATGTCCTCTACCTCCCCAGCGGCAGAGGTATGGCCCTTACTCTCTTTGGTGTACGCATCGTCAACATTTATGCGCCGTCGGGCTCCAGCTACCGTCGTGAACGCAATGCCTTCTTCGCGAATGAAGTTACACCCCTTTTTATGGGACCACACGATGACTGGGTCATGGGTGGAGACTTCAACCGCACCCAGCGACCTCAGGATCAATTGCCGCGTCACTCACCATGCGCAGCTCTGGAAACAGTCGTCACGCGGCTACAATTTGTCGACACGTGGAGACATGTTCACGGTGATCTTTTGGGCTTTACGTACTACACTGCGCACTCCACTAGCCAACTGGATCGCATCTACATCTCGCGATCCCTAATTCAACACAATCGACAGGCTGAAATCTGGCCTGTTGCTTTCTCGTACCATGAGGCTTACTTCTTGATGTTGTTCTCACAAGACAGGCAGTATGGCACGGATGTGGTTTATGGAAACTGAACACGGCACTTCTTAATTCACCTGACTGTCGACTTCTAATAGAAGACACTTGGATCACATGTAATAGATGCCGACCCACGTATCCGTCTACCATATCCTGGTGGATCCAGTGTGCAAAACCTGCTCTTCGAAAAACTTTAATCCGGTATGGCAAAGATGTTGTCGCCTGGAGGAAGAGCACTATGGACTTTTACTACAGGATCCTACGAGAATGCTCCACGATGCCAGCCTCCCCTGAGCGCCATACAAGTATGAACCAAGCTAAGGCCCAAATCTCCAATCTCATGCGACGGCATTTGAAAGGAGCGATAGTACGATCTCGTACTGCTGATCGCATGCCTCATGAACATCCGTCGATGTACCATATCATCCAAGAACGACAAAATCGACGCCGAAAATTGATTCACGTCCTAACGGATCAAGAAGGGCGTCGCTACGTAACCTAATCTGCAATAGGGAATGTGCTTCACGCCCACTACCGGCAGCTCTACGCCGCAATTCCACATTCCCCAGAGTTGATCGAGGAAGTCTCACAGCTCATCTTCGGTGGTATCCCAGGAGATGCGGCGATTGACTTGATGTCAGAGGTGACTGATGAGGAAGTCCGCGATGCGATCCGGGCAGGAACCATCAATCGCTCCCCAGGACCCGACGGTCTTCCCCTCGAATTTTATCGCACCTTCCGTGATTTGTTAGAGTCCACCTTCACCTCCATCTGTCGGGAACTGATGTCTCCGGAAGTACCTGTGCCGGACGCTTTCATGGAAGGAATTATTATTCCTGTACATAAACCGCATGGTGGCAACAATATCAGTGATTATCGGCCCCTCACCCTCCTTAACAATGATATGAAAATCTTCACTCGCCTTTTGGCAGCACGACTTAAAAACGTTGCCCGATATGTTGTGTCGCCAGACCAAGCATCTTTGGGAGGAGATAATAATATTCGCACGGCTTTATGCCGCTACAGAGATATGATCGCCGTTACCCAGGCACAACGCCTCTCTGGGGCACTTGCGTCTTTGGACTTTAGTCAAGCTTTTGATAGGGTTGACCATTCGTTCCTTACGGCTGTTCTCCACCATATGGGTTTCCCAGTCGCCGTTATCATGGTAGTGATGCGCCTTCTGCGGGGTGCCTCATCCAGGATTATGTACAATGGCAGACTCACTCCACCGATAATAATAGGTCGATCCGCACATCAAGGTTGCCCTCTATCAGCAATTTTGTACGCCTTTTCCTTGGAATCCTTGCTATGTGGACTAAGACAACGTTTGGTAGGGTTGTCCATAGATCGCTACCGGTTCTGTTGCACAGCCTATGCTGATGATGTAGTCATCTGTTTACGTAATGCCGACGAGGTTCGAGCTGTTTTGACGTGGGTAGCGACTTATGGTGAGGCGTCGGGTAGCTCTTTAAACGTACGTAAGTCACAAGTTATGTTCATTGGCACGGGACTTCCCGTGGAGTGCGTTACACCTCTCACCACCGTTGATACCATTCGTTGTTTGGGAATAGATTTTTCATCTGATCTCCGGCGTTCAGCCACCATCAAATGCCGACGCCTCCTTTTAATGATCAGAGCAGGTCTTATGGACCATCGCCTTCGATCTCTAGATATTCTCCAACGAGCTCGATATGTCAATACATATATCGCATCCCGAGTTCCCCATGTAGCACAAGTTCTACCTTTCCCGCTTACTGTGGCACGTCGCATGTTGGCAGCGATGGCATCTTTCGTCAGCTCTGGGCTGTTGTTCAAAGCTAACTATGCAACCCTTACACTTCCCCATGAACGAGGAGGGGTAGGTCTGTTTCACGTGCCGGATAGAGCTCGCGCCCTATTTATCAGCGCCCAGATGACGGTATGGACACGTTGCCCAACGAGCCTCACTGGTCTTCTCCTGTCGGCATACTCGCCGGTCTCACTGTCAGCCCCAGTGCTGATCTCGGATGTTCCGGCCCAGTTCCATTATATACGGTACTTCTTTCTGGAACTCAGTTATCTACGCCTCACCTTACCAAGACAGCTTATACTCAAGACAAAGGCAGTATACAATGTCCTCCAATTAGGTCGTCCACCTAACCCGATTGAACAAAAGTTCCCCCAGGTTGACTGGCGTCATGTATGGCGCGCGGTGTTCGCCTGTTACCTTGAGACAAATGTTCGATCTGTCTGGTACCTAACTGTCAATGGTAAGCAAATCAACCAATTTCGCCTTCATCGTATCCACCTCGCCCAATCACCTCTATGCTCCACGTGTGGAGTGCCAGACAATGATGAACATCGGTTTGTTTGCGGACCGGCGGCGGAGGTTTGGCACTTGGTTCGACGTATTGTGGCTTTTCTAATGTGGGACATTCCGGATCGGATTACTCCCCTTTCATTATTATTTCCAGAACGTGACTATTTTCCTCGGACAAAGACCAATGCTGTGAATTGGATTCGCGGACATGCCATTCGCTACTTATTTGGACAAACAGTAGACTCTGTACTCGATTTTTGGACATACCTCAATGACTGTCATTATGTCGTTGTCCGTCACCCAAAATACAGACAATTTTTCTCGAACTTCCTTGGGAGTGCTTTCCACGAGCCGCCTCGCAGCTGGAATGTGTTAAGCCAAGAGAGAAGAAGGTTTCCTGTTTGAACCAATGAACATTTCTGAACAATTGAACGGAACACATCAATTTCGAGAAGACGTGACTCAACATATTACCAGCGGGGCGCAGAAGGCCTCTGATCACTTACAAAAAAAAAAAAAAAAAAAAAAAAGTTCAGAAAAAGGAAGATTTTGTTATGTTTGTAAGGATAGCCCTAACCTTGATTTCCCATATTTCCCCTGGTATATAGGCAGCTCTCTGGGGTAGGTATAGTCAGGAGCCAACGCCTGAAGTGGCCTAGATTTTTTTGTTATAGGATGAAAAGTGGCGGTGGCACTTTTTTTTTTAGTTCCATTTTAACAAAAAAAATGAGAAAAAAAGATGGATAGAACGTCTGCCATGTAAGCAGGAAATCCCGGGTTCGAGTCCCGGTCGGGGCACACATTTTCATCTGTCCCCGTTGACTTATGTCAACGCCTGTAAGCAGCTAAGGGTGTTCATTTCATTGTAATTTTACAGGAATGACAAGAGTAGAATTACAGCTTAGCGGTATATTAAGCAACAGTGCTAAATGTGATATTGCTGGAGTAGACTTTCATCTACCAGCAACCATCATCAGTACTACAGCAATTAATAGTGTATAACAGATATTGTATTGGCCAGCATAGATAAATTGATTGATGCAAATGTTTTCAGCGTTATTAGTGTGGATGAAAGCAATGCACCGTTACCATCAGTGTAGCAACCACTAATATAACTGCAGTACGAGCAATCACTTGTGCTGTTTATCTTTTCTTATGGAGTAAAATAACGAAGCAGCATTGAAGCCCACACATGAAATCCTTCTGGAATGGGCTGTAACATAGGTTAAGTTGATAAAGAATTTTATAAGTGTGGTAAGATTATTCATATTAAAGGTTAAGACATTTTTTGTTTTTCCTAAAAATTTGGAACGAATTTTTTTTAAAAAGAAGAAGGGTATGTTGCATGTCAAACTTGTACAGGGCATTAAAACAGCTAAAATTTTCAAATTCCTAGAGTGTTGCTATCTCGCAATATCATGGCAATGTTCAAACGGAGTGGCCACAATGAAAACATTTCGCTGATGAGATTGGATCAGGGCAAAACACATTATCGGCGTTTCTGGTGAGTCAGGCAGCAGAAATCAGCAGAACATAGTTGGTCACAGCATCCAAATAGGGTCATGTCTCCATTGTTATGTGATGAAAGGAAGGCTAAGGCAAATGCAATGAACGGTACCAAGAGCTTTTACGAACCAGTTCTCTACTATAACAAACTCATTAAGAAAGCAGTCAGGAGGACAACCCCTGATAGTGTACCTTCGGCGTACCAAGCCCTATGCGGTCGTGACGAATGACACTGGATAAACGTTAGCCACTTCTTCTCTCCATTAATACCCCAGCAGTTTAGCTCATAAGGCAGTCAGTCAGATGGATCGATGGCGTACATGGATTTTGCACTCAGCTCTCTGACTGCAGCGAAGTGGCTTCTGGCACAAGTCTGTTGTAGATTTCATGCACGCTATGAATAACAGCTGTTACTGGGAGAAATGGCTAACTTGCCACAATCACCAGTCACAGAGTTCAACACCACAGACTGCCTCAGTCACAGATGGGAGGACCTGGAGGTCTTTCCTTCCCACCAGGATCAGCACACCAGCTATCCTGACATTCCGACAGACTGAATAGGGCCTATCTGGACGGCAGGACAACATCGTCAAACTTAATGGTTACATGGCAATTGTCATCGTGGCACGATGGATGATGAACAAGGATGGTGAGCCTCCCAATTCAGTGTGTGTAAGTTAAACACATTCGCCGCCGTTACTCACTACTGTAGCCAGTGCTGACGCCACTGCAAGTGGAAACTGCTATTGCAACAGCCAGCTTGAATGACGTGTGTGCTTTCAGATGCCTTGAGCGGGTTGAATGCTGCTTGTGATGTGATTCCTCAGTGGGCATTGATAAATTATACCAACCACAAGTCAAGACATTACCTGTATTTTTATGGAAATAAATAACTGGTACTGAATCTTTTTTAATCTTTTTTCACTGTGCCTACCAGCAATCACAAGTCACTACCAACCTTCTGAGGAAAACTGGCAATGAGCGGACTGGGAGGGTGCTTCCTGACACAGAATCAACTCCACTTCCTACCTCCCAGCAGTCGTCTCTTGCACCACATATCATCCAAAATTTCAAGCAATGCTTAATTGTCTGAATTTGCAGCACTCATTTTTTGTGACCTCACAAACATGGTCACTCCTTGTACATCTATTACAACTATTGCTACCTCCTCTCCAGAGGATGGCATCTGGTCCACTTTATTGTGGGTGGCTTGTCAATGGTAAGTCTAGGCGTTTTTTACAGGGTAGACAGGGACGAGGGAGGACTCTGGGTGTTATACTGATCCCCCTAAGCAACCTGTCCTAGTTGCAGTCTTTCACTGAAATCGGAACTGAGCCAGTTGTCTCAGTTCACCTGTTGGGAAATCTGTCCTGTGTCAAGATAAGGCAAACACAGTAGGTTCGGGGGTCTATCAATTGTCCACACGTATGCCGAGTAATGGTGCCCCCTTAGGAGAATGGAAGCAAGAGACAGGAAGGAACAGCATGTGCACCCTGTATGTATGGCTGGAGGCCTCATTCACCATGTTGAAAAGGTTATTCCAGCAGCCACTGTGGGAACAGAGAACAAAGTAACTGCAGATTGTGGCACATGTTGGAATAAATGATGCCTGTTGTCTGGGCTCCAGCAACGTACTTGGAGCATTCTAGCGACTGACAGAGAAGCTTGAGAAGACCAGCCATGCCTATAGAGTTTCAACGAATCTCACAGTTTGTGACACCCCCAGAACTGATCATGGCCCCCTGATCTGAGTTGAGTGGAGGGACTGAAACAGAGTCTTTGAAGGTTCTGTGACAAGCTAGGCTGTGACTTCCTGGACTTGCACCATAGGGTTGAGAACTCTAGGGACATCCTAGATTGGTCATGTGTGCGTTGCACACCAGAGGCTATTACCCAATTAGCTGGCTTTGTGTAGGTGCACACAAGGGTTTTTCTTAGATTAGGTGACTCTCCATACAGTCTGGATAATGACAGTTGTAGAAGTATTAGTGTAAGATCCAGAGGAGGTCCCCCACCAGTGAGAGTACTAATATCCTAGTAGTTAACTGCCTAAGCATTCGCAACAAAGTGCCAGAGTTTGAAGCGCTTCTGAAAAGCAGTCAAACTCACATAATACTGGGTACAGGAAGCTGCTTAAAGGCTGAAGTTTATAGCAGTGAGATTCTTTGGTAAAATTTAAGTGTATGTCGAAAAGACAGGCTGATAGGAAATGAAGGAGGTGTATTTGTCACAGTAGACAATTCACTCAAGCCACTGAGATAGATGTTGTTGGAAAGACACAGTCTCAAAGGTGGGCATAAAACGACAATCGGATCCTTCTATCAACCACCAGAGTCACCTCCTTTTGAAAAAACCTCAGTTCAGTTGTGATTAATTTATCCTGTCATAATGTAATAAATGGAGCAGACGTTAATCACCCAACAATCAACTGAGATAGTCACTGGTTTGTTAGTGTAGGGCGTGACAGGACGTCACATAAAACTTTACTAAATTCCTTCTCTGAAAACTACTCAGAACATATGTTTTGAAACCTTAATTATGATAGAAATATTTTAGATCAATTGGCCACAAATGAAAATGATTTCTGTGAGGACATCCACATCGAAAATGGTACCAGTGACCATGAGCTGATTGTGGCAACAATGCTAACCAGGTAAATTAGATGAGGAACTTGAAACTTTTAGCACAGGGCAGAAATATGTACAGGAACTATGGTTCAAGTTTGAAAGAATAGTTGATCATGCACTAGATTGAGGTGTAGCCAGTAGGGCAGACGATAATAAGAGGGATCCTCCATACTATACAGTCACTGTAAAGAAGAAACTTCTAAAGAAACAGAGACTACTCCATAATAGGTGTAAAACATAGCATCGAGCTACAGATAAAGAGATGCTGAGTGAAAGGCATTTGGCTGCCAAAAGAGCAATGCTTGGAGCCTTCAAAGGCTACCATAGGATAATTTTGTCTGATGATCTCTCCCAAAACCTAAAAAAATTCTGGTCTTATGTCAAGTTTGTTAGTGGCACCTAAGTTATTGTCCAGCCAGTCATGGATGAGACTGGCAAAGCAAAAGCAGAAATACGTAACCAAATTTTCATACCTTTCTTGACAATGGAAAATCCAGAAGAACTGCCGCAATTTAATTATTGCTCCACTGAAAAGATAACTTAAATAAATATTAGTGTCAGTGGCGTTGAGAAACAGGTGAAATCGTTAAAACTGGACAAAGCAGAAGGATCTAATGGAATTCCTATTAGATGACATACAGAATTTGAAGTTGATTCCGAAGATATTGATTATTTGAAACCCAAATCACACTTTTCTCACATGACATACTGAAAGCTTTGGATCAAGGCTGTCAAATAGATGCAGTATTCCTTGATTTCCGAGAAATATTAGACTCAGGGCCTCATATGCACTTATTGTCAAAAGAACGGTTGTTCAGGATGTCAAGAGAAATTTATGAGTGGATTGAGAATGTCTTGCTAGGGAGGACACGGATTTTTGAGTTGGATGGAGAGTCATCAACAGATGCGGAAGTAATTTCAGGTGTGCCTGGGGAAGTGTATGTATATTAATCACCTTACAGACAATATTAACAGTAACCCCAGACTTGTTGCAGGTGATGCAGTTACCTACAATGAAATACTATGTGAAAGAAGCTGCATTAATATTCAGTCGATCTTGATAAGATTTCAAAGTGGTCCAAAGACTGGCATCCTGTTTCAAATGTTCAGAAATATAAAATAGTGCACTTTGCAAAACGAAGCAATATAGTTTCCTATGACTACAGTATCAGTGAGTCACTGTTGGAATTGGCCAACTCATACAAAAACCTGCAGGTAACACTTTTTAGAGATATGAAATGGAATGATCCTTTAGGCTTTCGTTTATTGGTAGAAAATTGGGGAAATGTAATCAGTCTACAAAGGAGATTGTTTACAGATAACTTTTGTGACCCATTCCTGAATATTACTTATGTATGTAGGACCCATATCAAATAGGGATATACTGAACATGAGCAGAAAAAGACAGCACAAATAGTCACACATTTGTTTGATCTGTGGGAGAGTGTCACATAGATGCTGAAGAAACTGAACTCGAAGACTATTGAAAATCGACATAAACTAGCCTGACAAAGGCTTCTTATGAAGTTTCAAGGACCTTCCCTAAGTGATGAAATAATAATAATAATAACAATAATAATACCTTATTCAACGTCGAATGATTCATTGCTTATGTATAAAAACAGGTTACAATTCTTAATACACAGCACGAAAATTCATTCTTCTGAACATGTCATTGGTTAAGAAAACGATTAAATTAAAAATAAAATGCTTTGCTTAATGATTAAATTACAAATAGAATGGTCTACACAACCCTATCTACAAATTTATTCAAAGCACTTCTTAATCTGTGCAACTGTAGGGATATACTGCAACCCCCTATGTATCGGTGTCATAGGAATCGTGAGGACAAGATGAGATTAATGACAGCATGCATAGAGGCATTTAAACAATTATTGTTCCAAAATCTTAAACATGGCTGCCATTTAGCAACGGTATAAATCTGATGAGGTTGAAAAAAATCAGCCAACCAGTTGCAAACCAGAGGTTTATTTAGCCCTTGACCTAGGTTTCGATGTTTATAAAAATATCTTCCTTGGTAGGACTGGGACCTAAAAATGTATAAAAACGATTACAAACTATTTTTAAATATACAACAAAATATTAATAATAGAAAAATATTTGTGAGGTAAGCATACACACTTGTTACATCACACGGTGGTAAATTCCATTAGCTGAAGCCGAGTTGCTCCTGTCATATATAAAATCGATATAAAAACCAGAAACATCACATGCCATGACTTAAGACAGCAGCCAGATTACACTCAACATGCATCAGAATAAATGCACAAATGTGTTTGCCAACTGGTAAAGGCCATTGTCTACATAAAATTATAACAGGAGTCCAAGGAATAAAATATTTGTATAATATAAATATTCACCATGCCAGTGACAAAGGCTACCTATTCAAAGGTACAGGCTCAAGAGATAAGGAAAAATCAAGACGTAGGGGGCGCTAAATACACAAGTCAAAAAAAGTTTTGCATCACTTTGGTTCCGAGAGTTATGAAACCTGTAAAGGAAATTGGAATATAGATCAACACAGACATCATTTCCGCCCTTTTTATTGCTCATCAAAACTGCACGTTGCGTGTTGTACTACCTTACAGCAAGACCTTGAGAGGTGGTGGTCCAGATTGCTGTACACTCCGGTACCTCTAATACCCATTGATGCATGCCTGTATTCGATGTGGCATACTACACATGAATTCATCAAGGCACTGTTGGTCCAGATTGTCCAATTCCTCAAAGGCGATTCGGCGTAGATCACTCAGAGCGTTTGGTGGGTCACATCGTCCATAAACAGACCTTTTCAATCTATCCCAGGCATGTTAGACAGGGTTCATGTCTGGAGAATATGCTGGCCACTCTCGTCGAGCGATGTCGTTATCCTGAAGGAAGTCATTCACAAGATGTGCACGATGGGGGCCGCGAATTGTCGTCAATGAAGACGAATGCCTCGCCAATATGCTGCGAATATAGTTGCACTATCGGTCGGAGGATGGCATTCACTTATTGTACAACCATGACCACTAGCTGCGTATGTTTGCCCCACATAATGCAACCCCAAAACAGCAGGGAACCTCCACCTTGCTGCACTCGCTGGGCAGTGTGTTTAAGGCCTTCAGCCTGATCGGGTTGCCTCCAAACACGACTCTGACGATTGTCTGGTTCAAGGCATACGTGACACTCATCAGTGAAGGGAACGTGATGCCAATCCTGAGCAGTCCATTCGTCATGTTGTTGGGCCCATCTGTACCACGCTGCATGGTGTCGTGGTTGCAAAGATTGACCTCGCCATGGATGTCGGGAGTGAAGTTGCGCATCATGCAGCCTATTGCACACAGTTTGAGTCGTAACATTACGTCCTGTGGCTGCACGAAAAGCATTATTCAACAATGTAGCGTTGATGTCAGGGTTCCTCCGAGCCATAATCTGTAGGTAGCGGTCATCCACTGCAGTAGTAGCGTTTGGGCAGCATGAGCTGGAATGTCATCGACGGTTACTGTCTGTATATCCTCCATGTTCAAACAACATCACTTTGGTTCACTCCTAGACACCTGGACACGTCCCTTGTTGAGAGCCCTTCATGACACAAAGTAACAGTGCGGATTCGATCGAACCGCGGTATTGACCCTCTAGGCATGGTTGAACTACGGACAACACGAGCCGTGTACATCCTTCCTGGTGGAATGATCGGCGGTTGGACCCCCTCCATCTAATAGGCGCTGCTCATGCATGGTTGTTTACATCTTCGGGCGGGTTTTGTGATATGTCTGAACAGTCAAAGAGACTGTGTGTGTTATACAACACCCACGGTCAACGTCTATCTTCAGGACTTCTGGGAACAGGGTGATGCAAAACTTTTTGATGTGTGTACATGCTTAAATTAGATTAGATTAGATTAGATTAATACTTGTTCCATAGATCATGAATACGACACTTCGTAATGATGTGGAACGTGTCAGGTTAATAAAAGATGTCTGTACAAGATATTACATTACACAAAATGTTGCATGACACTAATGTTTAAGTTGGTTTTTTTCCACTCCCTTAATTTATATCTAAAAATTCAGCCAATGAATATAAGAATTATACCTTACTTGTGTTAAGTAACAGCATTTTACTTTAACGTAAGAATGCAAATTTCTTCTACAAGGCTACTAATAATGCAATTTACAAGTATACATTATGTATAAACTCTTTAATACATCCGCTGACAGAGTAACGCTGTATGTATAATCCAGTGTGTAGAAAGTAGAGTTCTGTTTACAAAGGACCTCTTACAGATATGTGGGGAATGTGTGAGCTAATTTCATACCATTCTCTGAGGGAATAAGTGTAATTTTACATAACGAAATAAGTGGCTGGAAATTGGATTTATTAGAAGAATCTGAAATATATAAATATTTTGCTGAGAGAGACGATAACAATTTGAACGATCAGTTCCAACTCGCAAGTAAGCACTTCCTTGAAAGCTTTAAACTGCTGCTTACAGTCACATAATATGTGTGTACCGATCTCCGCTAATATCGGCGAATGTGCCGTTTTCCTCAAAATACTTCCTCTCTATAGTTGAGCTACTTACAATTCATATCACTGGGTTTCATTTTCGTGGCCTTTTTAGCACACGTTCAAACGGTTGGTATTCCAAAAAAAGTTGTATTTTGTAGTTGGTTCACACTTTTTCTGCGTAGGCCTAAGTACATTTTTTGAGGTTGTGATGTAACTTTATCCAATTTACTATTTCCTCTGCCCTTTTGTAAAACAAATAATTTTTTCTAATAGAATTGTCACCTCACTAAATTTACGTGCAGTATCACTCTGCCACATAAATATTTTACCGATAATTTTATATTTAATGTATTGCTCTGAAATTATTGCATTTATTACTGACCTTTTATAAGAGATCGTAATTTTGCTTTAATGAAATATTACATTACGTAACACCGACAAGATGCAGTGTTTGTGTGCATGTATATAACACCCACTACATTCCAATTTTGTCTCATCACTTAAGCTTCCATAGTGGTAACCGTAAGTTTCATTTCTAGTGGCATTGTTTTAGTTCACATTTGCTCTTCCGTCCTCATATATTTGTAACAGTGGTCCTTTGTAAACAGAACTTTAGCTTCTGCACACTGAATGATATGAACGGTATTACTCTGTCAGCAAATGTATTAAAGAGTTTATACATAATATATACCTGTAAATTTATTGCATTATTAGAAGCCTTGTGGAAGAAATTTGCGTTCTTACTTTAATGTAAAATGCTGTTACTTAACACAAGCAAGGCATAGTTCTTACACACATGTATTTAGTGCCCTCTATATCCTACTTTTTCCTGTCACTTGAGCCTGTACCTTTGAGCAGTTGACCTTTGTCTCTGGCTTGGTGAATATTTATATTATGGAATTATTTTATTCTTTGGGCTCCTGTTATAATTTTATGTAGACAATGACCTTTACCAGTTGATGAATACAAATGTGCATTTATTCTGATGTATGCAGAGTGTAATCTGAGTGCTTTCTTAAGCCTTGGCATGTGATGTTTCTGGTTTTTATATCAATTTGAGGAACTACTCGGCTTCAGCTAATGGAAATTACCACTATGTGATGTAACAAGTGTGTACGCTTACCTAGCAATTATTTTTCTATTATTAATATTTTATTGTATATGTAAAAATAGTTTGTAATCGTTTACACACATTTTTAGGGCCCAGTCCTGCTAAGGAAGGGATTTTTATAAAAATATAAATCTAGGGCAAGGGTTAAATAAACCTCTTGTTTGCAACTGGTCGGCTGATTTTTTTCAACCTCTTCAATTATTCTTCCCACACTCCATATGTGCATTGAACAGGAAAAAACCCTAATAATTGGTTCCGTGGGGCATAACATTTTCATTAGACAATGCTTTTGTTCTGCATAAAACAAAAACATGACGAAATTTCTAACACGAAAACCAGAATACAGCCACGAGATGGCATTTGAATGAGTCAATTCAGTTGTATGGGAACGAAGTGACGTCACTAACTTTCGTGGCATGGCCATAAGTGGCGCCACTTGAATGACGCCACGGGATTGTCAGTGAAGCAGTGTTCACACATGCATCTAGTGAGGCGCTACAGCTTGTGGCTTGCTGTAGTGGCAGCGTGGTATAGGTCACACAGGACGCTACAAATTCTACTTAGTTGCACAGCTTTTAGAATGGCATAAATTGAAATCATGTGGGCGGGTATGAATGTTATAGTGCAGGTTATAAATACGATGAAGACGAAACCAAGATGTTGGATCCGACCATAGATTTCGGACAGGGATAAATCAGGGGAAAGAAACACATCCATAAAAGAAATGACACAGAGGGCCGCAAATGCTGTCTGCAATGGCGAACTAGCCAACAGCTGGCATGTAAATATCATCGACAGACACGTTGTTCTTCCAAGATTTTAGAGTCTTATTACATTCGTTGATATAGGCATTTCGAATAACTCATTGTTAGTTTAACAGCTGGCACATCGCACTCTGGAACTATTTCCTGCGTTAAACCACAATTTATACAGTGTTTGGTCTCATAAATTACGAAGTTTGTATTTTCACTTTTTTCAGAAATAAAATTTAAAAAACCACTGTAATTGAATGACTTACAGCAGCAATTATACTACGATAACTGCGACAGAATGTTCATGTTTCGAAATACTGCCACTGGGAATCGTACGCGCGCATGCTGCATGGGAGGCAAGCATGTTACTACTCAGCTAATCAGACAAACATAGCAGATGATAACCAAAGTCAACAATCGCAAAACGACGAGGAGCCGTCTGTAACACGGTTTGTAATTATCCACGGCTTCTCGGAAATTTCACATTTCCCGCTACCACTGTGGCGTCACTTTAGTTGCATATGAAAACAATGTATTGAGAATAACACTTTAAAACGAATTTAATGGTATGCACGTACTACATTGCAGAGGCAGTTTCTCGATTATCAGCTTTTTATTTGTTTGAGGAGTTATTTTTTACAGGAGTTTGGGTAGCCTATCGGCAAACAAGAAATGTACAGCGAAAAGTGATCATTGAACAGAGGGACAAAAAACGCCAACGCTTTCACTTGTAGATAGCTACGGTACACTCAGTCATGTGTGCCTCATATAAGAGATAATTTAAAAAAATAAAAGAAGAAAATCGAGACCAGGGAAATGAAAAGTGGTATTCACCTTAATGCCGATTAAGAGAGACATAAAAGAACCTTCCACGGCCATTGTTGGTGTTACCAATTGTCTGTGTAGGGCTTCTTCAATGTGCGGAAATACTATGCAATATGTGTGCCATAGTTTAGAACACAATTTTGTATCGTTAATATGAGGGTTGAAATTACGTTCCCTTGGCGACTGAACTGTTTGCAAAGAGAGTGCAGTAACTACGTTGTAATTATTATTAGGTATCAAACATTTAGGTACCTGCAGTTAATATTAAAATATTGAAATGGAAACTGAGGCAAGTTTGCCGAGCATCTCCAGTGAATTCAGCTCATCCGAGGAAGAAGGGGAGGCTGCTGAAGGTAACGATTGGAACTGTACTTTCAAGATGTTGGCTGGGGACCTTATACTGATAACGCTGCTTTTACGGTCATAAGAAGCGATTCAGCGTTTCGGATTGCTGATGTGGTCTGTATGGTCAGCCCTTTGACGTTCAGACGTGCACCTCATCATGAGTTGGCTGACAGAAAATGTGTTATTGCCTGAAACACGGCCCCGTTGTCAAAGATAGGCTACGTTTTTGAGAGACTCAGAAATAGGGATTAGATCGTAATTATCAACACGACTTGTGCCGAATAGGCAAACACTTTAATAACATGAATAGTTAACATAGTTTGTAGACTGGTGGATAAAGTATAGCAGTTTTTCACTGTACTATAGTGCTTACAAATGAACTGAGAATTTATGTAAAAGTACGAGTAAAGTCAGAGTATAACAATAATTTATGAAATCAGCTGTGCACCTCCAGTATGGTTGGGCAGTAGATGTATACTGGACCGTGTACAGATATATGATAGTAACCCCCCCCCCCCCACACACACACACCTTTTTTTCAATTCCTTTCACAGTTTTCAGTAACAGGTGATACTGTTACCGATTGAGCTGTGTAGGCATGACTCCCTGTGGCCAAGGGTGCTCATACTGTAGTTTGTTGGGGGTGGGAGTTAGAAGTCAGGTGTGAGGGCTGTCCTTGAGTCATGCCTGGATAGCTCAATTGGTTAGAGCATTGCCTGTTGAAAGACTACATTTGTCATAGTTTTAATCTGTCAGAATGTTTCAGTATTGGACTTGCAGATATATTATAACAACTACCCCTAAACTGTCTTTCCAATTTGTCAGTGTCTCATGGTACATTACATGACAGACTGAAACATTTCTGTAGCACTAGTAACACATTTCTATAAAGCTGGAGACAAACAAACGAATTGTAATTACTAGTCCATTTCACTCTTTCCATTTCCATAGTTTGAGAGGTTTTTTTAGAAAGTGACTAATGATGAAACATATTTTTGTTAGCTGAATTTCTGAAATCCTTTTTAGTTTGACTTTTGTAAATTATTCTCCTCAGACGAAGGTAAAGAAGACAAATGAAGTCACAGTAGAGTTAAATAATAAAAATATCTTGTTGCTAAATTCCAGGGACTAATAATGGTATTTGATTTAGAAGAGTACAAGAAAGCATTGCGGTGTCACAGGATTAAAACTAAACTCAGGATGGGATAATATAATAGGTGTGAATTTCCATGAGAACTAGCACCATGTTCGCCAATATTTTTAACCTTTTTAAATGATATTTCAATTCCTGTAAACGGCAGTTCATAAACTGAAATATATACTGGTAGCACTTCAATATTTGTTGATGACGCAAGGGTACCGATCTAGGGTGTCAAATTCACCTTCATCAGACATAGCTCAGCTGGTAAATCAAATGGCCTGCTAAAGGCTCATAACTAATTTAAGTCTTAATCTCACAGAGACTCATATTGCGCAGTTTCATACAAGGAAGAGTTTATTTATAACTAGCCGATAATTTTCAGGTGAGAGTATGTATGCAATAAGTGTACAGTAAAGAAAACAGGATTACAT
Source organism: Schistocerca serialis cubense (assembly GCF_023864345.2). Classification (NCBI taxonomy): domain Eukaryota; kingdom Metazoa; phylum Arthropoda; class Insecta; order Orthoptera; family Acrididae; genus Schistocerca; species Schistocerca serialis. The sequence goes on along the minus strand of NC_064645.1, from coordinate 611,674,823 downwards.
TTTACAGGCCCATATGAGGTTATTTCATTTTTTCTGTTACAATATAACAGCTAATATTAAATTTCATATATAATAGCCACTCAAATTTTTCTGTAAGATATACTTCGAAACAATTTTTAAATAAATTGCCTACTATCTTTACTTCCTTAATTGATTTTGGTAGCTGTCAGTTTGTGATTTTGCTGTTTTGTGTAATAATTCTCCCTTCCTCTTATTTCGTGGTCATGTGCTTCTTTATTTGGGTCATTCCACATGAAGTGCCCTAGGGCTCCCTGCTTGACCACCTTCAGTTTTGATGAAATTTGTGCAGGATGTACCTGAGGGCCCTACATGAACTTATGCAAAGTTTCAGGCTCACCTGTAACTTGGTTGAGGTGCCAGAGCCATTTTCGTTAAGACCACTTCTACAGAGACCGAAAAATCGTTAAGAAATCGTCAAGTTTGGCATTCCACTGCTACTAATGTAAAAGAGCTAGACTCTTGCTGGGTATAGTGTACAACTTTGTGTGCTCTACACACAAATGTTGCAAGTAGAGTTCAGAAAGCAATGCATTTGGCATAATCTCACTTCAAAGTGGGCAACAAATCATGTCGCGAGAAATTTGCCCCATAGTTTGACGTATAAGTAGTGGAGAAAGTGCCCTATGGACTTGGTCTTTTGCGAAACTACTGTCTGTCTGGGTGTTAAGTATTCACAAATTTTGACCTGGCTTGTGTGTTTAATTACTGTGCTACCATCCTGTAAATTTGCTAAAAAACATGAATGTATCAAAATATACCCGTGTTCAAAGTCGTGTATCTCAAAATAGACACCTACCACATTACATTCATTAACACCATTCAACAGAACACATTTCATTCTATTAGAAAAACATATTTTCATTTTGATGTCTCTTTGGGTAAGGTGCAAAAATGTCGCCTAAAATTTGGAATTTTGTTGATTATGTCTTCATTGTTTAAATATTCATTTTGCTGTTCATTCAGTGATTTTAAACCTGTTTGTGACAGGTTCATTGGTAAATTTTACCATTTAACTGTACTAGAGACTGCTACTTATTGGCCGGCCGGAGTGGCCGAGCGGTTAAAGGCGCTACAGTCTGGAACCGCACGACCGCTACGGTCGCAGGTTCGAATCCTGCCTCGGGCATGGATGTGCGTGATGTCCTTAGGTTAGTTAGGTTTAAGTAGTTCTAAGTTCTAGGGGACTTATGACCACAGCAGTTGAGTCCCATAGTGCTCAGAGCCATTTGAACCATTTTGAACTGCTACTTATTTTTTGGGAAGCTGAATGCTTATTAATTTTATTTCTTTTCTTTATTTAGGACTCAACAATTTGATTTTAGTGTCTGAAACATATCAAGTTGTTGCTGAAATGGAAGAACAAGATCAAGTTAATGTATGCAGTTGTGGAAATACTGATTCCCCATGCCATTTAACGACATACAGTGACTTAAAATGACTGAAAGCTGTAAACCAACTTTCCTTAGAAGAACAACAATTACATACTAGATGGAGTGGTATAGATTCTTCTGAAAATACTCAAGTATGCTTCCATCATGAAGCTTTACTCCTAAAAAGATTTGAATTTTTGCAAAGATCATGATGCAGCCCATTTGGCAAGAAAAACCACACTGCACGAAAAAGCTTGCGCTCAATCAGCGTAGATACAGCTGGATAACCATGTCTGATATTAAACCAGGCCAAAAAATGTGCCCTTCCTGTAGAAAAGAATTTGATACACTGAAATATTTACAAATGGACGTTACGTATCAGTCAGATGAAGATGATGAGACTAATGTTGGTCACAATTTGAATACAAGCTTAACATCTGTTGGAATACCTCCATTAAAATTTCAACGAATTGATGCAAGGGATACAAAAGGATATGCAAAGCGCAAAATACAAGTTGAAGGTGCAATTATTAAGAAAATTGCAGAAGTAGGAGGACTGATCCTAGTGAATTGGAGCAACCTTCCACAAGCAAGCAATGCTTGACTTGTTCAGATTACATTGAGCTGATCCAAGAATTGAAAGAAAAGTTACATATATCAAATAATAACGAGAAAATTCAAATTTTGACCTTAGTTCCCCAAAGCTGGTCTATCAAAAAGACTATGAAAGAATTTTGTGTTTCAGAAAGAATAGTAAGGAAGGCTAGAAAGTTAAAAGCTGAACAGGGAATATTGGCACAGTCCAAAGGTAAATGTGAGAAACAGCTTTGTGAGAATGTGAAGGCAAGAGTCATAGAACATTTTTATGATGAAGAGTTTAGTCGGATTTGTCCAGGAAAAAAGGACTGTATTACTGTTCGGATGGATGGAGAAAAGGTTAAAAAACAGAAATACTTATTACTGAACAACTGAAAAGAAATGTTTGTTGCGTCCCGAAATAAAAATGGACCGGAAATTGGATTTTCCAAATTTTGTGGATCTAGGCCAAAGTGGTATGTGACTGTGGACACAGCTGGTTCACATTCAGTTTGTGTCTGCACAGTGCATCAAAATGTGAAACTAATGTTGGCACATAGCCCAATAAAAGGAGATTACAAAATTTTACTGAGCCAAATTGTCTGTAATTTGGAAACAAGGGCTTGCGTGCTTCATCTCTGTGAAGTATGTCCAGGAACAGAAGCTCTAAATGAATATTTGGAAAGCGCTTTCGCAGATATTGATCTTGAGAATACAATTCAGTTCAAACAATGGACTCACACTGGTAGAGATACACTTGAAACCAGAGAAATGACAGTTGAGGAATTCATTGAACTATAGTTACAAAACTGTTGGCCCTTTCTACTCACCACTACATTGCAAAGTATCAGAGCAAGCATTTGCAGGTCACTAGAGAAGGTCTCAAACCAGGAGAATTGATTATATTAATGGATTTCGCAGAAAATTACTCCTTTATTGTCCAAGACGCAGTACAGGGATTCCATTGGGAAAAATGGTCATTTGTCATTTACTACAAAGGTAATGAAAACCTAAAGAGTGTCAGCTACTGCATAATCAGTGATTGCCTCCGACATGACACAGTTGCAGTTCATGTGTTTTTAACGTACTTGATCAAATCCCTTAAGTGCATTTTTAAATAAATTAAGCATATTCATTGTTTTAGCAACGCTTCTGCAGCACAGTACAAAAATTTTAAGGGCTTCCTAAATCTTCGCCATCATCAAAAAGATTTTATCATTACTGCAGAATGGAATTTTTTTGGACCAAGCCATGAGAAATCACCGTGTGACGGAATTAGGGGCACAGTTAAGCGTTTAGCCCAATTGACAACCAAATCTTAACACCAACTGATCTGTTTGAATATTGCAAAAAAAATGTTCATGGCATTGAATTTATTTATATTAAAAAAGAAATTATTGAAGATGCAAAAATTGATCAAGGGAAACGTTTTGAGAATGGATGTACAGTGTCTGGTACAAGAGACCATCACCATTTTGTGCCAATTGATGAAAAGCGACTTAAGATTCACAGAGTATCAAATGATACATTGTCCTTAAAAGCAAATGTTAGCCAACATGCTAAAGTTGCTACTAAACATGTTGCCATTAATGAACTACAGCCTGGCCAGTATGTTGCCTGTGTTTATGATGGAAAATTGTGGATAGGAAATACCTGTGAAGATTCATGTGGAGAAAAAGATGCATTGATTAATTTCATGCATCCTCGTGGAGCTGCCCAATCATTTCATTGGCCTACTAGAAGAGACATATGCTGGATCCCAGAACAACAGATAATTGCAGTCATACCAGTCCCAGCTGCTTCAATGATGGGGTGGCAATACAGTCTGCCAGTCTGCTGGAAGCAATAGTTTTGGACATCAGCAAAAAATTTAAAACATTGAACAATTGAAGAATTCTGTATTGTGGCTTCGGAACCACAGAGAGATCCAAAAAAGGCTTGGGAACCTGCTAGATACCCACATTCAGGCTTGGGAACCTGCAGTAAAGAAACCCACCCATGCCTGATCTTGCATGACTATCAGGCTTGGCCCCTTGGTGATGGGGTTACCAGTCTTGAGGTTGGTAGTGGCATAGTCACCATGGACCAAAGCAAGGATTTTCCGAATTACCAAAAAAGTCAATAGTTTAGGCGAATTTTTTGCACCTTACCCAAAGAGACATCAAAATGAAAATAAGTTTTTCTAATAGAATGAACTGTGCTCTGTTGAATGCTATTAATGAATGTAATGTGGTAGGAGTCCCTTTTGAGATACGTGACGTTGAACACGGGTTTATTCTGATACGTTCATGTTTTTTAGCAAACTTACAGGATGGTAGCACAGTAATTAAACACATAAGCCAGGAAAAAATTTGTGATATACTAAACACCCAGGCAGATAGCAGTTTGGCAAAAGACCAGGTCCATAGTGCACTTTCTCCACTACTTATACCTCAAACTATGGGGCAAATTTCTCGCAACATGATTTGTTGCCCATTTTGAACTGAGATTATGCTAAATGCATTGCTTTCTGAACTCTACTTGCAACATTTGTGTGTAGAGCACACAGAGTTGTACCACTATACCCAGCAAGAGTCTAGCTCTTTTACATTAGGAACAGTGGAATGCCAAACTTGATGATTTCTTAACGATTTTTTGGTCTCTGTAGGAGTGGTCTTAATGAAAATGGCTCTAGCACCTCAACCAAGTTACAGGTGAGCCTGAAACTTTGCATAAGTCCATGTAGGTCCCTCAGGTACACCCTGCACAAATTTCATCAAAATTGATGACGGTTGAGCTGGAATCATCTTCTGAACTGGGATGCTTGACATGGAATGATCCATTTAGGAGCGGTTTATCACTTGCTGTCACTGCTGTCGTATGCTGATATGTATACAGTGAGTACACGTCAAAATACTGTATTATGGTGTACAAAAGCCTGTCTACAAGTCTTGGATGGCATTTTCGCTGTACTTCTCACCGCTCCTTCCTGAATTTTAAATATTCTTTTTAAGTAACTATCTTGCGCACTTGAGGAGGACAGTGTTCTGAGAACTTTATCATTCACAACTTTTACTGTCTTATGCATGTTGAAAATCTTTGTGTTTATCTTTTCACCCAGTACATCTAAGTGCTCCTCCTGGTGTCAAATGCTTATCTGTGATGGTTCCTAAAAATTTTGTGCTGCTTACTTCTTTAATTGCCTTATTATTCTATGTGATATTTACTTTATACATTTCACTTTGTTTAGTTTGGAACACTACAGATATCGTTAATTTAGATTGATTTATAAGAAGATTGTTTTGTACTAGTTATTTATTTCGAGTTTCAGTATTTAGGTATGCTTCCTTTTCAAACTCCTCCTTTGTATCAACTGTAGTAGTGCTGTCAGCATAAATTTTAAGTTTCTGTTTTATATATTCTGGGAAATAACTTATGAAGAGAGCAGCAGTATTGGGCCAAGCATGGAAGTTTGCAGCATACCATGTCTGACAATTTGTAATTCAGATCTGCGATTAATTATATTTCTCCCACTAGTATGTCTGATTTCTGTGCACTGTTCCCTATTTACAATTTACAATTTGACTGTTTCATAGCATTTGCCTCAAACTGTATACTGATAGAGTTTCTTCATTAACCTGGAATGATTTTACACTGGGGGGTATGCAAATGTTGTGACTCGCCGATCTTTCATAGTGCCACCGCATGGTTACGTGTGTCCTCTACATGCGGCGCTGTCTGCCAGCCATGCAGCAGCAGCACCACCACCTAAACGGCCAGCCAGCCAGCGGCCGCTAGACTTGGACTCAGTTATGATTTGACTGTTAAAGTGTACACACATCTTACTCTGTTTACTTGATCTGTGACTTTCGTGTATAGTGTCTTCCTTGAAATATATTTGTTCAACTTGAAGTTATTACACCAAACTTCTAGCTTACCTGGGCCACATTAGAAGAAGACGACCATTCTTAGCCCACATTTAATATACCAATAGTAACTGCTGAAAAAAAATAAATTAACAGAATTTTGTGGATCTTTTGCCAGTGGTGTGACAAGTTCTCACTTATTGGGCCACACTGACACTTGCTTTGGGACACCTGCAGCCTGTGGGCCATGGGTTGGATACCTCTGATTTACACAGTCAAGATACTTTAGACAGGTTCATGAAGATTCCGCACGTCTCCTTTTGTCTGTCTAGTGAACCCTGAATATGTTCAACTACATCAGTTGGTGATCTCATTGTTGGTTTCTCGTTTCTGAAACCATGTTCTTATGAGTGTAGTATTTTAAATTTATTTATAAAACTTACAATTTTATTCTTCATTATCATTTTATATATATTTTGGCAAAAGTGGAGATCAATTATGTTGGTCCATAGTTTCCTAATTCACCTCCATTTCTGTTCTTAAATGCAGGCTATGGATTACTTGCTTTTAGTGAACCTGGAAATGCACTCCTCTGCTGCAGCATCCAGCACAAATGGTAATGGCTTTAGTATACTTTCCCTGTATTTCTTTATGAGGTATGAGGTAACACCATCTAAGCCAGATGAATGTTTGACTTTAAGTTTCTTTATTAAGTTTGAAACTTCGATATCAGTTGCTGGGATGAATGCTGTGGTGTGTTTTATGTGTGGGAATATTGGAACTGCACTTTCTTCATCTGTTTTTATTTTGTTTTGTCCATGCAGCTTCCACAGTTGTATAGTATGTGTTAAAGATGTTTGCTATTTGTAGAGGGCCTGTATCACTTGTGTTATCTTTTAGTGGGCAGATGTCCTCTGTCAATTTTGTAACTTTTCCTCTCTCTACATTTGCGAGGAATCATAAGTCTTTTAAGTATTCTCTGCCTTATCTACAGCTGTCTTAATGAATAATGCCTTAATTTCTACGATGAAACTGCAGTGCCCCACTTGGAGAGCACATAATACACTTCAAGTGTATTTCTTGTATGGAGTATCCCTCCAATCAGCCAGCTTTTTTTTTTGGTTCTTGTTTACTAATCTTTTGCTGACAGGACATGGAAGATTATTGTAATAATTAAATAAGGATAAAAACTGCTCCCATTTAATATTTGCATAATTTTCTGCATACTCTGCTTCCCGTTTTTCTTCCATTGACATCTTTTTTAATTGAATTAGATTTTGTGAGTTTATCTGCCTTTTTTACTCCAACATCTTCTGCTAACTAGCATCAGAATTAGACATTTATATTCATACCCCAAATGAAACATTGTGAGGTAAAGGTCTCTGATAACAAGTTGAAGTGGAAGTGACTCTTATGTTAAGTGATCAGGATACACAGTTCAGCTTATTTTTAACTTAAAAATAAGCCTCACTCTCATTTTGTTGATCTAACAACAAGTGAATGTCCTTATATATTACTTTTTTCACTTCATGTTGTTGTTGTTGTTGTGGTCTTCAGTCCTGAGACTGGTTTGATGCAGCTCTCCATGCTACTCTATCCTGTGCAAGCTTTTTCATCTCCCAGTACCTACTGCAACCTACATCCTTCTGAATCTGCTTAGTGTATTCATCTCTTGGTATCCCCCTACGATTTTTACCCTCCACGCTGCCCTCCAATACTAAATTGGTGATCCCTTGATGCCTCAGAACATGTCCTACCAACCGATCCCTTCTTCTGGTCAAGTTGTGCCACAAACTTCTCTTCTCCCCAATCCTATTCAATACTTCCTCATTAGTTATGTGATCTACCCATCTAATCTTCAGCATTCTTCTGTAGCACCACATTTCGAAAGCTTCTATTCTCTTCTTGTCCAAACTATTTATCGTCCATGTTTCACTTCCATACATGGCTACACTCCATACGAATACTTTCAGAAATGACTTCCTGACACTTAAATCAATACTGGATGTTAACAAATTTCTCTTCTTCAGAAACGCTTTCCTTGCCATTGCCAGCCTACATTTTATATCCTCTCTACTTCGACCATCATCAGTTATTTTGCTCCCCAAATAGCAAAACTCCTTTACTACTTTAAGTGTCTCATTTCCTAATCTAATTCCCTCAGCATCACCCGACTTAATTAGACTACATTCCATTATCCTTGTTTTGCTTTTGTTGATGTTCATCTTATATCCTCCTTTCAAGATACTGTCCATTCCATTCAACTGCTCTTCCAAGTCCTTTGCTGTCTCTGACAGAATTACAATGTCATCGGCGAACCTCAAAGTTTTTATTTCTTCTCCATGAATTTTAATACCTACTCCGAATTTTTCTTTTGTTTCCTTTACTGCTTGCTCAATATACAGATTGAACAACATCGGAGACAGGCTACAACCCTGTCTTACTCCCTTCCCAACCACTGCTTCCCTTTCATGTCCCTCGACTCTTATAACTGCCATCTGGTTTCTGTACAAATTGTAAATAGCCTTTCGCTCCCTGTATTTTACCCCTGCCACCTTTAGAATTTGAAAGAGAGTATTCCAGTCAACATTGTCAAAAGCTTTCTCTAAGTCTACAAATGCTAGAAACGTAGGTTTGCCTTTCCTTAATCTTTCTTCTAAGATAAGTCGTAAGGTCAGTATTGCCTCACGTGTTCCAGTGTTTCTACGGAATCCAAACTGATCTTCCCCGAGGTTGGCTTCTACTAGTTTTTCCATTCGTCTGTAAAGAATTCGTGTTAGTATTTTGCAGCTGTGACTTATTAAGCTGATAGTTCGGTAATTTTCACATCTATCAACACCTGCTTTCTTTGGGATTGGAATTATTATATTCTTCTTGAAGTCTGAGGGTATTTCGCCTGTTTCATACATCTTGCTCACCAGATGGTAGAGTTTTGTCAGGACTGGCTCTCCCACGGCCGTCAGTAGTTCCAATGGAATATTGTCTACTCCGGGGGCCTTGTTTCGACTCAGGTCTTTCAGTGCTCTGTCAGACTCTTCACGCAGTATCGTATCTCCCATTTCATCTTCATCTACATCCTCTTCCATTTCCATAATATTGTCCTCAAGTACATCGCCCTTGTATAGACCCTCTATATACTCCTTCCACCTTTCTGCTTTCCCTTCTTTGCTTAGAACTGGGTTTCCATCTGAGCTCTTGATATTCATACAAGTGGCTCTCTTATCTCCAAAGGTCTCTTTAATTTTCCTGTAGGCGGTATCTATCTTACCCCTAGTGAGATAGGCCTCTACATCCTTACATTTGTCCTCTAGCCATCCCTGCTTAGCCATTTTGCACTTCCTGTCGATCTCATTTTTGAGACGTTTGTATTCCTTTTTGCCTGTTTCACTTACTGCATTTTTATATTTTCTCCTTTCATCAATCAAATTCAATATTTCTTCTGTTACCCAAGGATTTCTACTAGCCCTCGTCTTTTTACCTACTTGATCCTCTGCTGTCTTCACTACTTCATCCCTCAAAGCTACCCATTCTTCTTCTACTGTATTTATTTCCCCCATTCCTGTCAATTGCTCCCTTATGCTCTCCCTGAATCTCTGTACAACCTCTGGTTCTTTTAGTTTATCCAGGTCCCATCTCCTTAAATTCCCACCTTTTTGCAGTTTCTTCAGTTTCAATCTACAGGTCATAACCAATAGATTGTGGTCAGAGTCCACATCTGCCCCTGGAAATGTCTTACAATTTAAAACCTGGTTCCTAAATCTCTGTCTTACCATTATATAATCTATCTGATACCTTTTAGTATCTCCAGGGTTCTTCCATGTATACAACCTTCTTTCATGATTCTTAAACCAAGTGTTAGTTATGATTATGTTGTGCTCTGTGCAAAATTCCACCAGGCGGCTTCCTCTTTCATTTCTGTCCCCCAATCCATATTCACCTACTATGTTTCCTTCTCTCCCTTTTCCTACACTCGAATTCCAGTCACCCATGACTATTAAATTTTCGTCTCCCTTCACAATCTGAATAATTTCTTTTATTTCATCATACATTTCTTCAATTTCTTCGTCATCTGCAGAGCTAGTTGGCATATAAACTTGTACTACTGTAGTAGGTGTGGGCTTCGTATCTATCTTGGCCACAATAATGCGTTCACTATGCTGTTTGTAGTAGCTTACCCGCATTCCTATTTTCCTATTCATTATTAAACCTACTCCTGCATTACCCCTATTTGATTTTGTGTTTATAACCCTGTAGTCACCTGACCAGAAGTCTTGTTCCTCCTGCCACCGAACTTCACTAATTCCCACTATATCTAACTTCAACCTATCCATTTCCCTTTTTAAATTTTCTAACCTACCTGCCCGATTAAGGGATCTGACATTCCACGCTCTGATCCGTAGAACGCCAGTTTTCTTTCTCCTGATAACGACATCCTCTTGAGTAGTCCCCGCCCGGAGATCCGAATGGGGGACTATTTTACCTCCGGAATATTTTACCCAAGAGGACGCCATCATCATGTAATCATACAGTAAAGCTGCATGCCCTCGGGAAAAATTACGGCTGTAGTTTCCCCTTGCTTTCAGCCGTTCGCAGTACCAGCACAGCAAGGCCGTTTTGGTTATTGTTACAAGGCCAGATCAGTCAATCATCCAGACTGTTGCCCTTGCAACTACTGAAAAGGCTGCTGCCCCTCTTCAGGAACCACACGTTTGTCTGGCCTCTCAACAGATACCCCTCCATTGTGGTTGCACCTACGGTACGGCTATCTGTATCGCTGAGGCACACAAGCCTCCCCACCAACGGCAAGGTCCATGGTTCATGGGGGGGCACTTAATGTTGTCTTACACTATTAATGTCTTCAACAGAAGTGACAAGTAAGAACATTTGTGTAAAGAAGATAATCCCCATATTGTAGAGGACCCTTTGAGAATATCTGAGCTCTTACACTCACTTCCCAGCACTTTTATCCTAGTAGTACTGTATATGTTGTTGATAATAAAAAGCAGTCTCAGCAGAAATGTGTTATGCACAACCACAATACAAGACACAAAAATAATTTTCATTGTACTTAATTATATGTGGTTCAAAGTGGGTTACATATTTTGGTGAATATGTCTTCTGTAAGATCCCAGGTAACATAAAACAAGAAAGTGGGAATTCCACGAATTCAAAATAAAAATTGAAATCACTTCATTAGTTACTCTTTCTACAAATTATCTGATTATCTATGTTCAAGGATTGAAAATTCCTATTACTTACACAGAAAATGACTATATTCGTCATAAAGTAGAGGGCATAGACAGCAGCTGTTTGATATAATTGAGGAAGCAATACCTTTTTCCAAGCTAACATTAGTCCCACTAATATAGTAGGTCATACAGGGTGCTTTTTTCCACTGTGTACAAACTCCAGGGATTGATCAATGAGAGGATGTGGAACAAAAAAACATCTAATGAACTTATGTTTGGAAATGCATGGCTTCCATGCTAGAGACCATATATTCAATCATACTTTGTTACAGAGACTGCAGTCTAATAGTACTGTGCAGCCACAGTTACAGTATGCATGGTGTCCTCCTAGAGGGTGGTACTGTTCCTCATACATCATGCTGTAGCCCGCGGTAGTAATTGGTAATTTCGTGTGTGATTCACTTCTCCTGCTGACTCTTCCTGTTGTGGATGTGATACAGTATTGCACACAGTGGTCCTGTATTCGAATCGACAGGGTGTTTACTTAGGGAAAGGCAAATCGAATGGGCGGGAGGCAGTGAGGTTGTATAAGGAGACCTATCCCAGCTGACAACAATCACAGCATTCAGTGTTTGCAATAGTGTTTTGCCGTTTGTTGCAGACAGAGTTGTTCCAGGAAGCAGGAAATCATGAAGGATGTACCCAAAATGTTTGGACACAAGACTTGGAGGGAAATGTGATTAACACTGTGAAAGATGACCAGGCAGTTGGTATGCCAGTACAGGGTAAACCAGATGACTGTGTGGAACATTCTCCGTGACAATTGTTACTACCCTTACCACTTACAGCGTGTGCACGGCTTTCCAGTGACAGACTTTCCACATCGGGAGCAGTTTTGTCACTGGTTTCTTCACCAGGCAACCACAATTCCAGGATTTATGTCATCCAACCTATTCGCAGATGAGCCCACCTTTACGCGGGTGGTATCTTCAACTTTCATAACAGTCGTCTGTGGGATAGTGTGCAGCGCCCCCATGGTATGGTGACAGAGAAACATGAGCATCAGTGCATCTGGAATGTATGGGATGGGACAATTGGCGTTTGTATTTTGGGACCAGCCTTCCTTCCACATTGCCAAACAGGCCAAAACTATCGGCATTTCTTGAGGGTGACTTTTTGCCCCCTGCCCCCCCCCCCCCCCTCCCCCCGCTGGCAACAAAACAGATGTAAATCCACCCCTGCTTACAGATGAAATTACCCCCCAAAAATGTTTGTAAATTCATCTGTGAAGAAATGTTTTACAGTATAATTTAAGGCATTATAGAAAACGTTGAATAAATTGCATTGCCATGACATTGTTAGACCACTGTTTTAATCTCACTGTTTAGGTAAAGACTGTCCTTTAAGCTTCAGAAGGTACGTGCATACTTATGGATAACGTTAACTCCCAGACGGTTTTGTAAATCCATTACTGAATTTTTTTTTTTTTTGCAACATTGTTTAACCCTCAACTGTGTATGTAAGTCTTACAAATGTCTTGGTATATATGGAGTATCTCATTATCCCTCATTAAAAGATTTGTGCAATCAAATGGTATATTATAATTTACTGTGTGAATTATCCAATACTACATCATAGCAGGAAGGACCAGAGACACACTTTTGAATTACATTCATTTTATTAGCAGCATCTTTACACAACACTTGCGACGAATAACAAGAATGACGTATGAACCATGGCTGACAAGAACACACACTGGAAAGAAAGTCAAAGAAGTTTGTTCTCGCAGAGGTGGTGTTCAACTCCCATCCTTGGTAGTGTGGAGCATGGGGGATGTTATAGGACAGAGGAGCTTCCGATGTGATGGGATGCGGTGTAACCGGCTGTGTCATAGATGCCATGAGGGAAGGCCTTTTGGACTGTTGCTCTGCAAGGGAAAACGAGGTGAGGAAAGAATGTAATCTCAGTGCCCAAAAGGGGATGGAGGGGATGACGTGGACGGGATAAAGGAATGTGACGAGAGGGGGAGTGGAGTAGGTTGAAGGTATGGAGAGAAGAGGGATGGCAATGATAAGCTGCCCGATGGTGTCAATGGAGGCAGTAATGTTGGCCTCATCTATGGAAGGATGTAAAGAGTAAACATTTTGGAAGGGTAATGTGGGAAGTGTTAGGGTCGTCGAAGGAGCAGGGAGGGTTGTGGAGAAGGAATGGGTGTCATCACAGATCTGGATCAGAGGATCTTTGGGGGTGAAAGGTGAGATGTTGATGGAAGTTGTAGTGGCAGTTGGTGGTGCAGGTGAGAGATGAGTGACTGGAACGAGCACATGAGAATCATGTTTCGAGCACAACACTGGGGAATCACAGGAGCACTGGGACAGAGGGTGGTTAGTAGGGAATGTAGGTATTGGTGCACATTGATCTAACGATGAATCACCACACTCAAGTGGAATAGTTTCATTGGATGGTAGCTCATGCGTCTGGTATCTTCAATTGTCCAAGCTGGTTTTAAGCTGTGCAAGGGTACAGTTTGTGGCTTAATGTTGAGAAGAAAAACAAAGGTGTTGTTAGAAACTGATAGTACCTTGTGATTTTTTTTTCAACAGAGTAGCGTAAACACTCCATGGTTCTTCTATTCATGTTCACTAAACTTCTATGGATCGACCGACAAGTACTTGTCGGTGCAGTTCGACCTCCGTGTGTACATTCTGCTCGCGACTCATTTCCAACCTGCACACACAAATGTGACGCACAATAGGTAGGATTCCAATTTCTCGCACTCATATCTAAAATATCGTGTGTTGAGACGGTAGAAGGCCAAGTGGTTCTAGAATTTACACAGAAATTCTTGAATCCCTACAGTATGATCAAGAGAACCCACGGCAACACTTCCACCCAGCCACTGGTGTGACACATGAGCCCCACTTTCATAGTGCGATGTCAGTGTTCCACAAATCTGTTACTTTGGGAATGATAGGCAGTGGTATGGAACTTTGCAACACCACATAGATTACAGAGCTTAGTGAAAAGGAACATTTCAAATTGCCAACTGTGATCTGTAGTGATAGCTGAAGGGCAACCGAAGTGAACCAGCCAGGTATGAACGAAACCAAGGGCTACTGAGTCAGCTGATATTTTGGTGAGGGGGACAGCCTCCATCCACCTACTAGTCCAATCAGTCATCGATGGAATGTATGTCAGGTCAAGATGTATGTGGCAAAAACGTCCTTTTGGGATGTCCAAATGTCTGAGAGGAAATAGCGCATGTCGACAGACCTTGCTATGTTAGCAGGGAATGCACATGTGCCTAGATGCAGCAGTCACTTTTGATGGTCAGCCAAAGAAAACACTTGGTAAGCAGGCACTTGTTGGCTTTGGGTGGGTAAGGTCATGAATAGGGTTGAAAACTGTGCGTTGCAGGGCAGAAGGAACTGTGAGACACAGCATGCCAGTAGAAGTGTCATACCACCCTGGAGTTGCTGATCTAGGTAGGATTTGGGGTTCCACTGTAAGGGACTTAGACAAGTCTTGTAACAAGTTCTGTATGTCAGGGTTTTGTTCCTGCAAGTGAGCCAATTTGTCCAGGTCAAGGGGCAAAGTCATGGACTGATGACCACAGATGTTAAGTCCCATAAGAAAAAAATAAAAAAGGGGCAAAGTCATGGAGGTAAACTTGAAATGTAGTCTGACTATATTGTCAGATCCTTTGATGTAACAGACATCCATAGTGTACTGAGAAATGAGATCCATATGTTGAGAATGATGAGGGGAGGGTCGGCAGCAGCGTTACATAATGTGTCCATGAGATGGTAATGGTTTGTAAAAATGGTAATGTCGCGACTTTCAATGTCTTCTTGGAAATATTTCACTGCCTCGTAAATGGTTTTTAACTCCCTCTCAAAAGCAGACCATTTGCACTAGGAGGAGGACAGTTTCATGGAGAAGAAGAGAAGAGACTGTGAAATGTTGCCTGTATGTTGCTGAAGCACAGCGCCGGCAGAGGAGTCACTTGCGTCCATAGTAATAGAGATCCACACAATCTGTGACAGGGTGTGCAAGTGTAACAGTGTTGGAGAATGTGATCGTGAGATTTTCAAAAGCTTTTAACATAGCATCAGACCAGTTCACTCTACATGATCCAGAAGTGTTCCTGCCTACTAAAGCCTCTGTGAGAGGGGCTTGAAGTGAGGTGACATGAGTTGCAAGGTGCCTGAAAAAGTTTACCATACCTAGAAACTTGCAAAGATCATGGTAGGTTTCACGTAGCGGTAGGACAGATATGAAGGTGACATGATCGAAAGTGGGTGAATGCCCTTGGTGGTATGTTCATGGTCAAGGAAGGTGCAGTGAAGTTGTGTTTTATCATGATTAATGTCAGCACCATTGTTTGTGAGGACTTGTAACACATGCAATAGGTGTTTCTCATGTCTGTCATGGGAAGAGGGAGGGGTAAGGATGTCATCCAGATATGCATAGCAGAGAGGCACAGGGAAAAGTAGAGAATCAATAAAGTGCTTCCAGTTTTGGGTAGCATTTTTTAATCGTTAAGGCATGAAACAAAATTCGAATAGGCCAAATGGTGTATTGATGGCCATTTTCGGGATGTCATCAGCATGCATAGGGATATGATGGTAGCCCTTGTGGTAGTCTCTAAACACACATGTGCCATGCAGCTGTTGCACATAGTCTTGGATGTGTGGAATGGGATAATTGTCCATTATTGTGCATGCATTCAGTTATCGGTAGTGTCCTGATGTCAATAGGTATCGTCTTTTTTAGGGACCAGGTGGATAGCTGAAGAACAGTTACTAGAAGATGGACAGACTATACACGTCTAGCAGTTCCTGTACAGTGGCCTTAGTGTGGCACTGTTTGTTAGATGTCAGGGGCCTCACCTTGACAGGTAGTGTTTGAAATAGCCACGAAGTGTGAAGAGGGGGAGGAGGTATCGCATGCAACATTCATATGTGAAGTCATTGATTTGTCAAGTCTGTGGAACAGCAGCATCGTCTGGAGTTGCAGCAGGTGGAATTCCAGCTGGAAGAGCATTGACCATGCGCTGTGCATGTGTCAGGTTGTCGGAAGCATCTGCAACCAGCAGATGGAGCGTGCTGTTGCTGGCGCAAAGGGCGTTGATGTCACAAGATTGGAGTAAGAGCTGAACAAGGGAGTTGGCGAGTTGAGCTATCAGAAGTATACACTCAGATGGTAGATGAGCGAGCATGTCACAGTGGGACATGGGGGCTGTAGACAGCGGAGCGAAGGAACATGGTATGTGTGCGCCAGAAGTAGCCACACGAAGTGTACCAGGTGAAGGTAGGATGCATGATGGAGTGAGATCTTTTGGGATAATGCCCGTATCTATGCTGGTGTCAGTCAGAGAGTGGATGCTGGTTGAACTGTTGAGCACGTAGAAGCGTTCAGATGTGAGGTGACTGTTGGATGATGATTGATTTTGAAGGCCTTGCCCTGATGAAGAAGCGCGATGTAGTGCCTATTGCAACCCACGTGGCAAGTATTCCATTGACAATTACAAGTGGTATCCCCTTAATTGTGGGGAGCAGGATATGAAGTCCCAATGTCCGCCACCGCACTGTGCTGGGAGGTGTCGAGGGTAGAAGGTGAGGAGTGGGGGACAGGGAGTGTAGGTAGTGGGGATGGTCAGCTGCTAGGTGACTGCACTGCTCTGTAGTGTGATGCACGAGAACTCACACGACCCACTCTGGGTACGCGAGGAGGAGGGAGGGGGTAGCCACATCCGAAGCGGGACTGCCATCGTAGGAAGCAGTATCTGGTCTTCCAAAAGTGATGAACTGGCGGTGTCGCAATATTTGATATACGCAATCCGTGTGTCAAAGTCTATGTTAGTGGTTCTGTAGACAAAGATAGAGCTGTAGCTAGATGTCATATGGAAGCTGGACAACCTAAATGACCCATAAGGCAGTGTCTGTTAGTATGTTAGGATCAACAAGGGCATGTAGGTGGTGAGGGCATCTTGTCGCCAATTTGTTCTGCATGAATTACATGATGAAGTGCCTCCTCTGGCAAACGAGGAAGATGCTCGATGACGATCTGCCTTGTATTTGAGGTACCTGGGCAGAGGAGGTGGGGTCAGGATGATATCTCTGATAAGTTTCAGGTCGGCATGTAAATATCCAGTGAGGCATACAAAGTGTGCTTCATCACCAGTGATGCTACAAATTCCAGAATAGAGTCCATGAGAGCAAACAAAAACAGAGCTATTCTTGTTGAGTGGAGGCAGCTCAGGGAAGCAGCAACGGGGCGGCCTGAGCAAGCATTGTAGCACAAAACTGTGTTGTAGACAAGGGCAGTGTACTAAATGGAGTGAGGGTGGCGTGTGACAGCAGTATGGTGCCCGGCGCCTCGGTCATAGTGGTGGAGCAGTTCAGGACATCACACCTCACACACACATCTCGGCAGTTGTGGTAGGCACAGATGACGTGGGTGCAAAGGCGAATGACGTGGAAGACACGACTGGCGATGACTCAGAAGATACGACTGGTGCAGTTGGAATGACCTTGGCCATGGGACCATGAAAATTTCTGGAATGTTTGAACTGAATGAATGAGGTGGCATTGCATGAAGGCTGAAAAAAGACACCTGTTTTGAGTAGTAGATGCTCGTGTGCTGCAAATTCTGATGTGGTGATAAGGCACTGGGATACTGTTGGAGTACCATTTGCTCTAACTGAGCCTTCATGAGCCTTCATTGCACCACAACCTGAAGTGTTCAACACTGCTTTCATCGACAGGACAGACGGGGGGGGGGGGGGGGGGGGGGTTTGACATATTTGCAGTGGCGGCACTGTACTGCGTTCAAATATAGGGATGTCCGAGCTTTTCTGATGAGGAAGCACTGGTCCTAGGAAACATTATTCACAACAAACGGCTATAGTCACTGAGGAAAGTGAACATGATGTGGAATTGCACAATAATGGTATCACTGTTGTGGGTTCTCCAATACTGTGCCATAGTAGAAAGTACTAGAGGTACACTTTTGAGTTATATACACTTTTTAATGGCGTCTTTACAAGAGCTCATGATGAATAACAAGAACAACATAGGAAACATGACTGACAGTAACACACAGGAAGACAAGGTAAAGAAGTTTGTTCTCACAGAGGTTGTGGTTGACTCATACAGAGTCGACTGCTGTTATGACTTTACTTACACATTGTGCATTTCTAGATGTATATTACTACGGTTTATTACAAGTTAAACAAATATCCACTGTGCTCATAGCAGATGGGCATACTACACATTTTACAGAAACTTTTTGTTTTCTTGTTTTTACTTCTGTTACACATGAAATATCTTGAAGATTTTGGTTGTTTTGATGGTAGTCCATGTACTGCAATTTTATTATTGAATTTCAAGATGTTTTCTGTGTCATTCTGGAGTTGCAAAGGCAAGTTTTTAAATAAGTGATTGAGCGTATGAGTGTGAGCTAATTGTAAGCCAAGTTCTTTCAAAAGCTTTTTTCTAGCTGGCTTATTTGTGTTTTTAGCCGTATTAAATAACACACATGAATTAATTCCTGCTGGATCAAGCATGCCATTAAAAAAAACCCTCAATGCCCATATTCTGGTCTAATGTGCCACTGAATAATTATGGACTACTTGGTCAATAAATTGACCCCATCCGTAGTGGAATTGTAACAATAAATTACGAATCCCGTGTCAAAAAGATTGTTCATCTTTTGAAGTGATCCACGAATCAATCGAATTTGTGACTTCTTCATGAGATCAGAAGTGTTGGTCAGCCAGGCCATGCGCCATTGATCTAAACAGGTGATAGTCAGAGGTAGCAATGTCTGGAGAATACGGCGGGTGGGGTAGGACTTCCCATTTTAACATTTCCAAGTACGTTTTGACCTCTTTTGCAATGTGGGGTCACTTTAGTGCGCCTCTCACTGTATTGCGGCTGTTTGTCTTTTAATACTCTGCTCAAACGCATTAATTGTGTTTGATAATGAGCACCTGCGATTGTTTCACTTGATTTTAACACC